>NC_042626.1:65531380-65853880 GCF_901001135.1 Rhinatrema bivittatum | reverse complement strand
GAACCGGATTTGTGCAAACCAAACCTGTTCGCGGCCCTTGAGAATCTTGCACAACTAAGCAAAGCTGCTATTGAAACTGAAAAAAAGTTAAAATTGACCAAAAGCTTGCATCTATGCACACACACATATAATCCCTGAAAACAACAATAGATGGACAGACACGAGACGCCAAAGCATTTTTCTGATACACACAAAACGAGGAAAACCATTTAGTTAATCTGACCCTATGGGGGGGGGGCATGATGTGAAAAACCGGTCATCTGATCTGTGGTGTGAATCGTCAGAGAACCTCTGAAAGCAATCATTCCAAAGATGTGGAGAAATGCAGGGAATGCGCAAGAGATTCAGCAGAAGCTATGGAACTCTCATCAGTTTGAAACTCAAATGGTTTAAGTAGCTGAAGAGGAAGCCCAGAGTTTGAAGAGAGAAGAGACATTTGAAGTTTGGTCGAAGTGACCGTATCAGACAGCTGAGGCACACTCACACAAATAAGTGGTGCAAGAGACAGAAGAGGAGATAGTACAATCCTGCAAGGCAGTTCCTCCTTACTTTCAGGCCGATACAGTACACTGCGCTCCGACAGAGCGCACTGTTAACCTGCTCATGGACGCGCATTTTCCCTTACCCCTTATTCAGTAAGGGGCGGAAAACGCGCGTCCAACCCACGGCACCTAATAGGGCCCTCAACATGCAAATGCATGTTGAGGGCCCTATTAGGTATGCGCGCGGGATACAGAAAGTAAAATGTGCAGCCAAGCCACACATTTTACTTTCAGAAATTAGCGCCAACCCAAAGGTAGGCGCTAGTTTCTGCCGGCACCGGGAAAGTGCACAGAAAAGCAGTAAAAACTGCTTTTCTGTGCATCCTCTGACTTAATATCACCATATCATGGCGATATTAAGTCGGAGGTCCCGAAGGGTAAAAAAAAGTTAAAAAAAAAAAATTTTTAAATGGGCCAGCGGCTGTCGGGCCTAAAACCGGATGCTCAATTTTGCCGGCGTCCGGTTTCCAAGCCTGTGGCTGTCAGTGGGCTCGAGAACCGATGCCGGCAAAATCGAGAGTCGGCTGTCAAACCCGCTGACAGCCGCTGCTCCGGGTCAAAAGGAGGCGCTAGGGACGCGCTAGTGTCCCTAGCGCCTCCTTTTGCCCGTTTCTACCGCACCACCTAATTTAAATACAGAATCGCGCGCGCAGGCAAGTGGCCTGTGCGCGGGCCGAGAGAGCGGGCACTTTACTGAATCGGCCCGTTTGTGAAGCCAGGCATCAATTTGTTTCAACCAGTGATATTTCTTTGTTTGGATTCAACACCAAACTGACACGGGCCCAAAAGAATCTTATGGCCCTACACATTACCTTTGCTTACAGAAATTGAACTTTAAAACTATAAAATAAATTGTTGCAGCTGTTGGCGACAAAGCGCAACAGAAGATGGCGTGAACATTAGACAAGTCAGAAAAAAATTAAAGAGGAAGAATAAACAGGAAAGGAGAGTTCACAAAATAAGACTGACAGCAGATAAGGTCTGCAAAATCCACCTAATCTGCACCATTTTTCTTCCTGTGGCAATAGCGCACAGCCGAACAAGCCCTCTGGTTTTACCTTCATCTCCTGTGCTTACGTCGAGCCGTCATGAAGTTCACTACAGTTTTGCCTCTACCACCTCCATGGGGAGGTTGTTCCTGTGCTGTAATGTTTCCCTTATGTTACTTTGAGTCTGCCCCTTGTCAGCCTCGCCCTATGAACCCTCGTACCAGCATTTGCTTTCCACTGGAAATCTGCTTGCTTTCTGTGCATTTATTCCTTTCTGGTATTTGGATGCTTTTTCATAGCACGGATGGAAAAGATATTAGATGCCAGCAGGTAATTTTTAGGAGCAAGGCAAAGATGAAGAAGTCTGGTCCGTGGCTGGCTCCAGGAAATCTGGACAGTTACATTATGCAAATAAACCTGGAAATTGAAACAAATGTATGCAAATATCTCTCAAATATTCCCTGTGGAAGTTCTGAAAAACAGCTCTGTGTGCAGGACTTGAGGACCAGCGCTCACCAACTCTCAACCAGGCACTCTTCTCTGCCCCTTCCTTTCCCCCCTCATCTCTTCTCATGATGTACCTCTTTCCCACTTCCGTCCTCCATGTGTATCTCCTTCCACCTGTCCCTCCCTACCATCTTACTCCACAGTAAAGAAAATCAGGAGGTAGGTAGCAAATGACAGCATCCCCCCCCCCATGTGTTTCCTGTTTAGAAAGGAATTGCACAGTGAGGGAAGAGAAGAATCAGCTGTAGGCAGCTAGTGTTGCTGGGTTTTAAAATGGTTTGGACAGGTTCCTGGAGAAGTCCATAAACTATTAACTTGGAGGACTAATCACTGCGCAATAGCAGCAGGAGATCCATTTACTGTTTGGGATCCTGCCAGTACTTGTGACCTGGATTGGCCACTGTTGGAAAGAGGATACTGGGCTTGATGGACCTAGTGTGGCAACGTTTGTTCTTATTGCTGCAGCAGCCTAGCAGGGAAGGAAATGAAGAGGACAGAATCCCAGGGCTTTCATTTGGCAGCTGGCCAGAGAATTACATTGGCTTCACACACCAACGTGAAACACAGTGCCAATAAAGTACCAAACTAGCCCACCTGAAGATCTGGGTGCCAGCACCGACATTTGGAGACCTCTTTCTAGCCTATATTTATGTTATCTCTTACCTTATAGGGCTCATGGAGCAAAGTCGGGCGAATTTTGATAACCTTCTTCTACCTAAATCTTTTGGGAGATAAAACTTTCAGAAATAGGCAAATACTAGTGGTTCTCAACCCAGTCCTTGACACACACCCAGCCAGTCAGGTTTACAGGATATCCACAATGAATATGCATGAGATAGCTTTGCATACAATGGAGGCAGTACATGCTAATCTCTCTCACCCATATTCATTGCGGATGTCCTCAAAAACCCAACAGGACCACTAGTATGTATCTATTTCTGCTCACATAAAACACTGTGGCTGCAGTATTAGTCTGCTTGGATACACAGAAATAAAAGGTCAACAAACAAGTTGCAGGTAATTCTCTTTTTAGTGGACTCACTTCTGGCTTGTTTCACCAAAGTAACATTCCATGTTCAGCACAGAAAGACCACAGTAACATAATAAGTGATGGCAGATATGGTGGCTCATCTAGCCTGCCAATTGAGATTCTTCCTCTCTTGACAGATGTGCAGTATAATATTCCCAAATGCAACCCCAAATCAATGATCCCGTAGTCTTCCACCCGATCTCTCAACTCATCTCTCATAGCTGTTTATGGTCAAAGTCCATCACGGTCATTAGAGTGTCTGCCTCCCCATGCTTTTCTGAGCCCTGACCAAATCATATTATTGCTGTTTTGGACTGTAACTGCCAACCTGTGAAGGTTATCCCAATGTATTTTTCCACTATGAATACTCTGTGCTTATTCCATGCATATTTTTTTTTTTAATTCCGCTACCATTCTTTTCTCCACCTCCTCTTGCACTTCCCTTAAGGTAGTACACAATCAAAGCAGAAAACAGGATGTAGGATGCTACATTGGTGCAACAGGGTCTGATCTGTCCATGCATGTGCAGATTAAGTCTGTGGCGAAGGTGGCCTTGCTCAAGCTGTGGATGTTCTGTAGGTTAAAACCACTACTACATTCTAGTGATTTCCATACCACGCTCCAAACCTTTCTACTCATTGAGCTAGATAACTGCAATTCTATTTATATTGGTTTAGTAGCAAATTCCTTTAGAGCCCTGCAAATCGTTCAGAATTCTGCAGTGCGTATTTTGACTGGATCCAGTATCAAAGATCACATTACTCCTATCCTACTTTCCTTCTATTGGTTTCTAATCCTACAGAGGATCAAATGTAAGATAGCCTTGCATAGTCACACTTTCAGGTCATTTTAATCTTCTTGGATCTGTGCCATTTTACATATTTATAATCTGACAGGCACATAGAGATCTGTGCACTGAGGCTTGTTGGAGGTCCAGCCATGACGTTTATCTCACTGAAATCTGGGACAGACCTTTCTCTGCAGCAGAATTATTGTTTTGGAATATCTTACCTCAAGGAACTGCACACTATGATGTGTATGCAGTCTGTTAGAAAAGCCTGTTTAAACAAGCCTTCGATTCTCATGACCAGTCGTTTGAAGTCCATATTGCAGGCAGTCTTATACTCTCCGCAAGTATGTTTTTGTCTGTGTATGTTGTTTAGCCAGCAACTATGGAGCTTTTGCAGTAAATGGCGGTTAATCTCTTCAGCCACACAGAGTGCATGAGGTTTTTGGGGGTTTTTTTGCATTGATACTAAGCAGGAGTGGTTTTGGCTTTGCTGACTGGTCTCAATCTCTATGTATGGAGATCTCTGTAACATCCTAGTCTTAGCAATTCGGTCTTATTTCCACATCTGGTTTGCTGGTTGCTTTGTCTTGCTTTCTTATTATTTGATTATATGGTTGTTTATTTGTATCCTGCCTCAAACTGTGGTATAGCGCAGCATAAAAATCTTTTAAACAAAAGTTAAAATCAAAACTAAAACTCCACAAACAAGGCACTATAAAGAGCAAGGTAACATTTCTGTTAGGGAGCATTTTTCCAGGACAGTCCACTTTTCTATAACTGTTCTATTTGTCTCCCTCACCCTCTCTCTAAAACACATCACCACCAGTCCACATCCTTTTACTTTACGTCAATTTTGAAAATACCGATGTGATCAAGCCTACAATTTACTTGTATAGTCAGGAAACATCTTCGTCCTCATTTTGTATTGAGCCAATGAAAGGATCAGAGCTACTAACAAATACCCATTAAGTTTGTCCAATAAAAAAGTATCACCTCCAATTTTTTTGTTGACCTTTATTTCAAGAAGCCTAACTACATTGTTGCCAGATCTTTTTATCCTTCCCTAAACCTAATTCCCTAGTCACCTAATTAAAGAACCTGCCAGGAAGCAGGAAAAGAAGTGAGGAAAAGACAAGCAGGGGTACCAGGGGAGGCCAAAGGGAAGGAGACCAAAAGATTACAGATGCCCAGTGAAGGAGCAGAGGAGGCTGGTGAAATCTATTCTCTACAACAATCTAAATCCAAAGCATACAGATTACCATATAATGGAAGAAAACAGTGAAACAAGTTCAAATGGATTTCCCACATCAGAGGGAAGCCCAGTGTCACCGGAAAGCTTTTGTTTCAACTAAACATCTTTGTGGAAAATTACAAAATTGTTAAGACACAATGTAATACATTTAAAAGACAGAAATATGAGTGTGACTTAACTGAAGCCACCTTTCCCAAATATTAAATTTAGGAAAAACAAAAGTGTTCCAGAAGTCTTTTACAGTAATAAATCAGAAATATACATGCAGTCTCTGTTGGTACTTAGATTGCCCTATATGACAGCCCAGAAAGGAAGGACTGAAGAATACCCCTCATTACGGTGTAAATAAGGGGGAAGTCTAGGATACAGATACAGTAATCATTACAAAATGTCTTCTGGAAAGGATCGTGAAATCATCCTTCTAAATCCAAAGTATTTTATAGCATTTAGTGTACATAGAGCAAACTATTTAAATTAATCACGCCAGTGATCTCACAACATTTCCGAGCCGTCCTTGAATAAAGGATCCCAGAAAGTGCGCAGAAGAGAGGTTGGCAAAGAAGCTGTGACACGTACACTGATGTTCCCAGCGAGTCTGTGCACATGGAGCCGGAGCCAGGGACAACAATGGCAGGGACCTAAGGCCATGCGCTGACTTTACATCTCCAGCATTGCAATGAAAGCTGGAGGTGGCGGCTCAGCATCTTCCTTTCCCATTGAAGAACGCCTACTCCCGGGCGTTCATGGGGGAGGAGATGTGATCAGGGAACATTAACAAGTAGAGGAGGCGAAGGGACGGGGGATCCTCCAGCACATGATCACCAGGGATCCCTGCGCTCACCTCCCACCCGACTCAGCATCAGCCGGCAGCCCCCATCCCCTAGGCACTCCGCATCCGCTGGAGACTGGATCCAGATCCAGTAGAGAATTAGTAAGGCTTTCCTCTTGCCCGGAATCCTGCTCCCGGGCACAACCTTACATCGGGGAACCCCCACGCACTTTTGCCCATTGGAGCACTCACCTCTCGGCCCAGGTCGTGCATCAGGCTGCGGCTGCCGTTGCTGCTGTGGCCCCCCTGCAGCAGGCCGGGCAGCCCCTGCGCCCTGCCCCGGTAGTGATCGCTCTCCGCCGCGTTTCCTGCTTGATGGCGGCAGGCGGGGGCTGCAGGAAGGGGTGCGGGTGATGCGGCGGCGGAGGGGAGCCCGGCTCCTTCTTCAGCACCATATCCCGGGGAAGGTGCGGGCCGGGGCCCTGACACTGCCCCGCTCCCGGCATCCCCACCGCCGCCGCCATCCGCGCGAAGCTGCTCACCGGGGGCAGGTGGCTGAACATCAGCATGCTGGGGGGGAAGGTGGGCTCCATGCTCCGGGGAGGGGGAGGCCTGGCGCAGGCGGGCGGGAGGGCCGGCCTCGCTCACCAACCCCCTGTGCCGCCCATGAGAGGCCGGCGGGGCTGGGCCCGGTCACCGCGTCTTGGGCTCGGGGTGGGGGGCCCGGCTCCGCGTTTCTCTCGCCCCCTCTCCCGCCCGTCCTCCCCCCGCCGCTCGGTAACGGTGACGGTGAAGCGGAGACGGCCACAATAGAATTAAAATTCTCCCGCAGTGCGCAGGCGCGGCGCAGGGGCTGCTGGGAAGAGGGGGGGATCCTCTGAGAGCCCAGTGCGCAGGCGCACTTTCCTTGCCTCTTCCCATCCCCTGCTCATGAGTTGAGTTCTGCTTGGTTCACTCTGGCTTGCAGGACATAACAACGTGTATAGTGCACGGTTCCCCCCCCTTGCTCACGTATAAAACATTCACGTTCAATCTGTAATATTGCTGAGGTGTCTAAATCACCCCTGCATTTTGGGCCTGTAACGTTTGCAGACTTCGCTACGAACAGCTGTCCAACCCCATGTAGAAGCAAAATGAGGGATAGAGTAGGTCGCCTTAGGTGTAGGGATTCTTTATTTGCCTTAAAACTTAGCATAAAACACCGTGTGCTACTACAGGCGAGTTTCGCCGGCTAAAATTGGGCTGCATGAGGGGCTAAAAACATTACATAAAAATCTATAAAGTGAAACATTCAAAATAAAGATATTAAAGTAAGCATAAAAATAGTAACAGAAATAATAAAAATTATAATAATTAATTGACACATGTAAACACAAGTAGAAGAAAGACATGATAAAAGAATATTAAAAAATATGTACTCTTAAAAAAAGTGTAATATATTGCATAGCAAAGTGATAAGTAATAAATATAATTATATCTATTCTGTTTGCTTAAAAAATATAAGAGTAAAACAAATGCTAAAAGAAAATGAGAATTGCATACTTACGCTGCTGTATATCAAATTAAGCTGTGGTATAACTAAATCTGTATGTTGCAATCAATGGTACTGTGAGGAAAGTATAAATAAAAGCTTAGGTGTACAATTCTCATTTCTTTTATGATATAATTTTTATGTTTTACTATATAAGTATACAGAGCAACAATGGAAAAAACAAACATTGCCATTCTTCTTAAAACAAATCATAATCATAAAAATAATACATATTTCAAACCAGTTAAATAGAATATCCAAAATTTCCCAAACACCAATAAAATATTTCAAAACATCCAATGAATAAAAAAAATCCAAAAATTAAAATGTTCTAACATTTCCCAAAAAAACAATAAAATATTTCAAAACAGCAGAAACATCAAATTACACCCAGTAAATAAAACTAGTAAGGATTAAACATCTGCTTTTTGAGTTCCAGGGGAAATAGGGCCATACAAAGTTTATCTTCCTCACACACAAACAATAACATTCTTTCTCTCACACATTCCCTCTCTCATTTACATGCCTATGCTCTCATAAACACTTCCTCACTGATACATACACAGGCTCTCTCTCTTCCTCTCAGACACAGTGTGAGTGTATGCCTGTGAGAGCCTATATGTGACATATAAGCTCTCACAGGCACACAGACATGCAAGCTTTCACATAGAAACACTCACATATGCTCTGACAAAGATACACATATATACACACAGACACACACATAGCCTCCTTTTTCCTTCAGCGCACAGTGGGATGAGCTCCACCATGGCCCTGCCGGCTTGTCTTTGCTTCGGCCCCGTGAGCCAGAGGCGGATTGGCCTATTGAGAATCAAGCATTCCCCGGTGGGCCAGTCACTCAGATGACATGATTGTTTTTCCAGCTTCCTGGCCTGAAGAGAGGTCCTGCATGGCTGTAGCAGAGCCCATTCTGTGCAGCCCCAAGAGAGGCCTGTGTGCCCATCCTTCCACGGCCCAAAGAGAGTTCTGTGCGGCTGCAGCCAAGTCCCTCCCCCCCACATTGCAGGAGCCGTGGGCAGCAGTGGCCTTCTTCCACCTCCCTTCCATATTGAGGAGCAGCGCTGCCGTCCCACAGCAGACAAAAGGAAGGCCAGAAAGCTATCTGTGTATATGAGAGACAGCCTGCATGTATGTATGAGATAGCTTGCATGTGTTTGTATGTGTGTGAGAGTTTGCTTGTGTGCAAGAGAGCCTGAATGTGTAAAAAAGAGCAACAGAGCTTGGCTATATGTGAGAGACTGTGTATATATGACAGAGAGTGCCTGCATGTATCTGTGAGAGCCTGAGCCTATGTGTGTGTGTGTTGCGTTCGTGGCTGCTCTTCGCCCTCGCTCCACCCTCTCTACCTCTGTGGCGATTCCCTCCGGGCCTGATGGACGATTTCATGCTGCGGCATCTCCATGCCGCTTCTCTTGGGTGTCCCCGGGCCGGCTGGACGCTGCGGGTCCGCCATGTTCCTGATGACATAGGGCGCGCGCACTCCGAAGTATGTACCAGCAAGAGCACGAACCTCAGGGGCGTCCCCCTGTATTGACGTCATCCGCTTCCAACATAAAAGGTCTTCATTTACGCTTACGATTTGAGTTAGCAAGGATTGATTGCAGGGATTCATCTGGACCCGCTTCTTTCTACGCTGCTCTGCTTCCTTGGACTTACCAGAGGTACCCGCTCCTCGGGGGCCTCGCTCTCTTTTCTCTATTTCACATTATAGATAGGAACCGGTACTCACTGCTCGAGGGCCCATGTTCCTAAACCCTCTGAAGATTCTCTAGTGCCTGGAAGCGATCACAGATACGGACATTGTGAGTTACTATTTCAGATTACAGATAGGAACCGGTACTCGCTCCTCGAGGGCCCATGTTCCTGAACACACTGAAGATTCTCTACTGCCTGGAAGCTATTACAGAAACAGACAATTGTGAGTTACCATCGCTCTCTCAGAGATTTCCCTGGAACCAGGTACTCGCTCCTCGAGGGCCTAACCCTTTCCAGCTACTGAGCTTTCTCAAGACCTTATGTGAGTTTTGTCATCTAGTTCTGGCTATGTACACAGCATACCCTGTCTATTCACTATCTACAGTCTCTTTACATCTCAGCAACCCTGGGATTGCAGTTCCAGTACCTGAGGGACTTCAGCCCTGCCGGGCATATCAGCTCACTACTGCCACCTCTGGTGGTTCTACTAACCTGTCTAATAAAAGAACTATCTGTGTCTGTCTCCATACCCAAGCCTAGCCGGTGGTCCCTCTCAGGATATCCTCCTGGGGGCACTGTCATCTGCCATCAGCCCAAGGATTCACCTATTTACATTCCTTTCCAGCTGAGTACCCTCTCTAGCACTCCGCTGGTACAGATTGCCAACTCAGCAGGCTATATCATAACAGATTGCTACTCCCAGCTGCTTGCTCTTCCATCAGCATAGCAGATCCTAACAGATTGCTAACTCCTCCCTTCTGGAGAAGTAGATTTACAACAGATTGCTAACTCCTCCCCCTCTGGAGGAGTAGATTTACAACAGTGTGTTAGAGCAAGAGAGACTGTGTGAGAGAGTGAAAGAGCCTGTATATGTGACAGCATATATGTGAGAGAGAGAGAGCTGTGTGTGTGACAGCATGTGTATGTGTTGCAGTGGGAGAGAGAGGTAAAGATTGTGAGGCCCCCTCCACAACAATCTGTGGATGACTGAAAATCAAAAGATCCTAGGTATGGAGAGCTGGACATTTTTAATCCCATTATTTTAAAATTAGGGTGTTATTTCATGTGTTTTGCTGTTTGAAATATTTGGTGTGTTGGGAAATATTAGAAAAAACTTGTGAAATTTTAATTACTAGATGTTTGTTCGCTGTTACCCTCTTGACATTCTTTTATTTATTCTTTTTTATAGAATTTTTTTATATCTCTTTACTTTATTGCTTAATGTCTTATAAGGAATGTTAGTGTTTCTGTTTTTCCATTGTTGCACTGCATAATAGTTAGGCTTGCTGTATTTTCCAGAGCATGTGTATGAACAAGTGAGTGAGCCAGTGAGCATGTGTGTGTGTGAGACAGAAAAAGCGCACCATTTGTGTGAGTAAGAGCACTATTAAAAACAGTGAGTATGTGTGTGAACCAGTCAGCAGTGTATGTGAGAGAGAATATAAGGGGAGTTTGTGTGAGAATGATCATATATGTTAGAAAGTATGTATCTATATAGATAAGGAAAATAGGAGAAAGTTTGTGCATACCTCTTATCCTTGACCAATCCATGTCAATCTGAGGGTCACTTAAATCTAAAGTTCCCAGTTATGGAGAGCAAGGGATTTTTTTTTATAGCCTTAGTTTTAATTAGTGAGTTATTTGATGCATTTGCTGTTTTGAAATATTTTGATTGAAAAATGTTTTTAAATGTTATATATTTTTAATCCTTCGATGTTCTATTCAACAGTTGCTTTGAAATATTTATTCTTTTTATGAGTAGGGTTTTACTATTGTGATTGATGATTTCTATATCTTGATATTATTGTTTGATGTTTAAGGAGGAATGGTGATGTTTCTGTTTTTCCACAATTGCACTGCATACGGAATCTGTCTTGTTATGGTTTCCAGTTCAGTTTTTGTTTGCATGTTTCTAGTTAAACTTTGTCTCTTTATTCTGTATTTGGTGAGGGTCTGTGTGATCTGCATATGTGACTGAGGTGAGGTATTCTGCTAGTTGTGTAGTTTCTCTGTAGGGATCTAACAGCTGCCTTGTTCCGTTATCCTAATATCTGGTGTATTGGTGTTTTAGGGCCTGCTATAATAAGAGTAGGTAGGCAATGCAGAGCCTGGAGAACTATAAAAGCAGTAGACTCTGTAACACTCAGCCAATGGGAATGTACTGGAATGGTGGTGGGAGGTATGGAGAAATGGTGGCAAGCTACAGTCAGAAAAAGGGATGGGGTGAGCCTTCTGTAGGCTGGGCTTTCCTCCTGAAAGGATCTTCTTCTGGCTGTGGCAACAGTGAGTCTTCTGGAGTGAGGGTGAGAATGGGAAAGGGAGAGGGTGAGTGCACCTGCAGGCTGGGGAAGGGCTAGCAGCAAGCAAAAACCCTTTAGATAATCATGTGGCACTGTGTGAGCAAATCTAACAGCAGCAGCACAATGACAGAATGTGATTCAGAGAGAGGGTGGTTGTCTTTCTCCCGAACACAGAAAGACACCCCCTACCCCAACTTTCTCTGACTCACCCATACAATGAGAGCAGAGTTTGTGTGTGTGGCATCTTTGTGTCTGAGACGCTGTGTGTGTGTATCTGACACTGGCTGGCAGTGTGGCTGCCATATTACTTGGCAACTGATTCAAGAACTGATTGTTGGCAAGAAACTTTAATACCAGACCATGAATCCAAGATATAATTATGAGATGAAACCAGACTTGCAGGCGGATGGCAACCGATTGCAGCTCCGTTTGCTCACCTCTGGTCTAATGTGTGTTCTATTACTTAGTTATTTAGGAAAAATGTGACATTTATGTTGGCGATTTTTTGTGTCAATTCTGCCAGGCTCCAGCGCCCATGATATACCTAGGAAGGGTCAGGTTGGCATGCTTTTGGGAACCGTTGAAACACTTGCTGCAGGGAAAGTACACAAAGAGAGTCAGACAGATGCCTTGTGGGCCAGTTTTGAAAAAAATCACCTGGGCTGATATTTTCCTGCAATCCGCCCCTGCCACCAGCCTACCTGCAGTGGGGGTGGGAGGCTGTGCATGCGTGCGTGTAGCGAAGAGGGAACACTGCTGTGGCCTTTCCCTATTTTTGGCCGCCGGGTTCAGCTTCACTGCTGATCCACCACTCTTTGCGGGCCTTCCTCATTGTTGATCGCTGGCAGAGCTTGCAGCCTTTTCTCATTTTTTTGCCACCAGTGGGTTCAGCTCCATGGGCCGCCTCGTGGCCTCTCCTGCTGCTGCCGCTCCTCCAAGCTGTTCTGCCTCTTACAAATGCATGGTGTGCACGCCAGGTCGCGCCAGGCCTGACTGCACAAAGGACCGGCCTTAGCTGGGGTGGTCGACTGTAGAGGTCATCCCCCTCCAAGCCATCCAGCGATCCAAGCTCTGAAAAGGAGAGGCAGTTGCTTCCCTTGTCTGCTGGGCTAGACTGGGCTACTCAGATTTAAGATGCATTTATTTATTGCAAAGGATTTACATTCCACACCCATCCAATAGTGGTTGCAGTAGATATGTTTGTTTGTTTGTTTGGACCTGCCTCTTCGGCGCTGGAACTCTCGTGCTGCTTGCTCCATCGGCAGCTCCTTGCCATGGGGGCTTGTTCTTGCCCCGCCTCTGATGTCATCAAGAGGCGCCGGTTAAAGGGCCCAGCACGTCGCTGGAACAACACAAAACAACTCCTGCAACTTTAACAGGTACTGCGCCGATTGGTCCCCAGTCGGATTGAAGGAGTTCAATTTCATGGACCTCCGAAGACTGAACCTCTCGTCTAACCCTGCCAGCAGTGAAACGCACAGCCATTTTTACTGTACTAATATTTGCAACGCAAACGGCACATAATGCGTAGTGACGCAGTTACGCACTAACATTTAGTGTAACGTAACCATTTTGGAATAATAATTTGTATTGTATTAATACGAACGTCGCTGTAAAATGTCTAACACGTCAATTAAGTGACGAAGCAATAGTCTGATCATAAGCTACACCTACTAGAGGACCACGCTAGCTAATGCTTGTTCAGCAGTTTGTAAATTGTTTGTTCAGCAAAAACCAGAACGCATGTGTGAAAGATAAGAGTTGTAAAGTGCATAAAAGTTTGCTCCTGAGGGGGCGTGGCATGCAGTTGTACTGAGCCTTTGTCTTAGCTGCATCTTGCTGGCAATAAAAGTCTATCTTTACGGATCAGTTGTCTGGGCCTCCTTACTGACTAAAAAGAGACGGTTACATTTGGCGAGCCAGCCAGGAGGTACCGGGGACGCTATTTTAGCCCCCCAGCGGGTCCGGTAGTTTGGTGGCGGAGCGATCCCCCAGACGTACCTGGTGAGTGGCCACCGCTGAGTTCAGCGATCAGGTTTCTGAGGGGACCGTTCCACAGAAATTCTTCTGAGACCTCTGGGCTGGTGATCCGGGAAGAAGGCTTTCGTGACGATCGGAAGACCCCTGCAGGCGAGTATTATGGGAAAGTGGAAGGAGTGAGATAGATAAGGAAATAACCGGTCCATCCCCGAGCGGACCGAGGGGGCTTTGATCACACCCCGCGCAGTGTTTAGTAGGAATTCGTTCCGAAGACCACGCGCATAAGAGAAAAATTATAAGTGAAGTATAATAGTGGGAATAGGTTTCTTGTTGTGTGAAAGAGAGTGAATGGCCTCGCAGTTCTAGACCGGGCGACCGCGTTCTAGTCGAGGCGATTGTGACCCTTTTGTGTCTGACGGATACGGACCCCTTACCTATCCGTCTTCCCTTCCCTCCTTTGTCTGTGTTCTATCCTAATGGGAGGGGGCTATTCAACTCCCTAAAAGTCATGACGAAGCACTATAGTGAAGTGTTCGACAGACGAAAATGTACGAAACCCGGAATGATTCAGCGATGTACCCATAGGTGGCCCAGTTTGTGTGTAAATTGGCCTCCGGCAGGAACTTTCGATTTCCAAACGGCCACAAGGGTCCTGAATATAGCTTGAAAGAAGGGAATCCGGGTTGCCCTGAGGATATACCGTACATAACTGCTTGGATTGCAGTCATTGAGAATCCTCCGTCATGGGCAAAGAAGTTAGTGGAGGGAGCCGCCCTCGTAATGGTGGCACAAGTGCACAAAATGGGTGACCGGAAGTCCCCAAACCGGAAGAGAAAGGGACAGGCGGCCATATTGGGAATCAAAGATCAGGCGTCATCTGCGGCGGCCATGTTTGTAGTGCAAGGGAATTCACAGACTCAAAAAAAAAAGTTAAACCCCTGCCGCCCGCAGTACTATCGATGCAGAACATCTTTGCCGCCACCATATGCCCCTAGTTGTCCTCAATTATCCTGCGCCGCCTGGTCCCTCAGCCCCCGCCAATGCACAAGCTGATCCTAGAATAGCGCCGACTCCCGAAGTACGGCTTGAAGCGGCGGCAGCAAAAGTTGAAGACGGCGGCGAGTCGTCCGTGGCAGACGGCACTCGCAGTAAAACCCAAGCCGCAAGTTTGCAATTACCAATCAGAGAAACACTGTAGTTCCCGTGGTTCCCACTGAAGAAAACGAATATAGCACTACGCAAACAATAAAGTTATTTACCTACATACCTTTTACATCCAGCGATCTCTTTAACTGGAAACAACTTGGCCCTTCTTACGCTGATAAACCAGATCAGATGATAGATTTTTTGCGAGGAATTTTTGCAGCCCATAACCCCAACTGGGCTGACATTCGGCACCTAGCCTCCATTCTTTTCACCACTGAAGAACGTCGGCAAATACAATTAAATCTGGAGGAGGCAGCTCGATTAGGAGCTGGGGCAGATGGTAATCCTGATGAAGCAGTGAGAGCACAAGCCCCAGTGCCGACCCCAACTGGGACTTCCAGACCGCAGCGGTCGTGAGCGCATTGCTGCTTATCAACTGCGTTTCTTGAAGCTTAAAGAAAGGGAAGAAGAAAGTTGTGAACATGGGAAAAATCCAGACGTGGTGCAAGGGAGAGATGAGACCCCCGGAAACTTTTTGGAGCGGTTGATGGACGCATACCGGCAATACAGTCCATTTGATCCAGAGACTCCAAAAATCAATCCATCATAGTGATGAGCTTCGTCGGACAATCCTGTCCAGATATTCGCCGGAAGTTGCAGAAACGGAAGGATTCGGAGGGAATGACTATCAGCCAATTAAAAGCCATGGCCGATAAAGTCTATGTAAACCGAGAACCGGACGGAGAGAAGAAGGAAGAAAGAAACTAGAAAGTTAAGAGAAAGTGTTAGCCTGTTAGCCGCAGCGTTGGAAGAAACTAATTTCGGGAATCCGTCCAGGCACTATCAAGGACATCCTGGACCCCGAGGAAGAGGCAGGGCGCCCTCTAGGGGCCGCCAAGAGGACGAGCAAATAGAGGAGGATCGTTTAGAGGTGGAAGAATGCCGTTAGGAACTAATCAATGTGCATTCTGTAGACAAGAAGGACATTGGAAGTCCGAGTGCCCGGATCCCTGCAAGTGCAAGTAAAACAGGAAGGATATACTCCGTCCAAACCTAAGGAAGCGGAATGGCAGATGGCCGTAGGTGAAACTTCCGGCGAAGACAGTGAAGCATGACTAGACAAGGGAACCTTCCCCTTGATCCTTTGGTGGAAATAAAAGTAGGGACTGAAACATTCAAAGGATTGCTAGACACGGGGCGCAAAGATCTGTAATGACCACCGCTATCACCACGCCCACTTAAGAACATCTCTATAGTGGGGCCTCTGGAAAGCCACTAATTGCTCCTTTCTCCAGAAACGACAGGTCGAGTAGGAGGACAATTAGTATCCCACCAATTCCTTTATGTCCCGGGATGCCCAGTACCACTCATAGGGAGAGACCTTCTTTGTAAATTAAGAGCTAATTTACAATTCGAGTCCACTGGTGAAATCAAGGCATCTTTCGCTGATAATCCAGTCTCCCTCATTTGTCCACTCCAGGAGGAATGGAGACTACATCTCCCCATATTGAGCACATCACTGAACATCGATATGAAGACAACACCCTTCTCAACGAAAAACGAGACAGCTAATGGATAGCGTGCCTAAAGTGTGGTCTGAGCAGAATCCCGGGAGGAATAGCGTCAATGCTACTCCTATTTGGATCGAGATGAAACAGAATGCACAGGTGATTAATCAACCTCAATACCCCATTCCATATATGGCCAGCAAGGAATCCAGATACATCTGCAGAGACTGTATGATTTGGGCATTCTCCGGCGAATCCGATCTGCTTGGAACACCCCTTTGTTACCCGTAAAGAAACCTGGTTCTACTGATTACCGACCGGTACAGGATTTACGGAAGGTGAATAATCAAGTAGCAGATCTAGTAGCCCTCGTACCAAATCCATATTCAATCTTGGCTCAAGTCTCTCCTGCGTCAAAGTGGTACAGTGTCATGATCTCAAGGATGCTTCTTCTCCGTTCCAATAGCGGAGGAATGTCAGAAGATTTTTGCCTTCACATGGGAAAATGCACACACTGGAATAAAGCAGCAGTACACATGGACTCGCTTGCCTCAAGGGTTCAAGCACTCACCTACTGTTTGGTGAGCAACTGGCAAAAGACTTGAAGATGTACCAAGTCATGTATGGGCCAGTGATACAGTATGTGGACGACCTTCTGTTGTTTCGAGAACGTACCTCGAATGTGCAGTAGCCACCCTCCACTTGCTAAAGACGTTGTACCTAAAGGATCGTGCAAGTAAAAAGAAGGCGCAAATTGTGAATTGGAAGTGGAATATTTGGGCTTCCAAATCCGTGAAGGCACTCGTTGTCTTGGAATCTCTCGTACTAGTTCAATACGAGGTCAACCTGTACCCACTTGCAAGAAAGAGCTCCGAGCGTTCCTTGGAGCTGCAGGATACTGTAGACTGTGGATTGCTAACTATGCAGTTATTGCCCAACCCCTGTACGACAAGTTGCGGGGTAAAGAATCAGAGTCTCAAACTTTTCAATGGGAAGGACGAGCTAGCAAGTTTACATCAACTGAAAGACGCCTTGATTGAACCCCCTGCCTAGGTTGCCAGATGTAATGAAACCATTTCATCTATACGTCGATGAGAAGAAAGGAATGGCCATTGGGGTATTGACTCAAACTCTAGGCTCGTGGGAACGACCTGTTGCATATCTGTCAAAAGGAATGGACAATGTTGCGAAAGGATGGCCAGGTTGTCTTTGAAGCATTGCGGCTGCATGCTTACTAATTCCAGAAGCAGTCAAATTAACTTTTGGTCAAACTCTGAACGTAACACCCCCCACACCATTCAAGGACTGCTAGAGACCCATGGACCAAAATGGATGACTAATTCACGTCTTGTAAAGTATCAAGCTCTGTTATGTGAAACTCCCGAAATTCAAATACAAGACAGTAAGAATTTGAATCCTGCAACTTTACTCCCAACTCCCGCTCTAGTTACTCACAAATGTGAGGAAATCATGGCTACAGTGCATTCCAGCCGACCTGATCTACGTGACCAGCCCTGGCAGGGAGCATGGACTTTATTACTGATGGAAGCAGCCAGGTTATAAATGGACTTCGGGTCGCTGGCTATGCCGTGGTTTCTGAAGATGACATCATCGAAGCTGAGCCTCTACCCCCGGGGACATCAGCACAAAAGGCTGAGCTAATCGCTCTCACTAGAGCTTACAGTTAGCAGAAGGGAAATTGTAAACATCTATACTGACTCAAAATATGCTTTCCTTACCATCCAAGTGCATGGAGCCTTATACAAGGAACGAGGATTCCTGACTGCTGAAGGGAAGCAACTAACTAATGCACCGAGATACACCAACTGTTAAATGCCGTATGGGCACCAAAAAAGGTAGCGTTATGCATTGTAAAGCCCACACAGGGAAATCAGATCCCATCGCCAAAGGAAACCAATGGGCAGACAAAACAGCGAAAGAAGCAGCACGTACACATTTATCACATACCCCAGCTACACGTGTCCACTTTTGCAATTCCCAACTGAAATCCCTGCCTATTCCATGGAAGAAAATGATTGGGCACAGAATGAGCAATTTCACCAGCAAAATGGATGGTGGATTACGCAAGATGATCGAGTATGGATACCTGAAGCATTAGCTTGGACTATTGTCAAGGAAGCCCACAACAAAACCCATCTTGGTCGAGATGCCTTAACGAAACTATTGGGGAAAACATATTATATAAACAGAATCACTCCATTGACCAAGCATGCAACTAATCAATGTATCACTTGTGCAAAAACAATCCCAGAAATGGACCTGGTCCTGCCCCCGGACACATCCTACGAGGAACCACACCATTCCAAGTCTGTCACATCGACTTTACCCACATGACACCCTCAAGAGGATACAAAGCAATGCTGGTGGCTATCTGTACTTATACTGGGTGGATCGAAGCCATACCAACACGAACTGAAACTGCCAAAGAAGTAGTGTCTTTGCTCCTTCATCAAATCTTACCATGGTACGGATTGCCAAGGCAAATAAATTCAGATAATGGACCAGCTTTCACCAGTGAAATCACTCAACAACTAAGCCAAATTCTGGGTGTCAGATGGCATCTACACTGTGCGTGGAGACCTCAGAGCAGCGGAGCTGTTGAACGAGCCAATAGAACTCTGAAAAATCAGATAGCTAAGTTGTGCCAAGAAACAAAGACTAAATGGCCAGACATCCTACCACTAGCCTTACTACATGTCCGGTGTAGTCCACGAAAGTCTGGTCTGACACCTTATGAAATGATGTATGCAAGACCTCCGCCCCTTCCATCTTTTCCTGAGTCGCTGCAGATACAAGGAGAAATGTCTCTTAGTAACCAACTCAAAGGACTCCATAACACAGTACTTGCCATCCAGAACTATACATGCAACATTGAACCACTAGTCTTGCTAACCCCGATTCATCCATTCCAAATCGGAAGTTCTGTGTGGATGAAGGACTGGGATGAATCGGACTTCCTCAAGCCGCGATGGAAGGGGCCATACACTGTGTTACTAACCACTCCCACAGCCGTAAAAGTCTCTGGATGCCCTTCATGGATTCACTGGACTCGACTAAAACCCGCTGCCTCCAATTGGCAAGTCTCCAGGATCGGGGACCACAAATTAAAATTCACTCAAGGCAGGCAATGAGTTAGTTCTGGATAGAAGACTTCAGTAACTTGCTACTAAAATACTACGTGTACGTTTCTTTCCTTCCTTTCAGAATCGATACCTTATGCAAATCAACTAATACTAATTCAAGGCCAACCGGCCAACACCTACTTCACAGATTCTGAAAATAAAAGCCTCTACTATGTATTCTAAGCGAGCAAGATTTCTACAGATTCTACTACTGATCTCCTGCACACCAAATTACATCTCTCATTCTAACCTCTGAGCAAGAATTGTACAGAATGTGTCAAACTAATACGTACCACAACCTCAGATGGGATTTCAGTTTGTCTCTACAATCATACACCAATCTCAACCTCCTGCTTCGTGTGCAACCCAACCTGCATGTGCACTAAACACAATCAGGATACCAGTCGTTTCACAATCGATGTCTAGAGGGGTGACAAAGTCAATTTGTCATACACCAACCACTCCCAAGTGACTACAACACATTACCCTCAATGCCGGGTTGCCAAAAAAGCTTTATACTTCTAAGCATCATCCCAGAAGGAAAAGGAATCTTGTACTACATCAATTCAACTAAGATCCTTATGGAGGGCGGATCTAGCGTTGTAATCAAACCTTCGATGCATGTGAAGCAATTGATAAACATCAAACGCACTCACTGTGGATCTCAATCCTGGGAGATTCATATTTCTACAACCATAAATACCTTTGTCCTTACAATCGAGCAGCCAATCCATCCAGCTGGATACCATGTGGAGGGGACCCTGACTCTATCTGGTTGGGGCCCTGGTCTGTGAACTACAACCGGAGGAGGCTACCATGGCGGCCACGGAATCGGCAGATTAACTGAAGTAAAAGGAAACATTGTGTCATTACAATGGCCCATAAGAACTGAAGGATCCCCCTGGCAAGATACTTGGGGATTTGGTATCGACGGAACTGGAAAAAGATCCAATGACTTACATTACCATACACACGCGGAGAGACAAACCCCGCCCAATCATCCACCAGACCACTGTGGTTGTTGATCAATCCTTCTTTGATGAAATATATCATGTGACCGAAAAACTGCAGAAGAAGCACACCATTTCACAATCAAGCAAAGAATATGTTCGTAAATTTGGCTGAAAACATAGCTCTCTCTCTGGAAGTAAAAAATTGCTTCGTATGTGGAGGGTACGAAGACAGGAGAGCAATGGCCTTGGGAAGCCAAGGAGATATTCCAGTCTGATCTCGATGTCCTGAATACAACAGTAACTATAACGGAAGACTCATCCATATGAGTGGGCTCTCCAGACTGATGTATTGGCAGAGACGATGTATAACTCGACCACTTCACGTATATATACTATCTCTGTTGGAAATTCCCCATGTACAGGGGGTTCTCACTGCAAATTTAACCAATCACACATGGTGGCAGACCGAAAATTCCCACCAAACCAACTACCTTTTGGACTGAGTTAACCTTAAACAAAACATGGGCTGCTGCAGGAGTGCCCCTACCACCTTCGCCCGCTCCAGATGGCTACTACTTTGTTTTGCGGGCGAAGGGCTTACGAGCAGCTACCCCACACACTGGTACGGCACTTGCTTCTTAGCTGACAATCCGACCAAGCTTTTTCCTCTTACCAATCTCTGCTGGAGAAACGCTGGGGAGTCCCGGTGTATAGTCCCATGAAAACCGAATAAACGTCGTAGAAACAATAAAGTGACTATTGGAGACTGGAAGGATCAAGGAGTGGCCTCCAGAAAGAATAGTACAGTATTATGGGCCTGCCACTTGGGCGGAAAGAATGGTTCTTATGGATATAGAACGCCTATTTATATGCTCAATCGTATTATCCGATTACAAGCAGTACTGGAACTCCTGACCAATGATTCTGCCTTGGCTCTCAACATCCTTGCCAAACAAAATACAAAGATAATCACAGCTGTTACCAAAACCGGTTAGCCCTGGACTACCTCCTAGCTTCAGGAAGGAGGTGTGTGTGGAAAATTTAACCCTCTCTAATTGTTGTTTACAGATAGATGACAAGAGCAAAGTCATCGAAGAGATCACTGATCGAATGGTACGCTTAGCCCACGTTCCTGTACAGACGTGGACTGGAGTTCTTGACTGGACAGCCTCGCTACCAAATTGGCTTACGTCGATTCCAGGCTGAAAGAACTCTTCATCCCTTTATTATTTTTCTTGCTACCCTGTATTCTATTTCCTCTGTGTCTACCTCTTATTTTCAGAAATTTACGCCTCCATGATTGAAAGAATTGCTGATCGAAAGCGGCTGCTCATGTTATGATGATGAATAGTATGTGTCACTTTCCACATTTCCCCTCATCTGATTCATCTGATTCCGATACCGATTCTGATAATGATGATGACCTTGCAACTACTAACCTTTAATGCAACCTAGTCCTAGTGATGCAACCACTCTGGGCCATTTTGTTAGCTAGGGTAAGCCGGGCTACAAAGGGGGGTGACACCACTAGGGTCCACCCGTCTCAAACCCGTGAAGAAACCAACCACCTAGCGACATTTTAGGGCCCATTTTGAATGTTACCAGTATTAATTCTTGTTTGTTGTTCCAGTTCTTCCCAGATATGAGTGATACTTCCGCCTTCCGCCGAAGTTGAAGTATCAAAGGGGGGAATGAAGGAGTTCAATTTCATGGACCTCCGAAGACTGAACCTCTCGTCTAACCCTGCCAGCAGTGAAACGCACAGCCATTTTTACTGTACTAATATTTGTAACGCAAACGGCACATAATGCGTAGTGACGCAGTTACGCACTAACATTTAGTGTAACGTAACTCCATTTTGGAATAATAATTTGTATTGTATTAATACGAACATCGCTGTAAAATGTCTAACACGTCAATTAAGGACGAAACAATAGTCTGATCATAAGCTACACCTACTAGAGGACCACGCTAGCTAATGCTTGTTCAGCAGTTTGTAAATTGTTTGTTCAGCAAAAACCAGAACGCATGTGTGAAAAGATAAGAGTTGTAAAGTGCATAAAAGTTTGCTCCTGAGGGGGCGTGGCATGCAGTTGTACTGAGCCTTTGTCTTAGCTTGCATCTTGCTGGCAATAAAAGTCTATCTTTACGGATCAGTTGTCTGGGCCTCCTTACTGACTAAAAAGAGACGGTTACAGGATCATTTTGTAATTCACGTAACTGGTAAACTGACACTAGAAGCTTCTCAACCACATAATGCTGCTAAGGAAATTTATAAAAGGAGAAAAGTAGATCTAGAATTGTTTGCTAATCTTCTTCTTCCCCAAATCTCCACAATTTTGAGTACTGCACTGTTCAGTACTATAACAGATATTGACCCCATAGTTGAGAAATGGAATTATTTAATCCTAGTGCTTAGACAATCGTAGCCCCTAAAAAAAACTATGGACTGTTCCCCCCCAGACCAAGTGCCCCATGGTTCCCCCTGCCCCGTACATAATGTGACTCTTAAATTACGTTGCCTTGATTGACGCTGGCGAAAAATCCTCTCCCTTAAAGGAAAAACACCTACTTCTCTCACCTACACAAATATAAAAAGGAAATTGATCATACCAAAAAATTATTTTATGCAAACAAAATACAAGCAGCAAATGGTAATTACAACACCTTATTCAATAGTATAAAATCACTAACCACTATAAAAAATGAACCCTCTGACCACATTTCAGATTCCTTTTGCAACAACATTAATAATCTCTCGTTGGTATTTAGCCATCTTCCCATTCCTATAATTAACCTCCTCCCAGCTGTTAGCTCCTGGTCTGATTTCTGTGCTATCGACTCCTCTACTTTAACCCACATTCTTACCAGCATGAAAGTATCTAATAGCCCATACACTCCCTGTCCTGGCCAATTACTAAAAGAGATCATTGGCACAACTAGTCAACTTAACCTCTGATTCTGGTATTTTTCCAAATACCTTGACACAAACCTCCATCCTTCTCACTCCCAAAAAGAAACTAATAGATCCTATGGACCTTTCAAATTATTGTCCAGTTGTCTGTTTTACTAGAGTAGTTAAAGAACTGAATCAGTAGTACTTCACCAATTAAATTAATATATAGTTGATAATATAATTCATCCTGATCAGCACAGTTTTCGTAAAGGACGTAGTACAGAATCCCTTCTACTCTCATCCTTTGATTCCATTACGCAAGGTTTTGATTCAAATGTAGGTTACATTTTAATTTTTCTCGATATTTCCGCAACATTCGATACCCTAAATCATGACAATCTCTATGCCAACCTTCAACACATTGGTATTAACAGTAAGGTCCTTCAATGGTTTAAATCATTCCTATCCCATAGTCCTCAGCAGGTTAACCTCGGACACTGTCATTCCAACTGGTACTACACTAGCTCAGGTGTCAGCCCCTGTCTGCTATTTTGTTTATTTGTTACCTCTCTGCCACCTACTTTCTGCCTTGATATGAAATTCAAATATATGCTGACGACATTCAATTATCTTGCCATACACTACCCTCCTGGAGTAATACACTATCAATTAACCTAGACCTTAAAACAATACGTGGTTATCCTATAATCAGCTCAAACTTAACACTGCCAAAAACCAAAATATATTTATCTACTATCCCCAATTCAACATGTGCCCCCCCTCCTCAGAATTTATATTTGAAAATATCACTATCCCCATTTCAAGACAGGCACGTAATCTAGGTATCATTTAGACTCCAACTTATCAATGTCTGCCAATATTTCATCAGTAATAAAGAGTTCTTTTTACAAAATACACATGTTAAAAAAATTAAAACCTCTCTTATATCCCACATTTTGATAAGCTTAGACTATTTTAATTCACTCTATCTAGGTCTCCCTGACCATACTCTACACCCCTTTCAATTACTTCAAAACACCGCTGCCCACCTTCTCACCAATACAAACCGAAGATAGCAGTTGTAAAACTCCTGTTTTACAACAACTCCACTGGCTACCTATATGTCAATGTATTCAATAGAAGGTTCTGTCTATTATTCATAATCTAATACACAACACATCGACAGAGTGGTTATGTTCCTCTTTACGTTTATACCAACCTTCTCGCCATCTACAATCAATCAATCAACAAAAACTATCTGCAGGTTCCAAACATGAGGACAGCTAGACTAAGCTTAACCCGAAAACGTGCCTTCTCCATAGCCGGCCCTATATTATGGAACTCAGTACCAAACTCGATCAGATTCCTAACAAATACAAGAGAATTTAAAAAGGCTGTCAAAACATATTTATGCTCATCAGTGTTTACCAATCATCAGGCAAAAAGGCATTCTGTTTTTTGAACTTATATATTGTATAACTGTTTGTCATTTTAAACTTTTTGTTTCTACATTTTATTTTAAAATATAATAATCTTGTCAATTTGATTATGTATGTTATATTTTTAAACCTACTAGACCTACTAAAAATGTATAGGCAGTATAGAAAAGCATTTAAATAAATTATATATATTACAGAAAACAAACAGAAAGACAAGCCAATCACATTGCAAGGCTCCATACAATAGGTTACTCTGAGGAGGCCATGTCAAATGCTTTCCTAAACAGAAAGAATTTTAACGCATTAATTTATTTTATTTACAAACTTTTATATACTGTCATTCTGATTTTCACTCATGATGGTTTACAATAAATAGGAAATAAACAATTAATAAAAAAATACAGTAAAACTTTAAAAATTTAAATAATGACAGTGACAATCAAGTTAAATCATAAAATAAATTAAAAAAATAAAATAAAAATGCCAGCTAAAAGTATCAGTGATATAAAATAAAAACAAAAATATTTTCAAAACAAAATCAAATAAATCCTGGCCACAAAGTAGCATTCTCAGTCAGATATTAGGTTTATGTGCCAAATGCCTTTGCAAATAGCCATGTTTTTTTCTAAAAGCCAAATGATCTGTTTGCATTCTTAACTCCAGAGGTATTAAATTACACAATTTTGGTCCTGCTATTGAAATGGTTCTAACTTCGCTGAGGTGTGCTGTACGTATAGTTGGTACCACAAGGAAACCTTTATCAGAAGATTGCAAATTTCTTTGTGGTATATAAAAATGGATGGTTGCATTAAACACTCTGTATTGTTATTAAGTATATATGTAATAAACATAAGACTTTAAACTCAATCCTTGATTTAACAGGCAGTCAGTGCAAATAATTTAGAATTGGTGGTATATGATCACATTTTCTGGCTCCAGTTAATATTCTAGCAGTCACATTTTGTAAAAGCTGTAATTGTTTTAGGGTACTTGTTGGTAGGTCGAGTAATAAGGCATTATAATAATCTAAGCTAGAAAAAAGTAATGCTTGGAGTACTATACAGAAATGCTCATGGGGCAGATATTAAAATCTACGCCCGATTTTATAACATGCGCGCGCAGCCACGTGCATGTTATAAAATCCGGGGTCGGCGCGCACAAGGGGTTGCACACTTGTGCACCTTGCGCGCACCAAGCCCTAGGGGAGCCCCTATGGCTTTCCCCGTTCCCTCCGAGGCCGCTCCAAAATCGGAGCGGAAGGAAAATTCCGCTCCCCCCAACCTTCCCCTCCCTTCCCCTATCTAACGCGCATGTTATAAAATGGGGCGTAGATTTGTTTGCGCCGGGTTGTGCGAACAAGTCTGCCCCCGCGCACAGATTTTAAAATCTGCCCCTTAGTGTTTGGGTACTGGCCAGGTTCTTGTGGCCTGGATTGGCCACTGTTGGAAACAGGATGCTGGGCTTGATGGACCCTTGGTCTGACCCAGTATGGCCTGTTCTTATGTTCTTATAACTGGCAGCCCCTCAGTTCCTTCGGATCTACACTTTTTGCTTTTCCATTAACTAGGATGAAAACTTGTGATTACGTTCTCTTTTAACAGTTGGTTTTTTTAGCACATCCCTTTATTTCACTACTATTGGACAGAGTAAATAATCGTTCTCTATTAACTTGTTCCACACTGAAGTTTATAAGCCTCTATCATATTCCCTCTCAGTCGTCCCTTCTCCAGGCTGTTTAGCCATTCTATACCCTCAGTCATTTTTGTTGCTCTTCTCAGCACTTTCTGGAGTTTTGGTTTTTTTTTTTTTGGTATAATTTTCTCTTTATTAAACTTTTCTTTTTACACCAAGAAACTATCACAAAAAAGTAATACAAGCAAACTTGGGTACAGCTTACATCAAATCAAGAAATGTTAACATTATCATTAGATGCCTCACAAGATCCATATAATATGGGGGACATTTAAGAAATCAAACTAACAAAAATAAAACTAAACCAGAGGGAAGGTAGGTTAATTATTTTAAGGCCTTCCTTGTCTGCTGTTAGTGGGCTCACTTTAATCTTAGTTATCTGCTAGGGCAGTCCCAAGATGTGATGGGTCAGAAAATATAAACTTGCCTTGATCATTTATAGGACATCTGCAGGGAAATTTTAAATAAAAAAAAGTTGCCCCAATCTCCAGGGCTTTACTTTTCAAGGCAAGGAAATGTCTCCTACGAGCCTGAGTAGGCTTGGAGACATCAGGAAACATATTTTCTGTCCACAAAAAGGGACATCCTGATTTTTAAAGACATTTTCAAATACACTTTCTTTCTCTCTTTTCAAAGAAAAGGAAATAACGTTGCTCTTTTATTTATGATATCTAAAGATTCTTCAAGAAATGTTGAAATACCTGGGCTACTCTCAGTTGCCCCGCCCGATGTAGTATTAGGCTGGGTAGGAAAATAAAAGATTTTAGATAGAGGTGGAATCTTATTCTCTTCCTATAATAGATTTTCCTGTAGGAACTTCCTGAACATCTCATAAGGAGATAACAGTCTTGTAGCAAACAAACAACAAGGTGGAATCGGTAAAATGGACTTTATTGATCTTGCCCGACTCTGGCCGAGTTTCGCTCATCGAGCTGCCTCAGGAGCGAAACTCGGCCAGAGTCAGGCAAGATCAATAAAGTCCATTTTACCGATTCCACCTTGTTGTTTGTTTGCTGTTTGCCATCTTGGATCGGTTACCAGTTTGTTTTGTTGGATAACAGTCTTGTTACAGGAAAGTTAACAAAACGTAAGTTCTTTACTCTTATCAAATTTTCAATATTTTCCAGTTCTATATGTAGAGACAAACTATCAGTTATATGCATATTTTCAGCGTTCTGAATATTCTCAACTTTTGTTGATAAAACCTTAACAGGAGATTCCAGCTCAAGCAATCTTTTCCCCTGATCTTCAATAGACAATCTAATAGCATTTACTAAGTAGGAGAGACAAGGGTTAACCTGTGATACATTTGAGTCCAGCTTAACCAGCATTCTCCACAAATCTCCCAGCGTAACGTTGGATGAGTCTTCACTTGAAGATTACCAATACCTACAGGATGGGTTCCATTTGATATTCCTTGTTATTGCAAACCCAACTGAGATGTTACAGCAAGTTTCACTAAAGGGAGTTTAATTCTCCATCACTCACGTTTGCAGAACCACATTCAATGGAGCCCACCTCAATTGTAGCACCTGGGGAGGAATAGGGCCATTGCCCGGATCAGAGAGACACCCAAAATATCTCGAACACAGTCCTCCTGTGGCATATCAAGCCTTCTCACATGCGCATCCATGGGACTGATTGTTACGAGCGCGTGCGAAGCGCAGTCGTCTCAAGCGGGTGGTGAGCCCTTGGGCCACGGCAAGACTTAGGAAGCCCCAAGCCACACCGTGGGAGGTGAGCCAAGCAGGCATGGTGAGCCAGGCGGGTACAGAAGCAGGAAGTAAGGAGTGGAGTCTGACCCTTAGCCGGACCTGCATGCCCATGGCAACCAACACGGGGATGTTGATTGATGAACGGTCCTCCGACTGTTCCCGGCCCTTTCGGACCTGCCGCTGGGTACGGCAATGGGCGGCAGGCCGGACAGAGGCGAGGGCAGACAGAGTCCTTACACAGAAGACGTCAGACGGGGGCTGAAGCAAGACATCCAAGACAGGCTGAAGCAAGACATTGAAGACATCAGGGCAAGGACTGAAGCAAGACATGGGCACTGTCTCTCAAGGCGCCCTACACAGCCAGCACGGCTGGACTGGTCACGGACCACCCTGTCCCACAAACGCGGGAGCATGACACGCGCAGGGAAGAGGAAGCGGTGGGCTGCTGCACTCCTGGCAGCCTCAAGCAGGAAAGGTTGCTGCATTCCTGGCAGCCTCAAGCAGGTAGGAATGGCGGGAACTGGATCAGGCATGGGATCAGGAACAGACATCATGGCAACATCCGGAACAGACATCAAGGCAGAGACACAGGACAGGGAGCCATCGAGGCACAGACGACCACGGAGGACCTGGATCAAGGCAGAGGTACAGACGACTGTAGTGCTCAATCCAAAGGCAAGCAGGAACTGACAAGAAAGTCCTTTTATACAGCTGAAGAGGGTAACTCCCTGGGAGGAGTTTACCTGGACCGCCCCTTGCTGGTCCTATAACTAAGGTGGAGAGCTGCGAGCCAGCCCCTAGGGAAAATGGCGTGGCCGGAAACCAGGAAGTCCAAACAGTCAAGCAAGCCACAGGCAGGCCTCAGGAACAGCTAGGCCTCTCAAGCCCTGGAGCAAGTCCTGGATGGAACACAGGCGAGGCCCTGGCTTCGAAGCGGCCTCCAGTGGAAGGTGAGATACCACCTGTAGCGCAGCAACAGGGGGGATCGTAACACTGATGTTCCTATGAGTAGCTGGGGATGAGGTGCTGATCTTTGCTTTCCGTTTTCGACCCATAAAACCAGAAAGACCACTAAAGGCAATTTCCAATTATGCAGTTGAAGGCGGTCAAAGCCGGTCAAAGCTGCGCACTCCCCTTTGGCGGCGCGCCGCTCTGCCGCGGGATTTGAAGGTCCCACAAAGATGATGTCAGCGGCCGGCTTGGGACTCAGCTGGATCTTTTAATCTGGTTAATAGTCTCACCACGACGGTCAGAGTGCAGGAAAGGCTTCTCCAGGAACCTCCTCTCCTCTGCCACGGTCCCTACAGTATGCTGCTCTGCCATGGGATTTGAAGGTCCCGCAGTCCCGCAAAGATGACGACAGCGGCCAACTCGGGACTCAGCTGGATCTTTTAATCTGGCTAATAGTCTCACCAAGATGGTTGGAGTGCAGGAAAGGCTTCTCCAGTGTTGCGTCCGTCGGTCTCAGACGGCTTCGACCTTTGTGCCTCACCTTTCTTCCTTCTCTCTCCTCAAGCCTTGGGAGGTTGGCTGCCACTGCGTCTTCATGCCGCTCTCCCCGGCATCCCCGGATCAGCCACGGCGACAGCGTTCGCTGTTTCTCCTAAGGGCCTCCTAGGGTGCGCGCGCACGCCACCAATGTCTTTATCCACATCATGGCGGGAACCTTGGGGGCGTCCCCCTCCGAGTGTCATCAGCACATCCTGGTATTTAGCCTGCCCTTCATTTGCTAACAAACTGAGTTAGCAAGGATTGGATTGGATTGGATTTGCTCTGGTCTAAGCTGCTCTGCTGCTTCCCAGCAGCCGCTGGAAGCTCTCTCTCTCTCTGCCCTTCGGGGTAATTCATCGCTAACCTGGGTACCTGCTTCTCGGGGGCCCTTCTTCTCTCTTTCAGTTACCTATCCGGGAAATCGGGTACTCGCTCCTCGAGGGCCTGCGCTCCCTACTCTGTTGCCTGCATCTGATCGGCTTCTCCCTGCCAGGATCTTCATCAATACAGCTAACTACTCAGTGAGTACTAACTCTCCCAGTCTGTCCCACCTTCAGCTTCAGCGCTTGGAGTCTACATCTGGGTCCTGCCTCTGCTACCTGCACTGCCTTTCATCTACTCAAGTGTGAGACTGGTCTCCTCTGCAGAGGACCCCTGGACTACTTCTACTGGGTTACCTTCACTGCTTTCCATCCTGGGCAGTACCATCAAGCTGTATAATAAATACAAATTCTCTGTGTCTGCGTGTCTAGAGTCTCTAGCCTAGTACTGCGGATCCTCAAGGGGCTCCTCCCCATGGGAGTGGCCATCACCACAGTACCCAAGAATCTACTTCAACACCTCAAAACCATAACATCCAGGAACCTCCTCTCCTCTGCCATGGTCCCCCCTGTAGTTCTTCTATAGCTTTTGGAGATGGAGAAATGCACACAGCACTCAAGGTGCAATTGCATGATGCCTCGATACGGAAGCATTTTTATTTACTCAGTATTGTTTTCTATTCCTTTCCGAATAATTTCTGGAAATAACGGAAATAAACATTCTATTTGCTTTTTTTTTTTTTTTTCAGCCACCGCTGCACACTGAGCATTTCAAGGTATTGTCCACAAGGATTCCAAGGTCCTTTTCCTGGCTGGTATTCTCCTAATCTGGAAACCCCAGCATTGTGCAAGTGCTGTTTGGAATATTCTTCCCTACATGCATCACTTTGCGCTTGTCCACATCAAATTTCATCTGCCATTTAGATGCCCAAATTCCCTATTCATGCAAGGTCCTCTTGCACTTCTTCACCATCCACTTGCGTTTTAACTGCTCTGAATAATGTTTTGGTATCTGTAGCTCTTTGCACCCTTTTCCAGATCTTTACACATGTGTTAAACAGCACCAATCCTAGTACAGAGCCCTGGGGCCCTTCGCTCCAGGCAATTTGGCAGATAGAGCCAAGTGAAAAGTCTACACAATGTTTATATAACGTGATCTTTAAAAACTAAGAAACTCACAGGTCCATATTCAGCGTCATTTCTCCAGTTAAGTTCGGACCTACCTGGACAAATGGCGGGATTTGAAAATCCCATCATGCTGACCGCTTCTGAGAGAGCTGGAGAACACGTTATCGGCTGAAAATTTAATTTTATTTATTGAGAATTTATATTCTGCCCACTGCAGCAATGTGTTTCAAAGTGGATAATTAAAAAAAACCCCACGTACATTAATAAAAAAAACCCACAACATTCACATTCTAAATAAAAACTATTCACAAAATATGGGCATGGAGCTTAAATGAAACAGCTAAAACTAGACATTGCAGCATTAATCAAAGAAACTAACCAACGGTATTGAAAAATGAAAAGGTTAAACTCTTCCTAAGAAATCACTTTCTTTAATCTAAGACACTATCCAAACGCATGAGAAAATAAAAAGGTTTTAAGCTTTTTCCTGAAAAGTTATCTGGCTAGCTCAGGATCGGGGAAGGGGTGTTCCAGGGTGGATCCATTTATCTGGCTAAGGGCTTGAGTCACTAAAGCTTTTTTCCCATTCTGTGTCTATGGGAAAAGATCTTGATGAATCAGGCCCTAAGTTAACTGACTAAACTTCAGTTTTCGGTATTATAACTTTATCTGGCTCTCTTTAAGCTTGTCGGGTATATTAGTGGTGCAGACACACAGCTGAATTTCCCAACAAAGTGTGTCAGATAAATGTAACCAGCTAACTTTTCTGGCTGGACAGCAGCTGGAAATGGATCCCCTAAGAATTAAAGACAACTAAAGTAATGAATACTTGAAGGATACATCATCATTCACCACCACAGACAAATGCCTGAAGAGTACCTATGTTCTTGCAGAATACCTCACCTCAGTTACTCATGCAAAACACAGACCTTCACCCCATACAGAAAAGGGATCATAGAATAGAGATATACAAAGACTGGAAACCCCAAGAGGCCAGATTCCTCATGCAGTGCAACTCTAGAGGAACCCAAATGCATTTCCTCCTGTACTATGTAAAATAAAAACCTATAAAAGATGTGTATTTTCAAAGCTGACATATTCCAATCACTAAACTATTGTTAATAAGACTCCATTGATGCAGGATTATATATTTGATAAATGTTTGCATATATTATTGATTACTAAAATGTGGGTAGAGGGCATGTATACCAGTATACTCTTCCTGGCTTTTCCTTTTTTTGTATAAAGCAAGACTCGCCTCGGGCATTTTCTTGGGAACTCGGGGAGCTGGTAAATAAAATCGATAAATAAGGTGGGGGTATAATGGTGACCTATTCTAGATTTTTCTTAACTGTTAAGGAGCGTATCCCAGACTATGTTTTATAGCAACTCATCACCGTGGGTCTGTTTCCATGCTCTGATCGTTCTTTGGTTCTGTTTGAGGTGCACTTTACTTGGCCTACCCTCGACATCTTCAAATACTGAAGTTGATCAGAAATTTAAAAAACTTGGTGAAGGACGATTTAGTTGTAGGTTATACAGAAGGTAGTCATCAATTTGAATATTGTATTGGTGGAAGACTGTCTACAAAAGGAATTCACTTTTCCAGTCTTCAACAGACCACGTTGCTCCTATGAAACGTTATCTCATTAATCCTAACAAAAATGTCCCTCCCGGCATCTGAAGAAGCTTTGACTAATTAAACATCAGAGAGAAAAAAACAAGACTTTATTGAATTAGGAGCAATGCAGCTCACACTTACAATTTTATAAGTATACGATTAGGGGAGCTAACAAAAAAAAAAAAAAAAGATTTTATTAAGGAGAAGATAATGGGCTTGAAAAACACAAATTTAGTATCCGGACTTGGGAAACCACCAGGTAGAGTGGCCTCTTCCTTTAGTATGAGCCTGTTTTGTGATGATTTTGCATTATTTTGAAAGACAGAATTAAGGACATTCAGAAGAGGCTCCCAGAGATTGCAGGCTGTGTCAGATGGGCAATCGCTGGTGGACAGGGTTGGGCTATTTCATTAGAACATAAATAGTGAGGTGTGCCCTTTGCATTAATTGTGAGATGCTGCATTCAGCAGTGGGGAATTTGTCCCAATTAGCGGAGGAAGCTTTGGGTTCCCAGCACTTGCAATCACTGGATGGATTTCAGAATTTCCGACAGGTTACATCTGCAGAGGTGGGGAAAATGCTTGCTGCTATTAAAGCAACACCTTGTAAGCTGCACCTGTGCCCTCCAGATGAGCGAAGGCATTGAAGCAGGAAGTGACCAAGTTGCTTGCACATATCGTTAATTCAACAGGTACACAGGGTGACTTCCCAGCTGAATTTAAGAAAGCCCAGAATTGAGACCTGTATTGAAAAAGGGGAATTCAGATCCAGGGTCTGCGTGCAGTTATCGTCCACTTTCCAAGCAAACTAATTGAAAAGGGGAGTTTATCTTCAGCTAATGGATTAATTAACTAGGAGGTTTGTCATGCATTTCAATCAGGGTTTTATTCCGGCTATGGTACTGAAAATAGTGCCGATAGCAATAGTGGATGGAACAAATGCCAGAGCCATTGTCAGACATGTTGGCACCTATAGCCAGATAAAATAAATACCACCCTCACCCCATTGTTTCTCGGGCTGGACCTGGAGAACCCCCCCTAGCCAGTCTGGTTTTCAGGATATCCATGAATATGCCTGAGTTAGATTTGTATGCGCTGCCTCCATTCTAAGCAAATCTGTCTCATGCATAAGTTAAAACAAGAGTATAAAAATAGATAAAAACTAAGTGTGTTATGCTTATTTTATCTCTTAATTAGCTTATATAATTGAGATGTTATTGTTGCTGTATTTATGCTAATTTTATGAATCACTTTGATGATATAAATGGAGGCTATGATAAAATGAGGAAATTAGTGAATATGCATGAGATACATTTGTATATAAAAGAGGTCCCTAATGTATGTAAATGTATCTTGTGCATCATCCTTGTGGATATCCTGCAAATCCAAGCGGTTGTGGGTCTTCACCGTCCCAGGACTGCCTCTCCCAACCTTAGACAAATTAATTGGTGACTCTTCCTCTCTGCAGGGCAGGGAGAGATTAGTCCTGCTCCTCTGGCACTGAAATTACCACAGCTCTTTTGAGGTCAAAGAGAGGAGGAGGAGAAGGAGGAGAATAATCCATTTTCTTTGTCCCCACTGCACCAGAATCAGGGACAAGCATCAGTGGGGGGACAATCCTTGGAAAAATCGGGAATATCTGCATATACCACTATCTCTCATGTCCTGTAAACGGCTAGACTGGAGATATGCCAGAATATTTTCAGTCATATATCATTGATTTTTCCACTTCGATGGTCAGGGTAACTGCCCTTTATTTTTCAGTCTCCTCCTTGCTTCCACGTAGTGTGAAGGGCAGATTGCTCATCGCCAATCCTTTAGCACCATTCCTGCATCCAAAAAAAACACCTGCACTTTCTCCACAGTAAAATATTGCAATATCTTGGGCTTTGCTTGCTCCATGTAGACCACCACCTCTGGTGCACACTCATGCTCCCTCTTTAACCTCTTCCTCAGCAACTATTACCTGGAAACAAGTACAGAGGAATTTTACCTTTCCCTTCCCAAAGAAAGGCAACGAGAACCACATAAGCAAACATAATGCACGCCAGACCGGGGGAAAGCAGCAAATCATTTATTGCCTTATCACATAAATAAGAACACAGGCTGGGTCATTTCATTTCTTATTAGAATTACAGTGCTTAATAAGTACACTTAGTAGAAATCAAAAGGTCTAAAATCAAATAGAACACAGGGCCAGCCCCATCTTGGATTTTATGTATACTGCAAATGTGTAGATCTGGCTCTCTACTCACATAAACACATGTACACTGTAGCAGCGCTGGCAGGGGACACGTACCTCAAAAGGGCAGCAGTCTGAAAGCAAGAAAAGGGCCCATGGTCAAAGCAGCTGTTAGAAATGCTACCTGTAGGGTCAGGGCACACAGCCGTATGAAGCAGGAAGGGCCAAGATGCAATATTGGACTTATGGTGTACAGGGCCTTGCTGATAGTGGAGACAGCTACAGTGGGGGGTTCAGCGACTTCTGAAGTAGCAGCAGTGTGCCACTACTGATACTGATGTTAAAGAGGAGACAGGGGAATCCAAGGAGAAAACTGGAGAGTTCATGGAGAATTACCAAGCTGTAGAGAGGTGCTTCTCAGCGGAGAAAGGTGCTAGCCTTCCGAATGGCCTGTATTTAGCCTTGATGAGACTTGGCCTGTCTTAAAAAGAGGGGACAAATACATGTGCAATTCTATTGTCGATGTCCAGATTCATCACTTGTCTGAGGTAAAGGGAAGCCCAGATAAAATGTATTCCACATGTTAAAAAAAGGGATAGAAAGACCACCAAATATCTTCTGGTATGACTAAATGGTGCTTTAAAAGAGGCTATTAAAGCTAAAAAAAAAATAAAAAAAAATGCAAAGGAAGGCTTAATGATAAAACTAGGAGAGAGCATGACAAACTAGATGTAAAACTCATCTGAACCATTAGATGACCAGGGGATAAAAGGGGAGCTCAAGTGAAATAACACCATAGAAGATAAAAAACTAAATGAACTTATTTAGTATTGTAGCCAAAACTATTTTTTCAGTTTGGATCAGTTCCAACTTTATATATTGCCTTAGTACTTATGTAACAGAAGCACCTATCACAATTTATACACGTTCATTTTTGATTGATTGAGTTTGGAGCTGACAAAAAGTGGTATATAGAGAAGGTTTGCAACTCAATTCTACATTTGTCATTATTTGATTAGTCAGGAGGCATTTGAATAATAGCGGCTATCCTATTTTGCAGTAACCCTACGAATTGGTGGTAGATACCATTAAAGCAATAAGTTATGGATGCAGTAAGCAAACTTGGATGAAGCAACCATCCCCCGATGCAGGATTATATCTGAAACGCGGCCCATGTCGGGATCTGAACAAAGAAATGGTATGGGATTGTTTCAAGCAAGTTAAGTAATTTTGGCTATTATGCTGCATTTATAAGAAAAGGGACATTCTAAGAGTTGCTTGAGAAGTACAATGGGACTTTAGAAGATATTTTGAAAAAGAAAGCTCTCATATGTGGTTTTATATGTAAAAAAATATACAATTTTTCAACAAGTGGGGACCTATGATGAGAGCTGTTAGTGGCTGTAAGGAGAATTAGAGTGTGTAGTTGTGTACTCATAGAACTCTGCTGCTCTTTGAGGGCCCTTCACACTGTAATAAAGTTTCATGGAGTTTTTTTGTTTATTGGAACGTGAGTCCCAATCATCTTTTGCAATGGAGAAATTACTTACCTGATAATTTTGTTTTCCTTAGTATAGACAGATGGACTGAGGAACAATGGGTTATGCGCCCCTGCCTGCAGATGGAGACAGTCATATTTCAAAGCTGGAAAGAAATACGACGAGTGAGGTAATCAAATTTGCAGACGATACAAAATTATTCAGAGTAGTTAAATCACGAACATTTTGTGATAAGTTGCAGGAGGACCGTGCAAGACTGGAAGATTAAATTTCATCTACCATTTCAATGCCCAATGTGGACAAGTGCAAGGTGTTGCATATAGGGAAAAATAATCCTTGCTACATGTACACAACGTTAGGTTCCGTTTTAGGAGCTACCACCCAGGAAAAAGATCTAGGCATCATAGTGGATAATACTTTAAAACCGTCAGCTCAGTGTGCTGCAGCAGTCAAAAAAGCAAACAATGTTAAGAATTATTAGGAAGGGAATGGTGAATAAAATAGAAAATGTCATAATGCCTCTGTATCGCTCTGTGTTGAGACCATATTTTAAGTACTATGTACAGTTCTGTCGCTGCATCTCAAAAAAAATATAGTTGCGATGGAAAAGGTACAAAGAAGGGCGACCAAAATGACAAAGGGGATGGAACAGCTCCCCTATGAGGAAAGGCTAAAGACGTTAGGACTGTTCAGTTTGGAGAAGAGATGGCTGAGGGGGATATGATAGAGGTCTTTAACATCTTGAGAGGTCTATAACAGGTTAATGTGAATCGGTTATTTACTCTTTCAGATAATAGAAGGACTAGGGGGCACTCCATGAAGTTAGCAAGTAGCACATTTAAAACGAATCTGAGAAAATTCTTTTTCACTCAACGCACAATAAAGCTCTGGAATTTGTTGCCAGAGGATGTGGTTAGTGCAGTTAGTGTAGCTGGGTTTAAAAAAAGGTTTGGATAAGTTCTTGGAGGTGAAGTCCATTAACCTCTATTAATTAAGTTGTCTTAGAAAATAGCCACTGCTATTACTGGCATCAGTAGCATGGGATATAATGAGTGTTTGTGTACTTACCAGGTACTTGTAGCCTGGATTGGCCACTGTTGGAAACAGGATACTGGGCTTGATGGACCATTGGTCTGAACCAGTATGGCAATTTCTTATGTTCTTATGTCACCCTAGATACACCCCTGCAGTGACCTCAGGCCTCCAGTATTCTCTTCAAAAGCCACTGTGGACATACTAGTGAAACAACTTGATTAAAATATGATTAAAAAATGGATAACCGTAACTGGATTCAACAAAATAATAAACACTGAACCCCAGTAAGAATATACCCTGATCTAAGGACTGGATCAAGGCTTACCAGTAATGTCATGGATTCGATATCCACTCCAGGGGCGAATCCTTGGCACTGTTCTTGGGCAGCCGAGGGCGGGATGCTGAGTCAATCTGTTTACACTAAGGAAAACGAAATTCAGATAAGTGATTTCTCCATTTCCTAGCGTGTAGCCAGATGGACTCAGGACCAATGGGATGTACAAAAGCTACTCCTGATCAGGGCGGGAGGCTGCTCGCAGTCCGGTTAACACTGCCCTTGCAAAGGCTGCGTCTTCTCGGGCCTGTACGTCCAGGCGATAGAACCTGCAGAAGGTGTGTAAGGAGGACCACGTTGCCGCTTGGCGGGAGACAGCAGTCTGACTTCCGCCCATGAGACCGCCTGAGCCCTGGTGGAATGAGCTTTAACCTGAGAAGGTAATGGCTTTCCTGCTTCCACATAGGCTCCCGTGACTACCTTCTTAATCCAGTGAGCTGTGGTAACCCTCGAAGCTGGTTTGCCCTGCTTCCTTCCACAGTGAAGGACGAACGGCCAGTCCATCTTTCGGACTGGTTCTGAAACTTCCAGGTACCGCACCAAAAGTCTACTGACATTCAAATGACAGACGAGGCGATATTCCTCCGCATCTTTGAGTTTATCTAGGGATGACAATGAAATGGACTGATGCAAATGAAACTCCAAGATTACCCTGGGCAAGAAGGACAATGCCTGCAATTCAGAGATGCGACGCGCTGAGCATATAGCCACCAGGAGTACCGTTTTCAAGGTTAATAAAACGCAAGGAAAGACTGCGAAGAGGCCTAAAAGTGGGACCTGCCAAGAATTCCAATACTAGATTTAGATTTTACAAGGGAACCAGCAACCATAGGGGAAGCCGAAGGTGCTTCACTCCCTTCAGAAAACAGACCATGTCCAGGTGAGCTGACAGGGAGGCTCCGCTCACCTCACCCCTGAAACAGGAGAGAGCTGCTACCTGCACCTTCAAGGAGTTAAGGGCCAAACCTTTATTCAAGCCGTCCTGCAAAAATTCCAGAATTAGTGGGATTTTGACTGCCCGAGGGGAGGATACCACGTTCCTCGCACCAGGCTTCAAATACTCTCCAGTCCCGCACATATAGGGATGTAGAGAACTTTCGAGCATGGACTAAGGTGACGATTACCTCGCTTCATCAGGCGAGCCCTCTTAAGGGCCCTCTTAAGGGCCAGACCATAAGACAGAATCGACTAGGATCCTCATGATGGCCCAGTCCCTGCTGTGGTGGGAGGCACCGTAGGTTCTTCACCAGGAGTCTCCGCATGCCCGCATTCCACGGACTCCTGGGCCAACCTGAAGTACGACTAATCCCCTGTGGTGCTTGATTCTGCAAATGACCCTGCCCAGCAGGGGCCACGGAGGGAAGGCGTACAGTAACTCTTCTTCTATCCAGAGCTGAACGAGGGAGTCGATTCCCAGGGACCACAGATCTGTGACTGAAGAATCCGGGAAACTTTGCATTGTGAGATGTGGCCAGTAGGCCGATGAATGGGAGACCCCAGCGATCTTCTATCCGTTGAAAGGCTTTCTCCAACAACATCCACTCTCCTGGATCCACTCTCCCTGCTTAGAAAATCTGTTCTGACGTTGTCTTTTCTTGTGATGTGGGAAGCCGATATCATCTGTAGATGTATTTCTGCCCACTCCATAAGGAGGTCTATCTCCTGTGACACTTGTTGGCTCTTGATTCCTCCCTGGCGGATGATGTAGGCTACTGTCATGTGTTGTCTGACATTATGCGGACCGCTTGACCCCGGAGTCTGTGGCTGAATTGTAAGCACGCCAGTCTTACTGCCCGGGCTTCCAGGCGATTGATGTTCTAGAGGGTCTCTTCTTCTGTCCAATGGCCCTGGGCTGTGAGTTCCTGACAGTGAGCTCCCTAGTCCTGGAGACTCATCTGTTGTGAGAACCAGCCAGTTCATGGAGGACAGGAACACACATGCTCAGATGAGCCTCCTGCAACCACCACTGGAGGTGAGAGCAGTCTCCATTTGGTAAGTGGAGCCAAATCGAATAGTCTTGAGACTGTGGGTTCCAATGTTATAGCATTGAGCGTAGAAGTGGGCACATATGTGCTCTTGTCCACAACACTACTTCCAAGGTTGTCGCCATCAAGCTGAGAACTTGGAGAAAGCTCCATACCAGTATATTGTGTTCATCAACTGACACACCTGGGACATCAACTTCTGTATCTGTGTGGTCGGGAGAAAGAGCTTGTCCTGCCTGGTGTCGGATACTCCAAGGACTGGGAATGCTTGAGACTGCTCTTGTCCAGGTTTACTACCCAACAGAGTTCCTAAAGCAAGGAGGTTACCCTGTTGGTCACCCGGAGGCTCTCTTCCACGGACTTGGCCTGGATCAAGCAGTCGTCCAAGTACGGGTGTTCCAGGATTCCTTCTCTTCTCAATGCTGCCGCCACGACCACCGTAATCTTTGAAAATGTTCTGGGGGTGGTGGCTAGGCCAAAGGACAGTGCCTGGAACTGATAATGGCGACCCAGTACCGCAAAGCATAGGAAGCGTTGGTGTTCTTGGTGGATTGGAATGTGTAGGTAGGCCTCTGATAGGTCCAGGGAGGTTAAGAACTCTCCCAACTGTATGGCCACTATCAGGGAGTGTAAAGTTTCCATGCAGAAATGACTCACTCGTAAGTGACGGTTGACACTCTTGAGGTCCAGGATGGGGGGAAGGGACCTTCCTTCTTGGGTACAATGAAATAGGAGAACCACCACCCCATATTTTCCCAGGGTGTAGGTACTGGGATTACCACCCTCATCCTGAGGAGCCATAAGAGAGTAATCTCCACTGCCTGCTTTTTGTGCTGGGAGTGGCAAGGAGACATCCTGAGTGCATCCTGAGGAGTGCTGCAAAATTCCAGTGCATATCCTTCTCATATGACTTCCAGTACCCATTTGTCTGAAGTGATCTCGACCCACCATTCGTAAAAGAGACAGTCGATCCCTTATCTTCTCATTCCGAAGGTGGGTTGATAAAATTTCACTGGGAAGTTCGGGATGAGCCTGAACCGGAACCTGCCCCTCTTTGGGCTGTTGACTATGAAAGGACTCCCAAAGGGCCGAGATCTCTGAAATGTCAAGTTTCTATAGAGGCAGAAACATTGGGATCCCCTGGACCAGCCCCTCGTAGGCGAGGGGTGCTGCAACTGCTTCCTCTTATCTTCCAGTAGCCAGGGGACTGGAGATTCGCCACATTTATTGGCCAGTTTTTCCAATTTGTTTCCGAATAGGACTGATCCTTTAAAGGGCATCTTTGTAAGGTTGGACTTGGAGGTTGCATCAGCCTACCAGTTCCGCAACCATAGCTGTCTTCTGGCCACTACCACTGAGGCCACTCCTCTGGCTGAAGTATGAATTAAATCAGAGGCCACGTCTGCTAAAAGGTGGCGGCAGGTTCCATAACTACTCTGGGATTCACCCCTGAGTCATCCATTTCCTGAGAGAGAAGTAGACTCGAATGAGCTACCAGGGTACAACAAGAAGCAATCTGTAAGGTCATTGCTACTGCGTCAAAGGCCTATTTAAGGATGGACTCCATCCATCTATCATGCGCATCCTTTAAGGCCGCTCCTCCTTCCTGGGATAGTTGTTCACGTGGAGAGGGCGCAGACTACTGCATCCATTTTAGGGAAATGCAAACACTCTTTCACTGCTGGGTCCAGCAGGTATAGAGCTTCTAATACTCAGCCCCCTTTAAAACTTACTTCTGGGGCGTCCCATTCCAGATCAATCAACTCCTGGATGGCTTCCAGTACTGGAAAATAGCATGAGGCTTTCCGCAGGGAAATCAGAAAAGGATTCTTATTTAGTTCCATCATAGAGTACCCCCCCCCCCCCCCCCCAGGAACTTCCCGCATCTTCAGGGTCTGGGAAACCAGGGCTGGCAATTCGTGTCTATGAAAGAATGATAACATGGTTCGATACAGTTCCAACCCGGGGGAGTTTCCCGTTCTTCCAACGGATCTGGCTCTTCCTCTTCGTCTGTGCCATCAGGGATCCTTCTAGTGATACCCTTGATCAGGCGAGGCATGCCTCGAGGGTTGCCAATAGAAATGGGAGAGGGAAAGGTTACCGGCTGGAGTTCTGTCCGGATAGGGGCAAGCAAGGTAGTAGGCTTGAAGGTCTTGAAAAATTTCCACCGAAGAGAAGGTGGCCGGGTCCATGCCTAGCCCAGGGACAACTGGGGTGGGTCCAGCTGAGTTTCCCTCTGCTACGGATGACCCAGTCAAGGGAGTGCTCAGGTCCAGAGTACGTTAGTTAAGGCTGTGACCAACCCATCCTCTGAATGGGAGGAGGCGGGCTTAGCAAAGCCTGGGAAGGCCAACTCCCCTTGGGCTTCCTCACAGTGCTGACACAAGCTGGAATCCAGGTTAGGCTGTGAAGCCCTAATATAATGAGCAGCGCAGAGAGCAAGGCGCTTATGTTTCTTGGCTGCTGGTGCCATTGGCGGCGGAATCTGTGCGATCAATCGGCTCGCGATTAAAAATTTATGCGCACAGATTTCAGGCACCTAGGCGGGATGCGGCGAGGTGCACACACAGCCCATGTGCCCGGCTTTACCTGTGTTCTGCGTTTACTAGATTGTGCGGTGCTTGTGCAGACCCGACGCACTGTGCGTACTGACATCCTATGGCGGGCAATATGGCGCACACAAAGATGCGCGCAAGATGGTGCCGCCACGGCCTATCACGCAGTGTGCCAACCAAGCCTGAAGTGGGGCCTAGCCCAAAGGGCGGGGGGGCGCTCAATTCGCTTGGAAGCCCACCTCCTCTTAGCCCAGCGGATCGGGAACGACATCGGTACAGCGTGCCGAGCAAGGAGGCTGGAGGAAGTCTTACCAAAACCCCTCTAAACGTCTCTGAATCAGGAGGTACATTTTTTTTTTTTTTAAATGTACCTGGGCTCAGTGCTTACCGGCTGAGTACAGAGATGGTCTCAGTCTGCGGGGGGGCTGTCACTGCCGCGCTCGTCTTCCTGCACCCGCTGCCTTTCAGCTGCTTAAGCAGCAAAGTCCTTGCCGGGAACCGCCGACCGGACCAATGCACACCTCTGAGGGATCTCGGAAATCACCTCAGGAATCCTCAGCCATGGGAGGGACTTTTAGGTAACACTGAGGAGAGCGGAGCTCAATCTTTTCTCCAATTTAAAAGTAGAATTTCTTCTTCCAAAAGGAACAGCGATCCCCATAGAGAAAGCATGTCCGCATCTGCTGGAGACTGAGAAATACTGAAAGGCAGAGGTCACTGCAGGGGTGTATCTAGGGTGATGTCAGCTTTGAAACCTGACTCTGTATCCATCTGCTGTCAGGGGAGCATAAACCCATTGGTCCTGAGTCCATCGGGCTACATGCTAGGAAATTTAAATGATATAAAGTGAGAACATTGCTTCAGTTGAGTGAGTAGGTTTTTTGTTTTGTAGTAGCCAAGATTGGAACATTAGAAATTATTTGGAAAGGAATTAAACATAATGACTATCATGCTATTGCTTCTAATTTCTATAGTGCTATTAGACCCGCGCAGCGCTGTATGCTCCTGTATAGATCCTTGGTGCTATCACACCTGGAGTACTGTGTGAAGTTCTGGTTCTCCCCCATCTCTCAAAAGGATTAGAATAAGAAATGATAAAACAGATTTAAGAAAGGCAAACAAGTGAGGGCACTTCACTTTGGAGAAGCGTTGACTAATGGAGGATAGGATATGAGTCTTGTAGAGCAGGCTAATAGGGAACAGTTGTAAGAATAGGGGAAACTCCATGGAACTAATTGGTGGTAGATTTAAAACAAATTTTAAGAAAGTTTTTAGTCAACATCTATTATTGCCAGAGGATATGGTTGAGGCCAGTATTATGGCTGGCTTAAAAATGGTTGGATAAGTTCTCAGAGGACAGGTCCATTAACAACTACTAGCCAGGCAGGCTTGGGGAATACAACTTCTTACTGCCGGGGGCTGGTAATAAAGATCAGGGAATGGATTTTTCTGTTCTGATCTAATGAATACTCCTTTCAAGAGGCCTGGCAGAATTTTGGGCCTGATGGATCATTAGTCTGACCTTGGATGGCATTTTTTATATTACAGAGAACCTAGTAAGTACCAGCTTTGATAGGAGACTGGAATTTATAAATCACCAATGAATGTAAAAACTACTCTTGGAACACCTTGGCCTTGCTGTTTGTTGACGTAGATGGAGAGGAATCAGTACTCAGAAGGAACTGTGTACACATTGGCCACATGTTTGCTGCTAACAATGGCCTAAGTAATGAACTTGCACAGATCTGCTTGTGATTGGGCTGGCGTGAAGCTGGTTATAGGAAGATCAGAGTACAAATCCTGCTGGGAACACAGTTCTGTTAACACAGAAGTAAAAATTCTGGAAGTAAATAAGAGAATTGGGAAAGAATTTGGGTTTGTATAATCACCTCTTGGACAGAGGCAGGGCTCTTCAGTTTACAGCATTATAGAGATGAACATCTAAAATCTACTCCAAGAACATTTAGGGACAGTTTCTTCTTAATACTCTGCAGAGTGGCCACCCGTTGTCCTGCTGGATACAGTGTCATGACTAAAAGGAGGGGAGGAAAGCCAGCCTGAGCACAGAATACTGGAGAATGCAAGAATTTGGCATCAGAGTGATTTAGTAGCATGGGATTTACTGATACTGAAGAAGCAAATTAGCAAAATGCACTGGCACGCCGGGTCTCCTTATGTACATACATGTACGCATGTGCTCAGGAACGGTACTTCCATTAGGGTCACTAGGCGGTCACCTAGAGCACCAAAACTTTGGGGGGGTGGCAAAATTCAGCTAGTGCGAGGCCCAGAAGGGCGTTGTACCAGAACCAGTCTTGCCAAAGAAAGGAGCACTGGGCTGGGAGTTCCCACCCATAGGTAAGTTGGGGAACAGGGTGCATGACTGAAGGTCTGTCTAGGGCGCCAAATATTCTTGCGCTGGCTCTGCACGTGCTGTTAGCATTAGGACCAGTAACAGCGGCATATTGTGTGTGCACACATTCCTGGAAACGTTAGGACCAGTACTGTCAGCAACCTTATGCACACATATTTCTGCATGGCCTCACCCTGCTTATGTGTACACCTTCCTGTATCTGATTTTAACATTAGGACTGCCGCTTTTAGCCCACTTTATGTACATTCAGTCACATGTGTGCTGGTAACATTAGGACTGCTGGGCTCAGGCTCCTTATGACCCATGTTTTCTCACATGCCATTAGAAACGGTACAGGAGGAAGATATGAGCCATGACAAGTCACAGACATTTAACTTAATCCAGAACCTTTCCAGTTTTGCAGAACCTGGTCTGCAATCTCGGCAGCACCAGATTTACAGATAATTGCGTACAATACACTGCACATTATTCCTCGGTATTTTACAATATACCCTGATCCCCAGAAGCTTCTGTAGGGAAGCTGCAGCCTGGGTCCAAAGTCTCCAGACTCCGCTACATGACATCATGTCTAGTACACACAACGAGCACGCGTTACCAGTCCACTGCACCACATCGGTTGATAGTGTCAAGTTTTGGACCATCTACACCAGACCTGCCCAAAATCTTTATTGGCCCAATTGCAGCCTCTCACTATGTGGTGGCAAGTCAGACGTTTGTCCAACGGACAGGCCAAAGCCAGTGATGCAGTTGGGTCTTCATGGTCTCTTCCAATGATGAAAGCTTCATAAAAATGGATCTGCTGCATGAAGGGTAACTGAGTCAAACTAAATCTTAAACGAGACAGACTGTACTTCCTGCCCACCAAACTTTGCAATAGCCTTCTGAGCACAGTCCTGGCTTAGTCCCCTCCACCCCACGTCATAAATAAAACCTATTAAAAGAACTGGTGCTGCCTGAGTATGCCAGACCCCGTCCCAGCAGCAGTGAACGTCACTGACGTGCGTGCCAGGCGTGCAGTGAAATAAAGGCACTGAAGGCTCACATGATTGATAGTTCATAAAAAGAATGTAAAAATTTCAGATATAAAAATACATCCTGTCATCTAAATTCAGCGTTGTCTTGCCGGAGGTATGGTAAAGGCATGGTACCCACATACGTTTCCTAAGTGACACAGTCTTGGTGCATGCTCTTGTGCTTTGCATCAAAAGTCTACTGGAAAGAAATGGACGTTTGTGAGGGCTGCGGGGCGGGGAGAGGGGAGGAAACCGGCCTCAGCAGACAGAAAGGAGATGGTCGCAGGTCACTTTGGGTTCACTTGGGCATGGTCATCGCTGATGAAGTAAGGGTTTTCCTGCCCCTGGCACAGGTAGGAGTAGCGGGTTGGACTCTTGCAGGTAAATGTCCTCAAGCTATCCATTCCTTTGTCATCGACCTAAACAAGAGAACAGAGGGCCAATTTTAGCTCTTCTCTCTCCGACACCATAGATGGACAGTTTGTGAAAGAGGGCACTGCAAATACCATAAGCACTAAGGGGGGGGGGGGGGCGGTTATTTGGGGTTTTTTTTACCAGTTTATTAAGGAAGAAAAGCTTGCACCATGCACCATAGTTTTAGTCAGATCATATTTGTAGTGCTAACTTTCTCCTTCTCAGTTGAAGGAGCAAAGCGATGAGTCAGCACTGCTGCTACTCCTAAACGGGATCTCTCTGGGACAGATGGCTAACTAGGCTGTTACAACTGTAATGCCATGAAGTAGGAATCAAGAGTTTCAACTCCAGGCTTCTCCTGACACTGCAAGAACTGCCAAGTTGTACTCCTAGCCCTGAGCAAGAGGGTTACCACCAGTCTGCCAAGGAAACGAGGCAAAAGCAGCGTTGGATCCAGGTGCATTCCTATTCTTGGTCAGTGGAGGGCACTGCAGTATTTAGCTTATATCTAAGAGACATGCGAGTTATCCAGCTAAATGCCTACTTCTGAATATTTCTGCGACTTATCTGGCTAACATAGGGGCATTCTGGGGCAGAGTTAAGTTAGCCAGATAAGTTAGCTGGCTAACTCCAATATTCAAAGTTAGCTAGATAAACTGGATTGGGACCAGAGTGGGAGACTGGATTGAAGTGACGACAACAGATGGTGGTGCTCTGAAAAAAGAAGGGCAAGGAGTGACAGAGTTCTGTCCTGGGGTTGGCTCTGTTAATAGCTTTGTGAGCAATGCTGTAGAGGAATTAGTAGAAAAGTTTGTCTTCTTGCAAGTACAATATCTGTAAATTGCAGCGTGATGAGCTTGAATAAAAGCCATTACCTAGATCCAGACAGCTAGCACTAATTTTCGGTCATCAGTGCTCATGGGCTCACTATAGGAGGAAGCTCAGAAGAAAGAGAAGATGGTCCTCATTAGGGTAGAGGCAGAAATGGGATCCTGCCTCTTTTGCCAAGTCAAGAACAAAATTATTCAAACAAGCCAGCATACCTTGTGTTTAGGTTCTGGATTTTTCTATAACCTTTGACCTAATCATTAAGGGTAGGGGGAGCAATGTGTGTCCCTCAGATCTCCTGAAGATCAGGTCTGGGTCTCGGATATGGACACTCGGTGCTCCCCCGTCTACCACTCACCACGATCCCATTGCCCACGGTTTTCTCCATCAGGTTGCTCCTGCTTCCATTCTCCTGCATCTCCATCTGGCCACTGTCCCAGCTCATGGTCACGCGGGGAATCTTCAGGGCTTCTTGCTTTGGCCACCTCAGGTAGGTCTCCTGCTCGTAGGCTGGTGTACTGGGTGCTTTCTTTGACCTACAAAAATGCAGGATAACAAAAAAAATAAATAAATCAGGCACCATAATGCCACACAAGGCTACAACTCTAGTTGCCCACACAAGGAAAGGTAGGTTTACAAAGATATATATTTTCTATGGCCAGGACCCATGGGATCCAAATAGAAAACCCATTCCATGCTGCTCACAGCCAGAAGCGGGAGGTGGAGATATCTAAGGCTATCCAGCTAAATAATTGTTCATGGACCTGCCTTCTAGAAACATATTCAAACCTTTCTCAAATTCGGCTATACCATTAGCCTTGACCACATTTTACTATAATTCAGTTATGCATTGACTGAAAAAATACCATCTAGAATTTGGCAGGCAAGCAGGGTGATCCCCATCCCCCCACCTCCTAAATTTATTTTTAAAAAGTCAAGGGCTATAGCGTCCCGAGACCCACTCCACCTAGCTCCCGACCTCTCCCCCCCCCCACACACACTCGCCATCCACCTGGAATCCCCCCAAACCAGAGCTGGAAGTGCAGAAAAGTCTAAATGCAGTCCTGGCCGCATTCAGCATTGCTCCAACAATAAAGCTTTTGCTGTACGCTACTCTGTCCCAGCAACCCTGGACATGGCCGGGAACATAGTTAGACTCTACCGTGCGTCCGGTTCGGCCTTGGGGGTTTAGGGGTTCTCAGCATCGGGAGGATGGAGAAGCCTAGCACTGCGCTTTGAATGTAAATATCTTGGGGAAGGTCCTCAGGCTGCTATGGTCCATGTTCACGTTAGGGGGAGGGGGGGGGGTGTGGGGAGAGGTAAATGAGTGCTCTGCCCCATCATTATTTTGGGGGTTCGTTCTGCTTGCCTGCTGGTTTTGGGGGGTTTTTTCCACTTACTCGACTGTATGCTGAATATTGCCGGTTAAGTTTAAAACTATCCGGATTATTGTAGCAGATTATAATCAGCATGAGGAAGGACTCAACCTGCTACGTAAGAGTCCAAGAATTCCCTCACTTACATGTGCAAATATTCAGCAGTGTGACGTGCTCTGCGTGCAGCAAACATAATCCTGAAGAAACTATTGTGTCTTTCAAACACAGCGCATTACATCTTTTTTTTTCCCACCCTTTGATATGAGCAAGGGGAGGAAAAAAAAAAAAAGATAAGAAACCAGTGGGATGTGGAAACAGGAAATGGCTTTGTGGCCATTCTCCAGATGCCTGGCATCACTTCCACGCAGCGCAGTGCTTCAGTCACGTCTCCGTGGATCCATAAATGAGAAGGACGATCATCACAGACCATATTATAGATGGTGCAATTCACCTTACTAGGGGACTGCCCCCCAGCTAAGAGGCACAAACAGTCTGCTCCTGCACGCTAACAGATAGACTCAGTTACTGAAAGTTTCTCCTCAGTGAGCGCAGAAGCCTGGCTTTCATACTCACCGACAGCACATGATGAACACCACAAGCAAGAGAATCAACAGCAGCGATCCCAGGACACAGGACACGACCACAAGAGCCAGGAGAGATGCTGGAGGAGAACGTACAAAAGAAGGGGGAGGGGGGAGAGAAGACAGCATCATGAGGCATTTTCAGAATGGCATGAGCTGTGCTTTCGGGGGATAATACACTTCAGAGGTGTGGAAATGCTCACACGGATGTGTGACCGCCACTGATGGCGCCGTATCTGGGAACACAGGCTTGGTGTTCTGGCTTCACCACCACCAATTCCTAAAAGCAGTGCAGCAGAGGTGGTCTGACCGCACACAAATGCATGCTTGTGAGAGCATGTGCACGCTTCAGAAAGGCTTTTCTGGCCAGATCATCACACATTAAATCAAAGGCCCACAGAGAGTCAGACTACTTACAATCAGTGCAGTTAAAACCTCCATATCCAAACGGACATCTGAAACACACAAGTCATTTAATCAGGCATGGCATGTTAATTTATTTATTATAAATCATTTATATTCTACTAGTGCACAACACTTGGTGAATCACAACAATGCATACACAATCTTGAGCACAACATAGAAAATAAAAGGCTGATAATACAAGGCAGGACTAAGATGCAATAGACTCATAATCCAATCTTCCAAACTGATGTCATCAATTACAGACTCCATACAACAATAATAATGATAAAATAGAAAAAAAAAAAAAAAAAGATTCTTTTGTGCAGCTGAGCTAACTGCGGTTGTTCAGCTAAGCTCGGAGACCAAGAAGGAAAAGCTATTGAGAAAAAGTAGGCTTTAAGGGTCTTTCTAAAATGCAGCAGGTCCTTTTCTGCCCTAATTAAATCTTTTCCACGCATCACAATATTTCAGAGGTTGCTTTGTGTGTTTGTCCTGGACAGGGGATACTTTAAGAGCATCCAAGCAAGGCTGGCCTGGTGCCTCACTGCCAGTGCTATGCAGAAAACCTGGGTTCAATCCCCTGAGCCACCGGGACTGAGGATGCAGCAAAGCAGCATTCACAGTCCCCCGCTGAGAGAGAAGACACCCCAGTCATAGCTACTGGCTAGAACTAGGGCGGCATGCGAACCAGGGTCCTGGAGGGCATCACGGTCTGCGACTCCCAGCCAAGAACCGCCACTGCAGTGACTGGGTTAGAGAAAGTTATCAAACACAGGGGAAATAACTGTGAACGGAAGGTCATGGTGACACTGTCCAGACAGAGCATGGCTCCGACTGAGCTGGAAGCCAAAGACAGCCGGAGGAAACTGCAGAGACAAAAATACAATTTACAAAAAAAAACAAAAAACCTGCTCTTAGCACATGGTCTAATCTTAATATATCCAAAGCACAGCCCTCTGCACATCGCAATGAGAATTTTTTTCATTTGATCCAGTTTATTTTAATGCCAGCATAATCTACCAATGTAAACAAAGCATCAGGCAGTCTAATTCCTTTATAGTGGAGATATGTTACGGTGAATAGCCAGATACATACACTTTTACAGCACACGCTGTTTCCTGTCAGTTTACACCTGTACAGCTATGACCAATTCAAAGGCTTTGGTCATTACAGTGTTCGAGGTTCAGGACCGTAGTGGCACAGCACTGTAGACTAACACTACCTCAGAAAGTGAGTTAACTCTGTTCCACCTCTGGCCCAGCAGTTAAAAAAAAATCTGTGTTAAGCACTTGAAGCTTTAATGCATCTCCCTGCATCCCTAATCCCTTCATTTACATGACACTAGCATATAGGGGTGCATATTTCTATCCCTATTTTAGCATATCTTTTAGAATGCTAATAACTATTAAATTCGGAGTAAAGTTTACTTCACAAAAAGGTATGCTAAAACAGGAGCAAAATACTGTGTTAAGCTTAAATTGGCCTCAGATGCCCAGGGAAGAAATCACCTCCCTATCAAAGGGAATTCTGTCTGAACAAAAATCTGGAAGGCTCTATGTGCACTTTGAAGTTGCCCGCTTCACACAGCTGACGGCACCAGTAGGTTTTTTGCATCCACTTCACAGATGCATTTCTCTGGTGTGGAGATAGACGGTGACGTTGTACTACTACTTTCACTATTGTATTTGATATTGAAACCATCTTGGGAAATGGAGGGCATGATGTAGCTATCCAGAAAGAGTATGAGAAAAGTTTGAGAGTTCTCAGACTATAATATTTCCAGAAACTCACGTACGCCACGCATTTTGTGTTCTGCAGGCCGTATCCACTGGAGCATGCTGGGAAAATAAGAGAACAACATTCAAAATGTCAGCTCAGCATCTCCAGAAAATATGAATTTTTATTTCAGGGGCGTGAAGGGATTTTATCCTCGAGCCTCTTGTCCACCGGGGGCTCGTACCAGCTCAAGACTCCATGGAGGACTACCAAAAGGGTGCAGAGCATGCACCATATGTCTTATGCACCCATACATCCTAAGGTTTATGGACCTAAACATGTATACCCTAGAGCAGCGATTCTCAATCGGGGTGTTGTGACACACCAGCTCCCAATGTCCTACTGGCCCAGTTATGCTTTCTGTTACCTTTTTCCTGCCCCCACAGGCCAATGGGAAGCCTTTCTTTTTCCTGGCCCCGCTGACCAATCAGAAGCTTCCTCCCTTCTTCCTGCCAGTGGAAGTAGGAAGAAGGGAGGAAGCCTCGGATTGGCTGGGACAGGAAGAAGGGGGGCATTCCACAGCCCGGGGGTGGGGTGGTTTGAGAGGGGCTGGGAGGAGTGGCAGTGTCCAGGCCCGTGGCAGCGAAGAAGCCTGACCCCGTCAAAGCAAGACTACCACAGGCCGGCAATGCTGAAATTAAACGTGGCGGTGAGCCACAAAGAGAAGAGGCCAGCCCCACCAGGATTTTCCCCACTTCCAAAGCGGCAGGGAACAGCGATAGGCTAGGGATTCCCCAAAGCGGCAGTGAATCGCAAGCAACAATGAGTGCGGCAGAACCGCGATCAAAGTAAAAGTGACACTCAGCCATGCTGGTCACAGATGGGGCAATTGGAGCTCTAGGTGGCTGTAAAAGCAGGCAGATTGGGGGGGGGGGGGGGGGGGGAGCTTAGAGATATCCCTGGCAGGCAGAAGAAAGGCCCGAGTGCCGCGGCATTTTTTTTTTTTTTAAATAAATGTACGCCGATTCAGTGCGGCTCAGAAGGCAGCGACAGCACTGGGAAATCTGCCGCTGCGAAATTAAAGGGGAACACAGCATTGGAGTTCTATGCAAAAGTGTGAGAGACAAAAGACTGGCCTGGGGTGTGTAGTTTAATTATTGGGTATTATTTGATGTGTATGCTTTTTGGAAATATTTTATTGATATTAGGACAATTTTTAATACTTTTTATGAGTTTTTAATTGTTGGATGCTCTGTTCATCAGCTGTTTTTTAACATTTATTTATAACTATAAAACTATGTGGGGCTCTATAGCAGCTTGGCTTTTTCTGTTTTCCTAATTGGAGGTGTATTGGTGTTTAGGGCCTGGTTTAGTATTTGTAGTGTTGCCTTTTCATAGATAGGATTGTTACTGTTGGAGTGCATGCCATAATGTAGGTGTCACTTTGTGTGGATTAGTTTGTGTGCATTATTGCAGATCCTGGGACTATGTTAGGTGCTATATTTCTCTTTCCATTTCTCCAGGTTTGCACTGCATGCAGGGTGGCTTTTTTGGTTTTCCATTCCAGTTTCTGTCTCCATATTTATAATTTGTGGTTTTTCTGTACTTGGTGAAGGTCAGTTCTGGGTGTGTGACTGAGGTGAGGTATTTTACTAGCGTGTAGGCATTTGTATCAATCTTATTTGTTATAGGACATGCATTAGTGGTAAATTACTGTCTTTTCATAAGGGAGGCTATTGTGCCTGATAGTAAAGTGAATTTATTTTACCTTTACTGAGATGTCACCAGAACCAGAATATCTTTTTTGTATGGTGAGTTATACGGGTAATGCCCTAGGTCTGCTCTGCACTCATTGCTGGGGGGTCGAGGGGATTCCTGTGGATGCAGCATGCATGTTTACATTTAGCCCCGTGACAGTCACATGTTCAGTGTATCATGCGTGTGAGAACCATCTGTTGGGTGTGTCCTGGCCGGAAAAAGGTTGAGAACCACTGCCCTAGAGGATGAGAGAGAGAGAGAGAGAGAGAGAGAGAGGAAGGATGTAACACACATTGAAATCTCTCAGAAGGTAAAAATAATGCACAGGAAGCATCTTTTGGTAGAGAGAAATTTAAAAAAAAAAAAAGGCAAGTTCCTCGTAGAAAGGGTGACAGATGTAAGACAACCTTAGAATGGAGAATGTGACAGTAAAATCAGTAACAGAATTTAGGAAGGCCTGGGATAAGCAGAGAGGATCACTCACAAATTAGCAGCGAAGAAGTGAGAGCAAAGCCAGGGTCAGAAAGGGCCAGCATGGCTGCAGCAGGAAGGGAGAACAAGCAGATCAGGTGGCTCGTTACCTGTTTTTAAAACAAGCGTGCAGGTGCCCACACACGCATATAGAGGCGTGCGAGAGGACATGCACTGTCATTTTAAATCATGTGCACAATTGCGCGCATCTGATTTAAAATACGCCTACCGCCTGTATGTGTGCTAATTTTAAGCCATTATTCGAGTAAATGTACTTCACGTATCTTCCTTAGGACTTTGTCGGCTATTAAGCGTGCAGGTAAGCAGATTTTAAAACATGCTCAAGTGAAGGACGTTGCCAGTTTTACTAAATTAGTCTACCAGTTTGCCTCGAGTTCATCCAGACCCCTCTGTTCTTCAGCCTGTACTCCCCCCAGTTGAACTGGATCCCTCACCCTGTCGTGTTAGGCGTAATGGAGAAATTATTTACCTGATAATTTTGTTTTCCTTAGTGTAGACAGATGGAGTCAGGACCAATGGGTATAGTGCTCTTCTGCTAGCAGATGGGAGACAGAGTCAGATTTCAACCTGACGTCACTCTAGATATACCCCTGCAGTAATCTCAGTTCTTCAGTATTCTCTTCGAAAAGCCATTGTGGATATATCTTTGCTTAAATAACTTGATTAAACTTGATTAAAACTTGGACTGGTTCAACTAATTTCCAGTGCACTCAACCAATTAACGCCGACACCGGATAGACTGTGGGTGTCTTGAAGTAGGGGTAGACCGCGGCTTACCCGTATTTGCTTAGTCTCGAGGTTTGCTATCTGAGGTTCTCCTTTTCTGGGGCAACCATGGGCGGGATGCTGAGACCATCTGTCTACACTAAGGAAAACAAAATTATCAGGTAAGTAATTTCTCTATTTCTAGCGTGTAGTCAGATGGACTCAGGACCAGTGGGATGTACAAAAGCTACTCCCGGACAGGGCAGGAGGCTGCCCGTGGCCCACTTAGTACTGCCCTTGCGAAGGCTGCTTCTTCTCGGGCTTGAACATCCAGGCGGTAGAACCTGGAGAAGGTGTGTATGGAGGACCACGTCGCCGCCCAACAGATCTCAGCGGGCGACAGTAGCTTGGTTTCTGCCGAAGAAACTGCTGGGCCCTCGTAGAACGAGCTTTAACCTGTAGTGGTAAGAGCTTCCCTGCCTCTATGTAGGCTGTCTTTATTAAGCGGGCTATGGTTAAGGCCGCTTCTCCTTGTTTCTTCCCGCTGTGAAGGACGAACAAGCGGTCCGTTTTGCGCATCGGTTCCGATCCTTCCAGGTACCGTACCAGGAGCCTGCTGACATTTAGATGGTGAAGAAGGCGTGAGTCTTCAGAGTCCTTATGTTCATCCGGAGCTGACAGTGTGATGGTTTGGTTCAAGTGAAACTGGGAAACCACTTTCGGTAGAAAGGAGGTGACGGTGCACAGCTGAATGGGTTCCAGGCGTGAAACTAAGGAACGGTTCCCGACAGGATAGTGCCTGTAGTTCGGAGATGCAATGAGCTGCACATATTGCCACCAGGAATACAGTCTTCAACGTTAAAAGACATAGTGGCAGACTGCTTGTTGGTCTGAAGGAATCCCCAGCTAGAAAGTCTAATAGTAGATTGAGATTCCATAGAGGCACTGGCTACTTCAAGGGTGGTAGGAGTTGTTTAACACCTTTCAGGAAGCGGGTCAAATCCGGATGGGTTGATAGCCGGATACTGTCCACTTCGGCTCTGAAGCAGGACAGTGCGGCTACTTGGACCTTGAGGGAGTTGAGTGACAACCCCTTCTTCATACCATCCTGTAGGAACTCCGGAATCTTGGTTTTCCGCAGGAGTATCTCAGTCTTCGCACCAGGCTTTGAATACTCTCCAGATCCGTATGTAAGACAGGGATGTGGAGAACTTGCACACTCGGAGCAGGATGTCAATCACGGCCTTTGAGTAACCACGCTTCTTCAGGCGAGCCCTCTCAAGGGCCAGACTGTAAGAGAGAATAGAGTTGGATCTTCATGGAGAATCGGGCCCTGTCGGAGAAGGTCCCTGTGTGGAGGTAGGCACAGAGGGTTCCCCACAAGGAGTCTTCATATGTCTGCGTACCATGGTCGTCTTGGCCAATCCGGGGCCACTAGTAGAACTAATCCCCTGTGATGTTCTATCTTGCGGATGTCCTTGCCCAGTAGTGGCCATGGGGGGGAAGGCGTACATTAAGTCTTCCTCTGGCCAAGTCTGGACGAGAGCGTTGATCCCTTGGGAGTGTGGATCTCATCTGCGGCTGAAGAACCTGGGAACTTGGGCACTGAGATGGGTGGTCAGTAGGTCCATAGCTGGGAGGCCCCAGGGATTTACTTTCAGTTGGAAGGCTGTGGTCGACAGCATCCATTCTCCTGGGTTCAGGCTCTCTCTGCTGAGGAAGTCTGCAGAGACGTTGTCTTTTCCTGAGATGTGGGAGGCAGAGATTCCTTGTAGGTTTATCTCTGTCCATGCCATGAGGGGAACTATCTCCAGAGACACCTGTTGTCTCTTGGTTCCTCCCTGGCGGTTGATGTAAGCAACAGTTGTTGCGTTGTCCAACATTACTCAAATTGCTTTGCCTTGGAGTCTATGGCTGAATTGCAGGCATGCTAGTCTGACTGCTCGAGCTTCCAGGTGGTTTGTTCCTTTTCGCCTCTTCCTTGTCCCATTGTCCCTGGGCCATCAGTTCCTGACAGTGGGCTCCCCACCCTCGCAGGCTCGCATCCATGATGAGCAAGGTCCAATTCGGTGGGGATAGGCTTACTCCTCTGCTTAGGTGGTCTTTCTGTAGCCACCACTGGAGCTGAGAACGTACCTCTGCTGGTAGCTGGAGGCGAATTGAGTAGTCCTGGGACAGTGGGTTCCACCGTAACAGTAAGGAGTACTGGAGTAGTCGCACATGGGCCCTTGCCCACGGGACGACCTCCAGGGTTGATGCCATGAGGCCGAGGACTTGAAGATAGTCCCATACTTTGGGGTGTGAATTGGTCATCAATCGTCATAATTGTTCCATCAGTTTCCTTCGCAGTTCTATTGCGGTTACACTGTCTCAGAAAATTCTTATAAATAGAAAAGAGCATCAGTTTGAAGGAATCTTTTTTGAAACAGTATTGTAAGTTTTTTTAACTCACTTGATCACACTCAAAAAAAAAGTCGGTGGTGGATAGTTCATGATTATAAAATCATAAGCACGTTAACTATTGGTAGTGGCTACAGAGCAGTATATGAAACTTTCCACTCCTTCCAAAAAATTCTCTCTTTTTCTTTTCTTATTATTTTCTTTTTATTGCATTTTAAGTTTTAGACAAATAAACCATTGTGAATGAAAAATGAGGTGGTTTACATTGAAATTGTTTCAATTCAAAACAAAATACAGGTAATAATTATTTTCTTAAACCACTCTATAATAATAAGAAATAGGATGAGGGTGGATATAGAAAAATCTTAGGAGTGATAATCGAATTAAGCAAACAAGAAAAAAGAAAGATCGGCGGCCGAATGAACGAGCTTAATACATGCCATCTGTTCTGACTAAGTCACATTGGGATGCGAGTCTAAAAAGAAACAAAGCTGTGATGGTTCAAAAAATACATATATTGAGTTAAGATATTTAACTACGCATTTGCAGGGGTAATGAAGAGTAAATTTTGAACATATAGTCAAAGCTTCTACTCTCATTTCTATGAATTTTTTCCTTCTCTCCTGCGTTACCCAGGTGATATCAGGAAATAGCCACACTTTTTGGCCGTAATACATTTCAGATCTACTACGAAAGAACCATCTCAATACGTTGTTTCTTTCAGTGATGAAGGCAAGTGTCACAAACAACACTCCTCTTGTTGTCACAATATCCTCATGCGACAACTCCAATAACTCGGTAACATTTAGCTGTAATTACGGTTCCAAATTCTCTTGGTCACCTTCCCTTTTATTCTGTGGCAGGTAATAGGCCTTAGAGATTAAAAGGTAAAAGCCTCCATAGGCATTTTCAGAATTACATTTAAGTACTTCTTGAACATTTCAATCGCTGAAATCTGGGTAATGACCGGGAAATTGAGAACCTTTATGTTTAAACTTCGAAGTGCGTTCTCTATCTTCTTATTTTGTACAGTCTCATGTTGAGTAGCGCGCTGCTGATAACCTTCCATCACTTTCATTTTCCTTTCCGTTTCTTTTCCTGGTCATCAATCCTTTTATCATTCTCAGTACTACGTTTATTTGACTCCAGGCGGGTTTTAGACAAATTAATAATCGCTACTTTGATAGCTGCCAATGCTTCCCAGGTCGAGTCCATAGTTATTACCACGGGTTTTACAAGAAAGGAGCTTAGTGCTTCTGTAGATTCACCCCCTCGCGTGGCTTCAGCTACAGTGTCCCGTTCAGCTTCCGGCATCGGAGTTACAGGATTGCTGTCTCCCGACATTAAAGGTAAATGTAATCCCCACTGCGGTAACTCCTCCCGGCCTCCAGGCTCCACAGGGATGTCTGGGAGGCTGGTGGGTGCAATTTCCCGTTTCTCTCTCACACGCTGGGGTGGGGAAGTGAGATTTCATCTGCCAGTGGCTGAGACGTTCGCTCTGCGTCTCTGTCCTGCGCGGCACTTGCTCCCGGCTCCTTCGGCGTCGAGGTGAAGAAAGTTTGAACCGTAGCTTGTCTTGCATCAGGAGTTTCAGAAACTGCCTGGCTCTCTCGAAGCCGGGCTTTACGTTTGGTATTTAGCAAGGAGAATCTAATATTCTAAGAAAACATTCAGTGGAGCAACCTTCTCCCACTTCTCATTCGGCCGCCATCTTGACTCCACCCCCTCACCCTCTCTTTCTTTTTTAAAAAATTGTTTTGATTTATTTGGGAATTTGCTGGAAGCAAACAGAAATTGCATGCATTACAGTTATATTGAAACCAATTGTAAGGATCAAAGAAACCTATTTATGGGAGGTGATATGCTTTTGTTTATTGGATATTATACATTGTAGATCGCTCCATAATATTTGTGTGTGTTTTTGATTGGTGTTAGAGGTATTTGTAAGCATGTATTGTTTGGTAGAGTATTCATGAATCTTGCTGCCCTATTCAGTGGCTTCTCTGTATGTATCCTCCCACCCCTTCATGTACATTTACCCATCTCCTGCTTCTGATGAGGTGGACTCTGTCCCTGAAAGCTCACACCTCAATAAACTGCTTGGTCTATAAGGTGCCACACCACACTAACACGGCTATCCCTCTAAAGGTTATTTTTTTCCTTTTGTTCCTATGTGGAATATTGGCAGCTTCTTTGTCCGTCTGTCTTGATGGGGGGGGGGGGGGGATTTTTCCCCTGCAATGGATGTTGGGTAACTCCATAGCAGGTGTTGCCATCACCTACCCATGCAGCTTCTGTCCGAGGGGAAGAGTTTGAAGTAGCCATCTTTGCAAGTGCAGGTAAATTCTCCATTGCTGGCCCTGCAGGTGGTGGTGTTCACGTCACAGCTGTCCGGGCCACAGATGCTCGTCTCTGTAAACACAGCAACAGGCAGAGAAAGTGAAAGAGACGGACTGGCTTGTCAGGCTGGCTGCACGCAGTGCCGACAAACACAAACCCAGCCTTGCGTTCCCGTCCTTCGCTCCCCCCCCCCCTTCTTCCCCAATCAACCGTAAGAGAATAAAAATACAAAATCTAAATAAAAGGCATCGCTGGAAAAGCAGAGCACAGTAATATGCAGCAAGGTAAACCCCACCCTGAAAGGAATCCCCCTTCTGCAGTGGCCAACAGTCACGGCATTCGCTGATGAAACGCTGAATGGCCCCGGTCACGTCCTCGCCAGTCACCGGGGACGACTGACTGAAAAGGTTATTCATGGTGGCGATGACGCTGCCGCTCCTGCAAGAGAGACACACACACGTGGTTGGACCTTCAAGCAGAGGAAGCCGCGCAGAAAGGCTGCAGAGCGAAAGGGCGGCTTATGGGCGTCCCCACCTGCCAGGACCCTATCCAGGGATGGAAAGGGGCAAGGGACACCAGGAGAGGGAAGAAATCAGTCTGCACTTGACAGAAGCTTAAATGATCAGGCAAGCATGACTGTCACTGGTTAGTGAGCCCCAACAGCGCTGGAGCAGGGAGGAGGGCTCTCTAGGGAAACGTCTTTATTATAAGCACGGATTTGAAGATGGGAAAGAAATTATTGTTAGGAGACGAGCAAAATGGTGTTTTTGTTGTGCATGAGTTTTAAACCCCCTGGAAACTTCCCTTCTGAAATTATAAAATCTTGGATTAGACCACAGCTTGGTTTTCTTGATCTTCTGCATGAGAGAGTCTGTTTGGAGTGGGAAGCTTGTCAGTACTATACTGAAGAGGCAGCTAAGGAAATAGATTAGGCCCCGGCTCTACAAAACTCCCTCTACTGGTAGTCCCCAGCCTAGTGAAGTTTAAATACAGCCCCTGTGATTTAGAAGCAAGCAGAAACAGCGCCACCCACTGGCCAAGAGACAGCGTCCAGCGCAACCATACCACAGTACCCAATTCATTAACATATTTCTGCCCAAAGCGAGGAGCTGTGATTGAAACAAGCCAGCATTTGTTGTTGTGCATGTCTATTTTATTTTGTGTTTTAATGTTTGTTTGTATTTAATGTTTTTGGTTTATGTGTAACTATTATGCATGTTTCTTATGTGCATCGCCTGGGAATAATTTAGAAGGTCATTTATAGATCTACTACATAATTACATTGATATGATTTCTTAGGACACTGCCTGCTCCTTAGTGAGAGGGTCTGGATCATCATTATTGCTTTTTACTCTGCATTTATTACACTGAATGTTGTTTTGATTTTGTAATTTAATACATTTTTCAGAATTATGTATTAGGTTTCTGAATTGTATTTTAGCTGTGTTTGCTAAAAAGCCACTTTGAGCAGTCTTTGTTGACCGATAAGACTGGGTTCAGATGGATCAGCACACAGAAGACATTTATTCCTGATGCCTGGAAATTACCCAGCTGAAAGCAAGTGGGGAGGGGGATGGATTCTTTAAAAGGAAGCGGGCCTGGGGGCATGGTTAGTTTGAGGAGTGGGAAACTAAGGCTCATGGATTATATTTTCAAACCTATGCAAGTTATTTTGAAGGGAAAAACCAGTACCTGCAGGAAAAAAGCAGGTGGAAGCTCTGTGGGGACTCTCTCTCCCCCAAGCCCCTTCCTTTCCCTCTGAGAATTGATGCAACGGCTGCAGGGAAAATACCTGTGAACTTTGCATCTAAGTAGGTGCTTTTGAAGACCGTTCCCAGTTTAATAGGGTCCTATCATGGAATTCCCCCCCTTTTTATGACTCAGCAGCTTCTGGCTCCATTGTAACCTGCCCCAACTAGGGCTATGGAACCAGGACCTTTCATTCACGAGCCTGGCGCTGTCCAAGCCAGAGGGAAGGAGCCTATTCTTGTCCTTCAGTGTCATGACCACTAGGGGGCGCTACTTCAGTAATGTGCTCAGATGGAAAGCCAGGCGGCACCTGCTGATGGTTTTCACAGACACACAGGATTAGGGTTTACCGTGCATCCTTATCCCCGTACAATCATGCCTCCCCCCCCCCCATCTACAAAAAGGTACTGTGTGCCTCTGTGACCGACAGCTCCTGCAAACGTACTGTGACTGATTGCAGAACATTAACATGCATGCCACACACACACACACACACACATTCACTGAGACACACACTTTTTTCCACTTACGTCAGTTTTACTACGATGGATTGGACAAAGCCGGAATGATTCTTCAGGATTTCAGAGAGCTGAAAAGGCAGCACAAGTCATTTTTATCTGTGTGCGCTGTCTCATATCATGCATATTAAAAATCAGGAGGGACGTCAGCTTTCTGTAGGGACAGGGGAGAAAGCCAGCCTGAGAACATGGGCTGCCTCTCACGCATCCACTCAGGACCCCTAGGGTGAAGGGACCCTCTGGGGGTGAGAAAGGCCCTTCTCCCTAGGGATCTGTGGGGGAGGGGAGGACCCCTTGTTTCCCCCCCAAGACTCTGTAGGTGGCTACCGTGGACTACTATATGCCTTGGGCAAGGTAATCCTACTTGCCTGTTAATCTACAGTGAAAATCATGGCTGGGTCATTTGTGTAAGTGGATGGGGAACAGAGAGATCGAGGGGCAACATCAGTAGCCTCATTATTTGCAAGTACTTTGCTGAAAATACACACGTTTTATGGAAGCAACTCTCTCTTATCCAGTCTTCTGAAAATAATTCCCATTGCCTTCCTCAATCTTCAATTCTCTGACGCATACTCCCCCCCACCCCCATTCTAATCTCTTACCCCCTAACACCTTTCTAAACCCCTTCCCTAGAGACGATACAGCAAATCACTCTTTTACCCCTGCCCCCTTCTCCAACCCCAGTCCTTCCAGCCCACATCCTCAGTGGCTCCACTCTCCAGCCATACTCTGACTCGGCCTACCTTGCGCCTTCTAAAGAACACAAAGGTAATCTTCCTCTCTTCTCTTCTACCTAGTACCGTCCCCAACTCCTTCAAGGCAGATGTGAGTCTCCCCTTCTCCGGATCCAGATTCAGTCTCTCTCCTTTTTCTTTCCAGGTCTGTCACTAAATCCGAAGCTTTCCTCTTCTCACTAATGCACTCGCTTTTCAGTCTGGGTTCTGACCCACTCACGCCCCCTTCTCCACCTATTTAAACTAAACTCATGCCCTCTCGCACTTTTATGATTCTCATTCTCTTGGATCTCTGGACACTGCAGATCACCAATTAATTCTCCCTACTCTTGCCTCATGTGCTCTCTCTGGTGTTTCTCTTACTTGGTTTTCCTCTTAACCCTCTGACTGCTCCTTCACATTGTTGGTGAACAATTCCTTTTCTGCCCAGGCCTTGATCTTTACTGGTGCCCCTCCAGGGCTGATACTGGGTGCACGCGTGCTTTCTAATGTTGAATACCTATACAACAGGATTGTCCAACTCCAGTCTTCGTGGGCTACATACCAGTTGGGATTTCAGAATTCCTCCATGCATGTGCACTGCCTCAATTAAATGCAAGTCTATCTCGCCTACCAGACTGGTTTGAGAGCCAAGCTGGACAACCCTGTTCTAAAACTAAAGTATCAATTATATTCCCTTCCTTCCTTTCCATCAGCTTCTTGTCCCTTTTCCCATCTGAATTTACTAAAAGCCTTTGAGTAGACACTAACCCATCTTCCTAATCTGTGACTAAGAAACCTGGATCCGCTGCTCTCCGGATCTAGTTCCACAACATCTCTTGCCTTCCAACTCTTGCCATCACCTCCTTCTGTCACCTGGTTATAAATAGCCTCCCCGCTGGTATCCCCAACTCATCATTTTATCCTCAGACTCCTCCAGAATTCAATTACGTGCAGTCTCTTCCTTCTCCCTACATCATTCCATCACTCCGCTCCCAACCATCAGCTTCCACCCAAACTCCCTGCTCCGTTCAAAACTGAACAGCGCTCGCCAGTCAGTGCACCCACAGCCTGGCTCTCTATGGCCTCCCCGCTCTCTTCTTCTACGTCCTGCCCGCACCAGACTCTGACACACACTCTCTGACCGCTGGAATCAAGAATTTATCATTTGCCTGGGACCTCCCCTGTACCGCCCATCACCCAAGAAACTAAAAAACGAACAACTTACGACACGTTCAATGCTTGCAGCTGTGGTTTTGAAAGCCAGAGAATCTGGGTTCGCCATCTCTGGAGTGTAACTCAGGCTTTGAAGGTGCAGGGATCCCTGGAAAGTCCTCCCTGGAAAAAAAACCCAGCAGAGATGAGTGCCACTGAGAGCAAGCGTAAAAGTCTCCTATTAGGCTTTGCTTCTACACTTTGCCTCACAGGGCTCTGTCGTGTTCATTCTCTTGTGGGCGTATGCACATTGCTTCGTGGGGTTTTTTTTTGGACCTGACTCTTTCCTCCTGTCCCTTTCAGATCAAATCAAAATTAGGGTCAGGATCCGGCGCCATGGGCCATCACTTGCAAGTTCTCCGGGATTCGTTTTCGCACCCCTGTTGGGTAGCCACTCCCACATCACCGCAACCGTCCCGGGCCAGGGGTCATTTATTTATTTATCTGTAGTAATTTCTACCCCGCCCAACTCCCAGAAACACCGGGGATCCTTCCAGGACCCTGCAATTCTGGGCCCACAATCCAGCCACTAGTGGTCGCTACCGTGCAATGGCTAGGACACCCCCCCCCCCAGGAGCTGTGGACACTGCTTCGTTTTCAGCCGTTCCTTGAACAATCCTGTACAGCCTCAACGTGGGCAAACGGCGTTCACCAACGCAGAATGCGATCAGAAGAAAGAGTCCCGAGGCCGCGTGGCTTTCCTGCCACCCCCAAATCGTACCAAGATGTTCAGACACGGGAGCAGTCTCTTCATGAGCTGCGACCGTGAGGGCACTGCCAAGGGCAGATGAAAAGCCACGGATTTGCTGGTTAACACCGGAGATGGCAGGGAGTCAGGAAGTAATCTTGTTCTTAGGTCTCCTCACTCTTTTGTCCCCAAATCAACTCATTCAGAAAGTCTGAAACTGGTTCTTTTAAAAAAAAAAAATTAAAATGCTTCCAGTGCCTGTATCCAACTGTCTGCGCCGGCTCCCTTCTTTCACGCCTCACTTTTACCGCTCTCCCCTTCCTAACTCCTTTCTCTTGGCTAGTCAGCCTCGTAACACCCGTTCTCTCCCCCCATATCCATCCCTCTCTGCTCTTCATCTCTCCTCTCGGGCACAAAATACATCAAAATGAATGAGCCGATTGCGCTGGTGATGATGCAGGTGACAGTCCAGCAGGATTACACCTGCACTCTGGCAACGTTTCCCCAGCCTTTTTCAGCCCACGGCACACTGGAGCCAACCCACGCTCACACAACGCATGTACCACAGTGCACCAGCACATTATTATTATAGAAACAATGCACTCTCTTACGTTGTATTTCATAATTTTCGCACAAAACATCCAACTAAGACTCTTGAACAGAACGTGGCGCGAAATGGAGGGAACTTTATCCTGGCAGGAACTGATGAGCGAGACACTCTGAGCTCTTGCTCATCCCACTACAGACCTTCTCTGTTTTTGGTGGTGGGGGTGGTTTACACACATCAAACTTGAAAAAAAAACCTCAGCTCAGGTAGGTTGTCGCGAATGGCAACACAATTAAGATGCCCGGGTGTTCGTCTGAAATAATTAACCGGAATAAGAACATAAGAACATAAGAAAATGCCATACTGGGTCAGACCAAGGGTCCATCAAGCCCAGCATCCTGTTTCCAACAGTGGCCAATCCAGGCCATAAGAACCTGGCAAGTACCCAAAAACTAAGTCTATTCCATGTTACTGTTGCTGGTAATAGCAGTGGCTATTCTCTAAGTGAACTTAATTAATAGCAGGTAATGGACTTCTCCTCCAAGAACGTATCCAATCCTTTTTTAAACCCAGCACCACTAACTGCACTAACCACATCCTCTGGCAACAAATTCCAGAGTTTAATTGTGCGTTGAGTAAAAAAGAACTTTCTCCGATTAGTTTTAAATGTGCCCCATGCTAACTTCATGGAGTGTCCCCCTGCTCCCTGCTGCCCCTCACTTACCTGTTACACAGGCTGCCGGGGCCTGGAAGTACCACCCCAGGGGGCACCGGCAGATGTAGCTGGACAGTCCAGATATGCAGCTGCTGAAATTTGGGCAGGTCACATTCTTGCAGAAATCTTCAATTGAAAAAAACAAAGAAGTTCAGATAGAGGCGGCAGTGAAAACAAGAACCCACTTTTTTAGATCCTCCCGTTGCTGTAGTACTAAGGAGCACTGTGGGGAGAGCAGGACCCTCACATCTGGTTTGGGCACTGGGGAGGGCTGCGGGGCGCAGGGGACCCTCACATCTGGTGTGGGCACTGGGGAGGGCTGCGGGGCGCATGGGACCCTCACATCTGGTTTGGGCACTGGGGAGGGCTGCGGGGCGCAGGGGACCCTCACATCTGGTTTGGGCACGGGGGAGGGCTGCGGGGCGCAGGGGACCCTCACATTCACGAGTCAGCAGCTGCTGAATTCTGGTTTTACTGGACCGGCAGGGAGCTGAACATCTCAAGAACCAAGTCCCATCAGCAGAAACCCGAGCTACCAGCACTGCCCAGCACAAACACATTCTTTCCATCAAAGGCTAACCAAAGAGGAGGTACATGTCCAGGGGGTGCTGCTGGAACATGAACGTGCTCTAACTCCCAGCCGCACCCCCTATTCAGCACAGACATCTCCCATGGACTTACACCGAGTACCACTGTCTGTTCTCTGTGTATACTACCAGTATTCCCCTCCTTTAAGCACTGCTGCCGCACAGCACGGTGTGGTAAATATTTCAAAGTAAATCACCTGTGGGAGCAGCTGCGGTGGTGGTGGTGGTGGAGGACTCCTGAGCAGGGGTCGCCGTGATGCGCCCCGTGCTGTTCCCAGGGGACACCGGCTGTGCTGAGGTGCTCTTGGCACTGGACGCGCTGCTGCTCCCCGCTGAGGATATGCTAGACATGCTGAGCAAACTCCCGCCAGCCGTCGTGGAGCCAACTGGGGTGGTCGATTGAGGTTTTGTAATGGCGAGACTGGATGTGGAGGCAGCTGTGTCTCTGGCCGCTGTTTCACTTTCTGCATTCGTACTGTGCCTGGCTGTTGCAGAGGTGACAGTATCCCCTGTGGATGTCTCATTCCCAGCGCCAGTAGGCTCGCTGGCTGGTAGGGAGGTGGCAGGGTGCCCTGTCGATGTCCAGCTGCTGGCATCGCTGCTCTCATGGGCAGTGCCTCCTGCTGGTGCTTGAGTTCCTGCATTTAAGGACGTGACATTGCTTCCTGTTGACGTGTCTGCCCCGATTGTCACAGTCTGTCCAGTGACACCTTTCGCACCAGATGTCATGGGTGACTGCAGTGTGGTTGCCGTGCCCTGCCCTCCTGGTGATGTGGTGCTGACCTCCGCAGTAACCCCTGAGATACTGGCACCTCCTTCCGATATTTCAGTTCTGCCTCCAGCCGGTGGGAGCTGCTTTGTAGTGTTCCTGGATGCAACGGATACCCAAACTGTGGAGGGCATGCTGGAGGACTTTGGGTTTGGCGTAGGACTCTCAGCACCAGCAGGCAATGCTATGGAGGTGGCAAAAGCTGCCTGGCTTCCTGGTATCACACTGCTGGTCTGCGACTTCTTCGAGGAATTCTCTCTCGATGGCTCCGTCGTATGCTCACTGCTTGTGGCGGCTGTTGCCAGGACAGTAGTATTGTTACCTGCTTTTGTCTCTTCTGTGGTTGCATTCTCTCTCATCCCTGTGCTCCCCGAGGAACTGGGTACCTCTCCAACTGCTGCCAATGTTGTCACAACTGCACAGCAACACAAAAACAAAAATGACATTAGATTAAGACTGCACGACTCACCTCATCTACCTGGTTCCTTTTCCAACTGCAGTATCCCACTTCTTGCTCTCTGGAAGTACCTGTGTCTTTCACCACTGCTAAAGATCCTTTCTACTTGTCCTATGCCTTTTTTTTTTTGTTTACACACAAATATTTTTATAATTATAGAAATAACACAAGCAGAATGTTGCATCCGGTCTCAGACAGCTTCGCCCGACATGCCTCACCTCTATTTCAGCCTTCTCCACCAGCCTCGGGAGAATGGCGTTCGTAGCGTCTCCTTGCCGCACCCTCCGGCTTCCCCGGAGCAGCTCTGGCGCGGCATCCCACCATGTTCACCTGAGGCCTCCTAGGGCGCGCGCACGCCTCACGTCTTGTAGCAGTGTTGGCGCAAACCTCGGGGGCGTCCCCCTCGAGTGACATCACTGCTTCCGCATTCAAAAGGTTGCCCATTTGCTGACTCTCGCCGAATTAGCAACAGATTGGATTTGCTCCGGTCTGAAGCTGCTCTGCTGCTTCTACTCTGCTGGAAGCCACCTTCACCCTCCGGGGTTCTACTAACCTGGGTACCCGCTCCTCGGGGGCCCTTTGCTTATTTACAGGTGCCTATCCTATTACAGGTACTCGCTCCTCGAGGGCCTGTGTCTCTATCCTGGTGCCTGCTACCAATTCTTCAACCTGCTGGAACACTACCTATCAGCTACAGAGAGTGAGTACAACTTCTCCCAGTCTGTCCATCTACAGCTCCTCGCTGTCCATCTGCAGCGGGCCCTACACCACCATTGTGGAACGGGTCTCCTCTGCCGAGGATTACAGACTGTTGATACCTATCCTCTCTCTACTGCTCATTGGGAACTCTATCTACTCAGCTACCAGGGAGTGTGTAATAACATCTGCCAGTCTGTCTCTCCCACAGTGCCTTATTGGACATCTGCATCGGGGCCTTACACCACCATTGTGGGGCGGGTCTCCTACCTCCTATCTCAGTGATGGCTAACCTATGACACGCGTGTCAGAGGTGACACGCCGAGCCATTTTGGCTGACACGCGCAGCGTTTCGAGGACTATCAGGAATTTTTTTTTTTTTTTTTTATCGGCTGCACCGAGCCTTTTCTTTTTCAGCTGCGCCGAGCCTTTAAATGTGTTTTTTAGTTTCCCCCTACCCTCCACCAATGCCCCCGGGCGCAGGGAGGTTCATGCGTCGCAGCGATGAGCCTCAAGACAACGCGCTGATGCTCCTCCTTCCTGCCTGTGCGGCCCCGGAAGTAAACGTTGCCGGAGCCGCGTGGGCAGGAAGGAGGAAGCGAATCAGCGCGTGCAGAAGAGGAGCCGCCGCGGGTCGCTGCGAATCCCAAGTCACAGCAGCCCAAGAAGAGGAAGAGGCCCGGTAGCAGGGCTGCCGCGGCCCGAGAAGATCAGGGCCGCTGCAGAGCCCATCTTGCGGCGACCCGCGAAGAGGAGGCCCAGAGGTGAGAGAGAGGCTGAGGGCCCGTAGAGTGCGTGTATGAGGTGAGTTGAGAGAGAGGACCTGAATGTTTGCAGAGACAGCATGTGAGAGCCTGTGTGTGTGTGTGTGTGTGTATGAGAGAGAGAGAGAGAGAGCATGTGCCAGTGAGAGCCTGTGTATATGAATGATTGTATGAGAGAGCATGTGCCAGTGAGAGCCTGTGTGTATGAATGATTGTATGAGAGAGAGCATGTGCCAGTGAGAGCCTGTGTGTATGAATGATTGTATGAGAGAGCATGTGCCAGTGAGAGCCTGTGTGTATGAATGATTGTATGAGAGAGAGCATGTGCCAGTGAGAGCCTGTGTATATGAATGAGTGTATGAGAGAGAGCATGTGCCAGTGAGAGCCTGTGTATATGAATGATTGTATGAGAGAGAGCATGTGCCAGTGAAAGCCTGTGTGTATGAATGATTGTATGAGAGAGAGCATGTGCCAGTGAGAGCCTGTGTGTATGAATGATTGTATGAGAGAGAGCATGTGCCAGTGAGAGCCTGTGTATATGAATGATTGTATGAGAGAGCATGTGCCAGTGAGAACCTGTGTGTATGAATGATTGTATGAGAGAGAGCATGTGCCAGTGAGAGCCTGTGTATATGAATGATTGTATGAGAGAGAGCATGTGCCAGTGAGAGCCTGTGTGTGTGAGAAAGAGAAATGCATGTGAGAATGAGAACCTGACTGTGTGTTTGAGGGAAGAAGATGGAGAAAAAAGAAACAGAAAAAAAGACAATATAAAAGGAATTGGCAAAAAAATAAGAAAGGGAAGGTGAAAAAAAAGCCTGTGACCAACCAATTAGAAAACTAAGATCAGACAGCAAAGGCAAAAAAAAAAAAAAAAAAAATGTACTTTTTAGTGATTGGCACATGTACTCTTTGGGAATGTGCAAGAATAGCACTTTCTCAACGGATCTCACAATGTACGAGATCAGCATGGAGAAAGTGGAAGCCCACGGGGCCTGCACAGAGGAGGCAGCAGAATGGACTTCAGTGTCAGTAGCAGCAATCGGCACCTCCGCAATAGCCACGCGGCATCAGTGACAGTGGCAGCAGAGGAATGAGAGAGGTTCTGAGGTTGCTGGCAAAAGAAAGAGAGGGGGGGTCTACCTTTAGTGTGTGAATGTGTATGAATGGGACTCTGCCTGGGGGTGTATGTGTGTGAATGCATGGGTGCCTGCCTGGGGGTCTGTGTGTGTGAGAATGAATGTGTGCATGCCTGGGAGATGGGGAGGGAGTGTTGTGAACATGAATGGGAGTCAATAAAAGAAATCGACTGACAGATGAAGTTTGTAACGCTTGCTTGGACTTGAAGTGTACGAAATACCAACCTTCAATTGAAGATTTAGCCAATGAAATTCAGCAACAAAAAAGTCACTAAGCAGGTAAGGTAAAGAATTATTTGTTTTTGCTTTATTAATAAATACAGTATATATATTAAAATTATAACTTTGTTGATTAGAGCTACAAATATCACAAAATTATGGATTTTTCTAGAAGTGACACACCACCCGAGTTATGCTCGGTTTTTTTTATGAATTTTGACACACTGAGCTCAAAAGGTTGGCCATCACTGTCCTATCTCATCTACTCTCTACTGCCACCTCTGGTGGACCACACTAGCCGTATAATAAAAGATACATTCTCTGTGTTTGTGCATCTGAGTCTAGCCCGGTGCTTCAGTTCCTTACGGGGCTCCTCCCCGTAGGAGATACCATCACTGTTGCCCCTGAGAATCCACCAAACACCTCGATATCATAACACAGAAAAAGAAACAGATGTGCAAGATATAAAAGAATGCAAATTTTAAAGAGAGCAATTTAAAAAACCCTAGACAGTTTGAAGATTCTCAGGTTCTTTTCTACACATAGAGCTTCAAGATCATTTTCAAAGGGAAACTAGCAGAGTAGTTCTCCTTTGAAAGTTAGAGCAAAAAGGCCCATGGGTTCAAAGATTTCCATGGACTCAACTTGCATTTTGTGTGGGGAGTGAGTCTATGCAGCAAAGCTCATAGGGTGACTTCAAGGCGTCATGGGATGAGCACAGAGGATCCTCAGTTATGAAGGAGAGAACAGGAAGACAGAACCAGGGCCTGAGGCAATGCAACAAGAATTAAAGGTCCATCTCCCCTGTCCCGTTTATGTTCCTCATCTGCTGTCAGACAATGCCGTGGCACTACAGCAGCTAGAGAGGGAGAGAGACAGACGGCTGCAGGAACACAGCAACAGCTACGGGGTGAGAGCACACCGTAGTCACCACATGCAGCGACGCTCGTCAGAAGGGGCTGGTGCCACAGCACCTCCCTGCCAAAAGGGACAGCCACACTAAACAGCCCTGGTACTGGAGACTGAACAGGAAGAGACCGATGTGCTGGATGGCAGTCAGAATTTGGTGGAGGCCCATCTCCGCTGAGATGATGGGTCGAAAATGGAGTCTGACACATTCTGTTCCTGCCGTGGATTAAGGCTGGCAGCCCTGGAACACACAGAAGTTAAAACCTGTGTGTGTGTTCTTCTCAGTACAACCATAACCCATGATCAGCTGAGGCATGGCTAAGGCATCCAAATTCAGGTACAACAAGATGGAAAAATGAATTTAAAAAAAAGTTTCCTTCTCTCCTTCATCACAAGAAGGAACGTGTTAGTGGAGAAACTGCCCCAACCAGCAGAGAATAACCAGCCTGCAGCTTCTTGGCATCCAACAATGCCACATAATCACTTTCTATCAGAAGCACAAAGGCGCCTTTATCACCTTCGTTCCCAGCGATTCCTTAACTGCATCCTCACATTTTCTGTTTGCCCAGAGAGAATTTCAGCAAGATTAACACGCACAAACCGATGATTTCTGTCCAAAAACAACCCCCTCCTCTATCCATCCCCGGCTGAAAGCAGCATGCAGTGTAAAGAGCTGGACAAAATCATTTACAATCTATCATGGGTTTTTGTTTTTTTTTTTTTTTTGTTTTTTTTTAACTATATGACATGAGCCGGAAGTCTGTCAGGCTGCTGGCTTGTTCACCGAGAGAAGGGGAAAGCAGCTGTTAACCTGGTCCACATTGGAACTGATTGATTTTGTATTCAATGCAGCTTGTATATCTGGGACTGCTCTACCATCTAGTGCCTGTCCTTAATAGGAAGAGATACAGGCATTTTCTGGTACTCCCTTTATTAACATCCCCTGCTATAATCCGTCAACTTAACACAGTGCTACCAGAAACAAATGTTCGTAGATAATTCAGTCAGAAAGATTTGGTTAATTTACAATCCGTCTTTCCAGAAATTACTGCTCAAAAACACACTCAAAGTAAAAATCAAACTAATAGGTTAAAACAAATCAAAAGGGCATAACATAAAACAACAATTACCTCTCAAAAGTAAATAAACCGAACAAACTTAAAACAGAGAAAAATAACCCAATCAAGAAACTCAGAGGGCAACCACCACCAGACTGAAGATATCTAATAGCAAGCAGCCTCTCCCTCAGCACAAACTGTAAGGCGAGTCCCACTCCAGGCGTGCACGGTGTTAATCCTTCCAGCGAGCACTGGGGAGTAAAACCAGACCTTCAGGTCCTGTTCCCTTCCCACATTTACATTTTCTTTTTTGACACAAGACTGTGTTTATTGAGAGAAAGCTTTGTTAGTGCATGGAGAAGAATTTTAGGAGGAGGTGTAGTATTCCTTGAGGAACAGTCTTTGGAAGTTGCTGTCCGTGCCACTGCCTCTCTCACGGCGCCTTGGGCTGTTCCCACCATTGTCTGTTGCTTTGCCCCTCTCTAGGTGCCTTGGGGCGTTGTTGCCTCTGATGTTTTTAATATGACCCGAGGGCAGGGAGAGATGTACTCGGTCAGTATCGAGCCTCCCATGCACTTTGGCGACTCCAAACTCAGTAAAAGGTAATGACGGCTGTGCCGCTCCACTGCTTTGCACGCACGCTGCGACCAAGTCCTTGCTGCAGTTGGAGCTGCCAGTTTGCTCTTCTCATAGTGCCACAGTCTATACTGCTTTCTTCTCTTGAGTTACACCCCGGGGTGGGCTTTTTTTTTCTTCCCTTGGTCCTCATTCGTTGCCGCTGGATGTTGACGCCACCTTTGCTGTGTCCTAGGACCTCACAGTGCCTTGGCGTTTTGGTGCCCATTGCTCCTGCTACCCAACTCCTCTCTTGCTGTTTGCAAGGGAGACTGGCACACTGGGAACCCCATCCCCCACTACGATCAGCAGCAGCAGAAAAGGCACAACAAAGGGGGGGGGGGGGGGGGGGAGTCAATCTCCAGAGCAGAGCCCGTGTCCCAGTCCCCCATCGCCACCACAGGGAGACATCCTCCGGGACCCTATGGATCTCCTCTTTGCTTTGCCCTGGGTTTTCATACCGCCATTTCTGCCATTTTGCCCCATTGGCTGTGTATCTTATCTTCAGCAGTAACGTTTAGTGCTGGTTTCTTTAATTGTACAGCTGCAGTTTCCAATTGTTCTGCTTGCTGGATCACTTTTCCAGTCACTGGCAAGCTATCTTGAAACGGTTTCTTGGAATTTTGGTTCAGGTCCAGTTTCAGCTGGATGCACCTTAACATCGGCATGCGCACTCCTTGCGCCGTTCGTTTCATTTGTTAAGGCTTAACATAGACATGCCAAGCCCTTGGTGACTTCCATGGCTCGGTATTTTCCAGTCACCACAGATACAGTATTTCTTCCACAAAAGGAGCTGGCTTTCCCTGTGCAGAAAAATGTGTTTGTTGTAGGCAGAGATGGAAGCTAGGTGCCAAACAAGCGCACACATTCAGATCCAAGATGCTGCAGGCACCCATCACATTGGCTCCACTGTCAGCGACAGCACAGACTGCGAGCTTTTTTTTCCTCCACATGTTGAAGGAGTCCAGCACATTATGCATAGACGTTGCAATGCTCTTTCCAGTATGGATCTCGTTTTAAATTCAGTTTCCATTCTTAATCAATAAAATGGCCTGTCCTTACAAGAAACTGCTTCTGGTTTCTGGTACAGGGACCAAAATAAGTTTGCACTGTGCTTTTACCCTCATGTAAACTTTCAAAACAGCTAGCAACATCTGTACCATACTTTTGTAGAGATCCCCTGGATCCCTACTAGGAACAGGTAGGTAGAGCAGCAAACCACTTCTGTTCTGGGAGGAAACTTCTAATAGTGTGGGTGGAGAGCACCCCCCTGTGGAAGCTGATAAATGGGAAGCTCCTTTGCTGTATAAAGCCTCGCCTTAGAGTGGGGATTTTAGTTTCTTTTTCCAGACCATGTCCTGGTTGTCCTCTGCTATTTTCTGTTTGACTCTTAAGTTCTCCATGGAGACTTATTTTGGATAGAGAAAACATAGAAACATGACGGCAGAAAAAGATCATATGGCCCATCGAGTCTGCCCATCCGTCCAATTAATTTAGCATTATAATTCTCATCACTTTCTTACAGATCCCCTGTATTTATCCCATGCTTTCTTAAATTCAGTTACTGGTTTTGTCTCCACCACCTCCACTGGGAGACTGTTCCATGCATCCACCACCCTCTCTGTAAAGAAATATTTCCTAAGGATTACTCCTGAATCTACCCCTTCACCCTCATCTCATGACCCCTCGTTCTAGAGCCTCCTTTCCATTGACAAAGGCTCACCTCCTGAAATTTGAATGTCTATCATATCTCACCTTTCCTCTAGAGTATACATGTTTAGATCTTTGTCCATCCCCAATGCTTTAGAACGAAGACCACTGACCATTTTAGTAGCTCCCTCTGGACTGACTCCATCCTGTTTCTATCCTTTGAAGGTGGGGTCTCCAGAATTGTACTCAGTATTCCAAGTGAGGTCTCACCAGGGACCTATACAGGGGCAATATCCCTTCCCTTTTTCTGCTGACCATTCCTCTCCCTATGCAGCCAAGCATCTTTCTGGCTTTTACAGTCACTTTATCCACCATCTGGCCACCTTAAGATCATCAGATACAATTACCCCTAGATCCCACTCTTCCTTTGTGTTTAGAAGAATGTCACCTCCAATACTGTACCTTTCCCTTGGGTTTTTGCTTCCTAAATGAATCACGCTGCATTTTTAGCTGCCAGACTTAAGACCATTCCTCGAGCTTCGCTAAATCTTTCCTCATGTTTTCCTCGCCTTCCTGGCTATCCACCCTGTTACAGATTTTGGTATCAACGGCAAAAAGACAAACATTTCCCGACAACCCTTATGTTATGTCACTCACAAAAATATTGAAAAGATCCAGTCTAAGTACGATCCCTGGGGCACATCACTTATAACCCCCTCCTCAGAGAATACCAATTACTACTTCCCTTTGCCTCCCACTCAGTCAACATCTAACCCAGTCAGTAACTCTAGGGTGCACAATTTATTTATAAATCTTCGGTGCAGAATCGTGTCAAAGGCCTTGCTGAAATCCAAGTACGCTATGTCTGGCGCACTCCCTTGATCCAACTCTCTGGTCACCCAATCAAAGAAATTGATCAGATTCATCTGACAAGATTTACCGCTGGTAAAACCATGCTGCCTCGGATATTGCAATCCTTTGGATTCCAAAAATTGCACTATCCTCTGTTTTAGCAAGGATTCCATTAGTTTGCTCACCACAGAGGTCAGACTAATTGGCCTGTAGTTCCCAGCCTCTTCCTTACTTTCACTTTTATGAATAGGAACCACATCCACCCTTTTCCAGGTCCTCCGGAACTACTCCAGACTAAGGAAGCATTGAAAAGCTCAGCCAGAGGAGCTGCCAGGTGTTGCGTTCGTGCCTATTCTCGCCCTCGCTCCACCCTCTCTACCTTTGTGGCGACTCCCTTCGGCTCAGATGGACAGATGCAGCCGCGGCTTCTCCCCACCACTTGGTCCCGGTGTCCCCGGGCTGGCTTGACGCTACGGATCCCGCCATGTTTCTGATGACGTAAGGGCGCACGGGCGCTCCAGACTTTGTACCAGCAAGGGCGCGAACCTCGGGGGCGTCCCCCATAATGACGTCATCCATTTTCAATTTAAAAGGTCTTTGTTTGCTAACTACAAGCGAGTTAGCAAGGAACTCCAACGGGACTTGCTTTGGCAGTCCACGATACTTGCAACAACGATCCGAGTCAGCAAGGGGAAACCTTTCTCTACTGCTCGGCCTTTTCAAACTTACCAGGAGTACCCGCTCCTCGGGGGCTCCGCTCGCTCTGTTCTTGTTTTCAGATTGTTGGTCGGGATCCGGTACTCGCTCCTCGAGGGCCTAGGTTCCCAAAGACTCAGAAGACTCCTATTGCTTGGAGGCAATCGCAGACGTGAACACAGTGAGTCCTATTACAGACAGGAACCGGTACTCACTCCACGAGGGCCATTGTTCCTAGTCGCTAAGGCTCCCTTCAGTCTAAGACGTTATGCAGGTACAGAGATCGTGAGTTACCATTGCAGAGTGCGGATAGGAATCAGTACTCGCTCCATGAGGGCCTATGTTCCTAATTCCTTTCTCATACTCTCTTCTTCCTCAGAAGATATCGCATACCTATATATTATGGATTACTATTACAGATTAACAGTTAGGAATCGGTACTCGCTCCAAGAGGGCCTACGTTCCTAAATTTCTCCTAGCCTCTCTTCTATTCAAGAAGCCATCCCATACACAGTTATTGTGAGTTCTATTTCAGACTGCTTACAAGAACCAGTACTCGCCTGTGGCTCCTGTTCCTGAATACTGAAGACTCTCTGTTGCATATAGAAGACACTACAGAGATCTACATTTGTGAGTGTATCATCTACCACTTGTTATACCCTGCATACGCTGTCTACTCACTACCTATAGTCTCTCCTTACAGCTCAGCAACTCATCGTAGTTCCAGTATCAGAGGGACTTCAGCCCTGCCGGGCATATCAACTCACTACTGCCACCTCTGGTGGTTCTACTTCCAGTCTAATAAAGAACTATCTGTGTTTGTCTCAATACTCCAGCCTAGCCGGTGGTCCCTCTCAGGATCTCCATTTGAGGGTGCTGTCATCTGCCATCGGTCCAAGGATTCACTATTTCTACTAAGAACCGATACGATACATCGTATCGGTTCTTTGTGAACCGATACGATGTGCGAACGGCTATCGGTATATAAGAGACGTTAAATAAATAAATAAATAAATAAATATACTAATAGAGCGGTATTCATCTACCACTCTGTGGGAGCCAACCCACATCAGACCATCACTCCTCTCTCTGCGGAAGCTGATCCATATCAGATAGCTATCTCCCCGTGGGAATCATACAGGTTGCTGGTTCATCTTTCTACAGGAACAAAGCACAACAGTTGCTACTCCTTCCCTCTGGAAGAGCAGAGCACTAACAGATTGCTACTCCTTAGCACGATCCATAACAGAGTACTAACTCTGCTTCCCCTGGTGGGGTGATCGCTAACAGATTGTTAACTCCTCCTTCAACGGGAGTATCCAGCAGCCAGATTCATAACAGATTGTAACTCCTCCCCTCTGGGGACCAGGTCTACAACACCAGGACATCTTAGTATCCTCGGATGTATCCCATCCAGCCTCCTCGCCTTATCTACTTTAAGTTTAGATAGTTCCTCATGAACACATTGTTCTGAAAATCAATTGAGGTTTACGTCACTTCCAATCTTGTGTTTGTTTTATGAGTCCTGCTCTGGGCCTTTCCACAGTGACCATCAAAAAGAAATATTTGTTAAGCAATTTCAGTTTTCCTCATCAGCCTCTACATAATCCTCCCCTTCAAGTCTCACAATGCCACTTTTGCACTTCCTTCTAATATAAACATGACGATATGGGAGTTTCTGTCCACCCTCCATATCCTTTTTGCATTTTTTATGCTGATTTCTTGAAGTTCTCAATACCCATTAACTAGGGACTCAGTTATTTCCTTTGCTGATCTATCATCAAAGGGTGAGGATGCTTTCCTGAGAAGGAACCTTGGATCATCAGTATCCAGAGGAGAAGAGGCAGAGAGGGGAGACAGGAGTTGGAAATGGACCTCAACAGGGCCCATGAATATCTCTTGGAGATTTGGAGAAGTAACAATAGTATCCCTCAGTTACTGAAAAGGGAGAAGAGGAGGATACTTTGGTGCCATTCAGGTACTGTGAGGAAACTAAGGAGCTCAGAGGAGAAAGTTACATGGAAAGGTCAGAGATAAATGAATGTGTGACAATGGATTTCATCTTTAATACTTCACCAGCATTGGGAGGGAAGTATAAACCTTGTCCAATGCCAATGGGATGGGGAGAATCATCAGATTAAAGACTGAATCAATTGACTTTAACATCTTAAACTTAAGACTGTGAAAAGTCCCAAATTTATTTAAAGCACTTGTAACATTGAAAAGTAAACTGATCTGCTGCAGAGAACATTTTCATCATTTCACACTATATCAGTAAAAGTTGAAAACCAAAGCTTCCAGTGCATTTCCTTGTTTAACGACTAACACTTATCTGTGCTGTTATCACCGCAGTACACAAGCACTGTGAACTGGGAATTGAAAGTAGCAATGCAAGGGCCTTGCAAGCTATCTTTCTCTGCAGTTAGATATTTTACCATTATGAGAAGTTTACCACCTGAAACCGAATCTGAGATATGGCCTCTGGGACCACTATCCAGGTACAACCAGCCTGTGAGTTAGACTTTCTTCATTCTGCTTTTGCTGTTCCTATGCCTCAGCCATAATATCAAACTGTGGACAAGTACTGGTTCAACCACGCCAAGCAGAGTCTACCCTAGCACAGTGGTTCTCAACCTTTTTTCGGCTGGGACACACCTGACAGATGGTTCTCACATACATGACACACTGAACATGTGACCATCATGGGGCTAAATGTAAACACACTGTATCCTCAGGAACCCCTTCGACCCCCAGCAATGAGTGCAGAGCAGAACTAGGACATTACCCGTATAACTCACCATACAAAAAAAGATATTCTGGTTCTGGTGACCTCAGTAAAGGTAAAACAAACTCTCTTTACTACCAGGCACAATACCCCTCCTTATGAAAAGACAGTCATTTACCACTAATGCATGTCCTATTGAGAAAACACAACAAATAAGATTGATACAAATGCCTACACGCTAGTAAAATACCTCACCTCGGTCATACACCCAGAACTGACCTTCACCAAGTACAGAAAAACCACAAATTATAAATATGGAGACAGAAACTGGAATGGAAAACCAAAAAAAGCTTTCCCTTCATTGGCAGGTGTTGGTAGTCAAAAATGAAGTGTTTGTTTCTGAATTGATTGTTGCAATGATTTGGCCCAGTGCCTTTCTCTAAGATGCAGCCTGTTCTGTAGTTGCTACTGCTGTGGTAAAAGATTTTTAGAACCACTGTCTCTGATAGGGATAAAGGGCATATTGTCTAGATGGACCACAGAACTGCTTTCTGTAGGATCAAGATTAGTATTTTCTTTGAGGGGATATGGAAGATAAGTCTGTAATGTTGTACACAGATTATACTGACTGTTTCTTTTATCTCCAAAGAAACTGCCCCCTGTACAAGGGGCATCCGTTGATTTGTCATGAATGCCTTCTTGTAGACCTGAAACATTAAGCCAAGTGGACCTTTTGGCAGCTACAGATATGACCAAGGCTCTAGAGCAGCGGTTCCCAAACCTGTCCTGGGATTTCAGGATCTCCACAATGAATATGTATGAGATAAATCTGCATGCAATGGAGACAATGCATGCTTCTCTCTCTCATGCATATTCATTGTGGAGATCTTGAAAACCCGACTGGTTAGGGTCCCCAGGACAGGTTTGGGAACCTCTGTCTAGAGGACAGAGTTGTCACTGACAGACTTTTAGATGCTCAGAGTATTCATCTGCATCCAGATGTGGCTGAAACATATTCTAAAGTACTCTATATAGAAAAAGGTTTTAATTGTTAAAACACCATAGTATGCATGGATGGTTGTAGGATTTAAAGGATTACCACATATTTTGAAGTACTCCATATGTAGAATACACAGTTAAATAGTCTGGATTTTTGTAAAATTCTGTATGTTTTGCATCATTTGAAACTGATGTTCTGATTTTCTGCTCTGCAGCATGGTGGATTGATAAACTTTCTTACCTACATTATCCAAAAGTCTACATTCTTTTTCTGGGGGATCATTTGCATAAATCTTCATAGCCTCGTGAAGTGCTACCACCACAGAATCATGAGGGAATGTCATTACCTAGTGTCTAGGAGGGTTGACCCACATCTTGGACTGGAGGTCCTGAAGCACTTTGTGTACTGGCTCTGTGCATGGTTGTTTTGGGTCATTAATATACTTTACGAATCCTGGAAAACCTTCCAACAGTTCAGGGTCTGCCTGCAATTGAAAAGGGATGGATTCTGCCATCTTTTGAATAAATGCTGCATAGAAAAGTTCTTCAGGCATCATATCACTTCTAGCTGTCTATGGACAGGGTTCCTAAGACATCCCTGGAGAGTCCTGAAGAGAAGATCCAGAAGGGAAATCATAGGAAAATTGATAATGGGAGTTAAGTCTGAATCCAGGCTATGAATAGGCGACACAGACTTTAAATGGGAAGATTCTGGTCTTTCCTGATCCTCTGGTGCCTTCTGGAATGAAAGAATTGATGACAGCTCTGTAATGCAACATCTTTCTAGCACTGGAACAGGCTTTTGAGAAGGCTTTCGAAAAGCTCTCAATTCTGGCTGTTCTTATTTGGAGAAATAACTATGAATGAGGGGGTACGACTCAGGCACCAATATGGGCGGAAAATGCATCGTAGATTTTTATGGTGCTGACACACTCTGCACCGAACCTTCCTGTGCTAAGGAACCAGAAGTTGATAGCACCAATGTTTGAGGCTACTGAGGCATCAGAAGATGGTGCAGATTTGTATGTCTTTTCTGTCCACACTGAGGGGTAGATTTTCAGAGCCCTGCTCGCCTAAATCCGCCCAAAACCGGGCGGATTTAGGCGAGCAGGGCCCTGCGCGCCGGGAAGCCTATTTTACATAGGCCTCCCGGCGCGCGCAGAGCCCCGGGACTCGCGTAAGTCCCGGGGTTCTCGGAGGGGGGCGTGTCGGGGGCGGGCCCGGTCGTCGCGGCGTTCCGGGGGCGTGTCGGCAGCGTTTTGGGGGCGGGTACGGGGGCGTGGCTACGGCCCGGGGGCGTGGCCGCGCCCTCCGTACCCGCCCCCAGGTCGCAGCCCGGCGCGCAGGAGTCCCGCTCGCGCGCGGGGATTTACGCCTCCCTCCGGGAGGCGTAAATCCCCCGACAAAGGTAGGATGGGGGTTTAGACAGGGCCGGGCGGGTGGGTTAGGTAGGGGAAGGGAGGGGAAGGTGAGGGGAGGGCAAAGGAAAGTTCCCTTCTAGGCCGCTCCGATTTCGGAGCGGCCTAGGAGGGAACGGGGGTAGGCTGCGCGGCTCGGCGCGCGCAGGCTATACGAAATCGATAGCCTTGCGCGCGCCGATCCAGGATTTTAGCCGATACGCGCGACTACGCGCGTATCTACTAAAATCCAGCGTACTTTTGTTTGCGCCTGGAGCGCAAACAAAAGTAGGCTGTTCGCGCTCGTCTGAAAATCTACCCCTGAGGTTTGTTGTATCAATTTATGGCCTTGTTATCAAGACTTGTGAGCCAAGGGAGACCTGTCCTTGTCCTGAACAAAATAGGAAGAAGAGAAGGAATCTCTGCTTTGGAGTTCTGGAAGAGTAATACTAGTCTGCCTTGAGGCTCTCTTCTTCTTGGGAATATGTGCCTCATACATCAACTTGAATTCTTGATATTTGAGGGCCCATGGGCACATTCTTCTACAGACCTTGCAGTTAGTGGTGTCATGGATAGAACCCAACATTGCATGCAAGGTTGTGGAGATCCATGGTACCCATTTTGTGGCTGTGTTTGACACAAGGTTCAAAGGTTTGCTTGTCCAACATGATTGTCCTCCTCATCTTTTTGTTTTTGAGGAGACTTGAAAAATAAAAAAAATATCCCCTAAGAGGTAAATCCAAAAAAGAAAACAGATCAAAAAAATACATCACGAATTTTAGAAGAAACTGCAGGTGGTGAAGACTAAATAATTGAGCGTCCTTTCACATCAGTGGAAGAAAACCAACTGAGGAGACTTGCATGGGACTTCTTCCTGACCTCGGACAGAACATGTCTGTATCAGCGCCACCAGATAACATCACCCGTTTGCATGGCTGAATTTTGTCCTGCTTGTTCAAGGAGAACCAAACTATAAAATTTAGAAAGAAAAGGAAGGCTATTTATTTTGCTTGAGCCCGGATGAGAGATTGTTTCTTTTGGCCTGTATACTGAGAACCTCAATTTCTGCTCCCTTTTAGAATTTTTTTTTTTTTTTTTTTTTTTAGTTCTTTGCTTGGCATGTTGTCTGTTTTCACCTCACTGTTTTATGTACTTCTTTTGTAAGAAGGATTTTTTTTTTTTAAAGTGGAGCAGAAGAATTTTAAAATACATTTATAAATACTAACGACACTGGGGAGAACAGGATGCACACAGAGACCTCCCACTGATCATACGGGCACTGAAGCAGCCTCTTCCACTGTAATAAAAGCAATGGCAGAGACAGCCATAATTTATGATGAAATGCAGCTCCTGAACAAGCAGACCTGAAGTTTCACTTCCTTCCTGGTATAGAGGCATTGACCTTGAATCCTAAAGCAAGGTCACTCAGCAGATCCAGTTTAATGCACAGTTGAGACAAGTGATTTGCCAAAGACTGGTCTCTGTGTCAGCCAAACCTGTTGAAACCTGAGCAAAGGAACTGTTAAACCTTGACATCTTCAGCAAGGTCTGTTTGCACAAAAGAAATAAAAAAAAAAGTCATGAAATATTTCCTCTTGCAATACCTACAACTGGAGCAACACGAGTGCCTTACCCTTAATGCAGGCATCACACAAAGCATCAATACAGCGCCCAAGAGCAGACTCAAGGAAGGAGAATTTTGAAAGAGGGGTTGTGACCTTAACAAAAAGCACACACACACACCACACATATATATGCAAATAAATTTAGGTAAAAAATAAATAAATACAAAAAGAGCAACCAACAAGTGAATGGCACCAAGAAACTGGCAAGTAGGAAGACTGCTAGAAACCTGCACTGCTGCTTTAAAAACAGACCCCGTGCCAAAAAAAGAAAAAAGAGGAGAAGCTGGACCTTCAGAAAGTGACAGAAGAAGCCCAGCAAGGGAATCTCTCTCTCTATCACGGCTGGCTGGAGAGCACCAATATGCTGGAGAGGGACAGAGCACCGCGGCACACGGGATCCAGTCAGGAACAGCACGCCCAGAACTTTATAGGTCACGACACGCTTGAAGCAGAGCCAAAGAAAAGCAGGAAAGAGCAGTGCCGGATAAACTCAGTCTAAAGCCACAAGGATTAGTTAGCAAGAAAGAAAACAGAAATAGTCCAAACGTGATTAAGAAGGAAGCGTTAACAAAGCACTGGCTGAAAGAGAATCCAAATGTTTGCACACACCATAGTCACTTCTCTATTATTTTCAAGCTGTTAAAATCCAGCCCACTCTAACTTTACATTCAAGTTAAGGTAAGATGCCATGTTTACAATAACTTTGCACCGTTGTAAAGGTGGAGTCAGCTTCTGCTCACTCTGAGAATCATTGAAACATCTAATTTGACCAGGGCTGCCTCAATATTTGCACACAGCTGGATGCTAAGGTGCCAGCATCGCGCCCGTCACCTCCTCCCACCGCACCTCTGGGTCAGCAGAGCAGGGAATTTACTGAGTGGCACTTGGTTCCTCTCCAGTACGAGTTTTCCCCCACCTGCTGTAAAAAAGAGACTTCATTGTTCTTTCAGGATGAAAGCCTAGAGTATCTTGTATAGATCGGTGAAACCAACTCCTACTTTAATGCCCTTTTGATTTGTATTTTCTAGACAGCAGAATGTGAAAAAGCATAAGAGCACGTGAAGACTTTTACAAGGCACCGTATCCCAGAAAGAAGGAAGAAAAGATTAGGGGAGCTGGAGAGCAGGGAGGTTCCCTGGGTCCATCTCCAGGAGCTCCCGAGTAAGCTCTTAAAAAGCGCATAAACCCATGCACAAAGTTTGAATCGGATTACTCGCCTTTCCAAACTCCAGCACAAGGTGCGTTACCTTCAGGCACTGCAGGTATTTCTCTGACTCCAGAGGGCTTTACCATCAAGTAAATAAGCATTTTCCCCATACAGAATGGGAGAAAAGCCTTAGCAAATCAGGCCCTAAGTTCATACCCAAGGCAATGGAGGGTGAAGTGTCGCCCAAGGTCACAAGGAGGAGCAGTGGGAGATATGGAATTTGAAGCATAGCTTCCCTTGTTCACAGCCCTTATCTACTAAGCCCGTGGTTCTCAACCTTTTTCCATTCGTGACACACCGGACAGGCCACGCTCACATGTGTGACACACTGCTCATTACAATTCACGGCGGAAATAAAAAGTAAAGGTCCAGTAATTATTTTTATTGTTTAAAATGACACAAGGAAAAGATACATATTCTGTCTGAACAGAAAATGCATAAATAGTAAACATCCCACACCAAAACAGCACCAATTTCCAGCACTTAAACAGTAACCACCTTACCTAAGAAAAGGCAACACTGAAATATTACACCAGGCCTTAAGACACCAATACACCTCCTATTAGAAAAACGGACCAAGTCAGGCTGCTATAGAGCCATACACAGAAACTACATGCCAGCAGAAAACCTCACCTAAATCACATGTGCTGTCCCTCAACCTAACAAAGAATAAAGAGACCAAAACGCATAACTAGAAGCATGCAGAAAAAATTGAACTGGAAACTGCAACAAGCCAGAGTCTCTGTATGCAGTGTAACAAAGGAAAAAAGAAACATCACCCATCCTTATAAAACAAATCAAGAAATATAAAATCAGTAGCAGTAAAACCATACTAACAAAAAGAACAGATTATTTTGAAACAGCTGATGAGTGGAATATCCAATAATTAAAAACTCATAAAACTTTTCTAGTTACCAATAAAATATTTCAAAATAGCAGACACAAAGACCCAGTAATGAAAAATAAGGATACAAACATTTTTTTGCTCTGCATACCTGGAAAAGTTTGATATCCAGGTGCCCTGAGATTGTTTTGAATTAGCAGGAGGAGGGGTGGTTTGCTTGGAACTTTCTCCTCTCTCTGTCACATACCAGCGCTCTCTCTCACACTGGCTCTCAATTACACACCTATACACACATGCTCTCAGTCACTCACATATACACAGGCTTTTTCTCTCACTTATATAGGCTCTTAATTACACATTTACACACATGCTGTCTATCTTTTCACACTTACACACACACACAGGCTTTCAATCACACACATACATGCTGTCTTTTTCTCTCACACACAGACTCTCATTCACATGCTTACAAACATGCTCTCTCTCTCTCATTTACACACAGGCTCTCAATCACATGCTCACATGCTCCCTCACCTAAACCAGCTCTCAATCTCACACAGACACACATGCTCTCTCTTACTTATACACACAGGCTCTTAATCATACATACACATGATCTCTCTCACACACAAAGGATCTCAATCATACACACATACTCTTTCACACAAACAGGTTTTCAATCACAAACTTACACATACAGGTTCCCAATCGTAAACTTACATTCATGCTCTCTCTCTCACAGGCAGGCTCTCAATCACAGACATACTCTCTTTCACATATACAGGCTCTCAATCATTCACATACATGCTATCTCACTCACACACACACACAGGATCTCAAACACACATGCTTGCTTGCTCATTCACTCTCTCTCCCTCGCCCCCCCCCCGGAACTAGCGGCAACAGCAGCCTCCTCCCAACCCTAACCTCCTTCATTTTCAGCCCTCGCCGAGGAGGAGTCCCATCGGCCGCGGGGGTTGACGCTCTTCTTCATTTTCCTCCGAGCCGCGCTGCACATTCTTCAGACCGCGCCTCTCTTCTGTTCTTCGGGCCAATTCTGATCACACTAGCATGGTCTCTTCTTCCCGCGCACGCACCCGATGCTCTCCACTTCCTCTTCCGGGCCACGGGGAGGGGGGGCGGTGGGAAGAAGAGACGATGCCGCTGACTCCAGCTGTTCTGCCGCGTTCCGCCTGGGCTGACAGCATTTTAAGCCCGGGCGGAGGAGGACCGGGGAGCAGCTGGGTCAGCGGGGGACCGGGAAGTGTGGCGACACACCTGCATATTCTTGGCGACACACCGGTTGAGAACCACTGTACTAAGCTACTCTCCTCCACTCGTCCCCAAGAGCAGAGAAGACATAAAAAAAAAAAAAGCAGGGTTGCTTACCTGTAACAGGTGTTCTCCTAGGAGAAGGAGGATGGTAGTCCTCACATGTGGGTGACATCATCAGATGGGGTCCGGCACGGAAAACTTTTGTCAAAGTTTCTAGAAGCTTTGACTGGCAGACTGAGCATGCCCAGCCTGCCGCTATCCACGCGAGGTCAAATCGACCGCGAACAATAGTAAAGCCAAGGGCACCTACCGGAGGAACCAACCGCGAAGGGAGACCAGATGCAGAAAAAGGAAAAACCCCCGAAAATATGCGAAGATGCTTTCAAGGGTTTGAAGCTCCACAACCACGAGGCTACTGCACCGCGGAAAAGAAGAGGCTGAAGGGGGACCTCGCGTGGATGCATGGATAGTAGCAGGCTGGGCATGTTCAGTCTGCCAGTCAAAGCTTCTAGAAACTTTGACAAAAGTTTTCCATGCCGGGCTCCATCTGATGATGTCACCCACATGTGACGACTACCATCCTGCTTGTCCTCTTTTTCATGGACTATCAGCATTTGTTTTATTACCCCCAGTCCTGCCTCCAAAATACACTGATGAGACTTTGTCCATCATAGACCCTGGGCAAATTTCTCTCCACATATGCGCTCAGGAGCAGAATAGATTGCAGGGGTTGTTATGATGGGATTTACATACCCTGCAGGTAAAAAAAACCCAAAAAACAGCAAAGCAGTGGAGATCTGGCACAGAGGAAGGCAGGAAACATGGAGGCAGGAACAGAGAAAGTCAGGCCAAGGCTATTCTAGGGGCAGAAGCCCAATTAGCCAGGGGAAGGCATGAAAGCGAAAGGAGGAGAGACAGGCGACATGGTAGGAAAGACTGAAGCAAGAAACCCTAAGGAAGGAGAACTGAGAGGCAGGAGCCAGACTCCGGAACTGTCTGCTGAACCTAAATAGTCAAGGTGGGACCAGAAGCGAGCTAAGGACTGGTGACAGCTGTCTGAAAAGGTAGCCCACAAAGGTCAGAGGACCTTAGTCCTATTCACCACCTTTTCGTTTACTCCCGTCTCTCCAGAGAGCTGATCCTGTTGAAACTCTGGTTCCATTTCTGAGCGACGAGACTCAGCCCCCCCTCAGTACAAGAGGCTCTCTCCTTACCGCCCTCCCGTATTTTGAGTGCATATCTTCCGTGATGCGCTCGAGCCCTGCGGGGCAAAGGTCTTGAACCCAAGTTCTGGACTTCATCACACAGTGCCTTTGAATCACCAGGCCCAACTGCCAGCTTCGGGGTTTGCTCTGTGAATGACTATCTTATGGGAGCCATCAAAACGAGTGTAGGCCTGCACCAGTTACTCTTTTCTCTGAATCTGTGCCTGACCAGTGCTCTCTTGCCCTCAGGTTCCATCTCATACCCTTCTCTTAGGCTCTGATAAACCTATGGTCAGGTGTGGACTCCTACTACAGCCAGAGGGCCTGGGTACTGCCCTTTTCCACAGTCTCTCATTTCCGCTTTCTGTAAGGTTATGGTGGAGCTCCTTGTGCTCAAACCAGGAATTTCCTCCTTCACTTTCTCTTCTCCAAGTCCCTACAGCAGGTTTGGTCTCCCTGCCTGCTATTCTGTTATCCTGTGCTGAGAAGAGTCAATAATCCACCTGCTGGATTCAGTACTAGCGCTTAAGGGATATAAAGTGGGCTCCAGGTTTTAAGTTCTCTTTATTTGCTGCTTTTTGTAACTCCTGAAAGACCGAAAGGGATGGGGGAAGGAGATGCAGCTGCGCCTATTCACAGCACCGCTTCTTGCATCCCAGCACAGAAAGCAGACAATGCTCAAAATCTTGCTCTTTAGAGGCTGAAATAAGAGAGAACGGGTGTGCGAGAACACGGAGACCTGCGGGCTGGAGGCACTCACTGCATGCAGGAGAGCGCGGGGTGAGCTGAGCTGGGTTTCTCCCCCATGGGAGAAGCAGGGAACTTGCCTAGCGCCACCCCCCCTGCCGCTGCCATGGGAAGGAAATCTGAAACCATCCTTCTGCTAAGTGATCACCGCCCAGCACCTTCTCCCCTGCCCCAGCTTCCTTTCCAGGGGAAACGCCAATGTTCCCTGCAGGGAATGGCAGCTCACACCTTGCCAAACTGGTTTGGCCCTGACTTTAATGCCTTCCGTACCCTTCACACCAGGAAACCTCTCTCAAGGGGGGCCGATGCAATCATTTTCACGGAGAGCGGGCTCTGACTTTTCAGTGTCCGCTTTCTTAAATGCACGCATGGCGCCCGCAAGGGGGGGGGGGGGGGCGCTATGCAATAGGCAAATTAGGGGTCACGCTAGCAGGGAGGTGCTAGGGTGGCTTGCGCGACCGTAGCGCCTCCTTGCTAACGCGACCCCGCGGTGGCTGCCGATTATGAAGACTGAAGCCGGTAAACTCGGCGTCCGTTTTTATTACTGGCAGACGGCAGATTATGAAAGCTGACACCGAGTTTACCGGCGTCTGTCTTCAATAACTCGGCGGTCTGCCGAGGTTTGTTTTTTTTTGTTTTTTTACTGAAGAAGAAGTACAGAAAAGTAGTTTTTTCTGCATTTCTGTAGTTCTTTTATATGCACTCAGCTATTAACGCCTTCTCCAGGCAGGTGTTAATATCTAAGCGATAAATATGCGTCTGAGCCATTTACTTTTTTTTGAATGCGGAGTGAATGATTAATAGCCTCATTCACATGCACGTGATGAGCGCTCTCTCATTCACTCCGCGTTGGACGAGGGTTAAATAGGCGCTAATCCCCCTATTGCACTATGGGGTAGATCAGCGCCTATTTAACCCGCATCTGACAGCGGGTTCTGATCTGAATGGCATTGAAGGAAACTGCACTGGACACTTAACTGCATCCCTGACCAAGATCAAAGCTTCCAGTCAGGCCGATGCAGCACCGCGCACTGGCCACAGCGCACAGCTCAACGTGCGTTTTGGACGCGCATCCATAACCCTGATGCAAAATGGGGGCTAGTGCACCCAAAAGGAGCGTCCAATCGCACACGTAACTAATAGCGCTCATCACATGTAAATGAATGTTGATGTAGCTATTATCTATTCCCCCCCCCCCCCCCGACGTAAAAAAAATTGTGTGCCCGACGCGCACATTTTAACTCACCAAAATTAACGCCTGTCCCAAGCAGGCATTAATTTTGGAGGAGCCCAAAAAGTGTACAGAAAAGCAGATAATACTGCTTTGTTGTAATTCCTCTGACTTAATATTGTGGCAAATAAGTCAGGGTACTAAAAAAAATGTTAAATGTCTCCCCCCCCCCCCCCCCAAAAAAAAAGGGTGCCAGCAGTCAGGTTAGGAAAATGGACTTAAAGATCTAAACATGTATACCCTAGAGGGAAGGCGCGATAGCGGAGATCTGATAGAGACTTTCAAATATCCCAGAGGTTTCCTTGCACAGGAGCTGAGCCTTTTTCAATGGAAAGGAGACTCTAGAGCGAGGGGACATGAGATGAGGGTGAAAGGGGGTAGATTCAGGGGTAAACTTGGGGAAATATTTCTTTACAAGAGGCTGATGGATGTGTGGCACATCCTCCCAGTGGAAGTGGTGGAGACAAAACCAGTACCTGAATTCAGGAAAGCGTGGGATACATACAAGGGATCTCTATGGAAGTGAGGCCAAATTAATTGGATGGACGGGCAGACTGCATTGGCCCTATGGTCTTTTTCTGCCGTCATGTCTGAATGTCAAAAGTAAACCAAAGAGAATCATCATTAAACAGTAGAAAAAGGATGAGCAAATGTAAACATTTAACCAAGCTTGCTTTTCTGAAGGGATGGGTGAAGGCGCTGCGTCCATGCCTGCGTGCTTTTGCTGGGGCTCTCTCTCCCCCCTCCAGCAGGAGCATGGTCATGATGCGACGGAAGAAGAGGAGTCTTCCTCAGCCGATAAGGAGGTGACCCTACCTTTAAATCCCTTGTGACAATCTGCTAAGTCAGCTCTGCCAAGCCTCCTACAGAGAAGGGAAAGCAGAGGGACAGCAGGATGGCAAAGAGGCTGGAAACAGCAACCCAGAAGGGAAAGATTCCTAACCCTCCAAATTCTGGTTTGGAGCCAAAATGCAAAGCATGTTGGCCATCTTTGCTTTTGAAGGGCTGGAATCGGAGTCGAGCTCTGGAGGATGCACGTCAACGCAGGGACGGCTGGAGTGAGCTGGGGCTCGTTCTGCCTCAGTGGCTTCACCCACAGGGCCCCCGGCAATTGCCCTGTACCCCAATACCAGCCCTGGTGCTGAGATCCTGGCATCATGAGTCTTCGTGCAGGATTAACTACCTGGGGAAAACCCCCCTGCCTCTTTTTTTTTTTTTTTTTAAGTAGATCCTGATCATCATTGCAACAGCAGCTGGGAACCAAGCTCCAGGGCTCCTACTAGAGCACCGTCCCATGGGCTCCACATCCCAGGGTGCGAGAGACGCGCTATGGGATGTGAACCAGAGGCTTTATGCAAGGCAGGGCACAGGGCTGCTACCGAGCTACATGGCAGATGATTCCCGAATCACCAAAACTTTTATTACAGACTTAGAATAAATGTATATCACATGTCATGGTACAAGCAGCAAAAAAGCCACTATAGGAAACATGCATTTCACATACATTGGATTGTCAGCGTGCTATTGTTTGATTTCCATTCTGGCAGAGGAGCAGGTGCTGGGGGAGGCGGGAGGAGAGCCCCTCTTCCCCCAACCTCATGAAGCAGCAGTCAAGCAAGAGACCGCGGGGGATGGACCCTGCCACTCGACCCTACCGTTCAGTAAGGTGACCCCCGTCTGAATGTTTACATTTCTTCAACTTTAATGGTCATCCATTTTCACAATTCAAATGGACTTCTTGTACGAGCTGTGCGGTGCGGCGTGACATACGGCAGACGAGACGGGCAGCGCGGGCGTGTGACAGAGAAGCAGAGCCAGCGGAAATGAAAGCGTCGCTACCTGAGCCCAACAGATGGAGAAGGCGTGAGGCCAAGCCAGTTGGGAAAGGTGAGTGCTGCCATGCCCTGCAGTGAAGGATGGCACTTTGCCTCGAAGGGCTCAGTGTTTTTCACCAGCAGAAGTTTAATTTTGGATTTCCTTCTGATGCAGGTAAATGGTGCTAGGTAGGTTTCCCTCCTTCTCACGGGGGAAAGAAACCCACCTCACCCTCGGAGCCCCCTGCATCCGATTCCCCGCTAAGAGTCCCACCCAGCCCTGCATGGTCCTGCGGAAGAGAAGGTAAGTTATTTTGAGAAATATATTGTGCCCAGAATTCCCACAGGAAAATGTATAGGTTATCGCCCTGTGCTCAGACGAGGGACCTCCCCCCCCCCTCCCCCCTTCACTTCCTCTTCTCCAGGTTCCCAGAGCAATTTTAAATTCCCCTGCCTGGATCCTGTTAATGTGCAGTGAGAAAAGTCAACCTTGATGCTGGAGCAGTGCCAGTCCCTGCAGGGGGCCAAGCTCGGCTTTCGGGCATATATTTCACTTCCTCATATTTTGCCTTGCAGTGTTGCTTCCCTCGTCCCAGTGCAGAAACCAAATGAAATAATATTCACAATATAAGTAATTTAAATTCAAATGCAATACACTAAAAAATGATATGCAAAGATGCAGCATTTTAAATACTTTTCTGCACTGGGCATAGGATAACTAAGGACCACGTCCTAACTCTGCTTCCTGCCATGTGCAATAAAGCAGGTTTTCTCCCCCCAGCAAACCCCTCAGCTCCCTGTTCCCCGCTTCCACCCTCTATGCCCCCAGTTTTTTCTTCATTCATTCTGAGATAGATGAGGCCGAATGGCCTCCCTACCATCTCCCCTCTCCCCCTGTAGGGCGTGTATTTACTGTCACCAGAAAGCTGGGTTCCTACGGGCTCCTCCTGGGGGAATCGAGAGCTTCCAGGGTGAAGTCTTCAATCAACATCTGCATCATAAGGCCTTGCTCTCCGATGGTAGGGACCTAAGAGGGTTGTCTCCCTTTTGGGTAGCACTGACTGTACCTCGGAACAGGGGTCCACTTTCGGATTCACAACAGGATCCTTATGGCTAAAGGATGGAAATGAAGAAAAGGGGTAACTTGCACTAACAGAAGGCACGGGGGGTTGTTACCTGCACAGAGCAGAAGTTACTGCCCTGAACAGAAGGCACGGGGGGTAACCTGCACAGAGTGGCAGTTACTATCCTAAACAATTTGTTGGGCAGACTGGTTGGCCTATGAGTCTTTTTCTGCCTTCACTTATTATCAGGCCGACACAGTGCAGTAGGCTCCAGTGGAGCGCACTGTTAGCCCGCGTTTGGCCGCGCATTTGACGTGCTATTTTTACCCCTTAAACAGTAAGGGGTAATAGCGCGTCGAAAACGCGCTGCCAACCCCCCGAACTAATAGCGCCCGCAACATGCAAATGCACGTTGATGGCCTATTAGTTATTCCCGCGCGATACAGAAAGTAAAATGTGCAGCCAAGCCACACGTTTTACTTTCAGAAATTAGCGCCTGCCCAAAGGTCGGTGTTAATTTCGGCGGGCACTGGGAAAGTGCACAGAAAAGCAGAAAAAACTGCTTTTCTGTACACCTTCTGACTTAATATCATAGCGATATTAAGTCGGAGGCCCCAAAAATTAAAAAAACAATTTTTTTAAACATGCCCGCAGCCTGCAGACGGACGCTCAATTGTGCCGGTGTCCGTTTTCCGAACCCGTGGCTGTCAGCGGGCTCGAGAACCGATGCCGGAAAAATTGAGCGTGGGCTGTCAAACCCACTGACAGCTGCTGCTCCTGTCAAAAAGGAGGAGCTAGGGACGCGCTAGTGTCCCTAGCTCCTCTTTTTACCGCGGGCCCTCATTTAAATACTGGATCGCGCGCCCAGAAGAGTGGCCTGGGCGCTTGTTGGGAGAGCCGGTGCTCGCCTTGGAGCGCCGGCTCTCCCGCGGGATTTACTGTATATCCCGAATGTTACTATGAGACCTCATGAAATATTTTATCCATTTCTGGAGGCCATACCTCTGAAATAATATAAAACAGTAGAGAAGAGTGCAGAAATGGGTACCAAAATGATTCAGAGCCTGTACCAAGAGCCATATGAGCTCCTACAGATGTATACCCTAGAGAGAAAAGAAGTGGCGTGTGGGGGGAATGTGAAAGACAGATACACCAAAAGGCATAACCATTGGTAAGGAGCTTCTAGAACAAAAGGTCATGATAAAAGGCTTCCAGGCAGCCTAGACCGAGGAGTAACATCAGAAGATATTGTGTCACAGAAAGGAGAGTGGATTTATGGAAAAGTCTCCCAGTGGAGGCAAAGACGGCAGCGGAATTCAAGAAAACCTGGGATTAAACGCAGAGTCTTTAGTTGTGAAGAAATAAAGAGAATGCCTTGGATCAACGGTACTGTATCAGGAAGTAAGTTGGGCAGATGGACTGTAAGGCCCATCCGGTCATCTTTCTACCTATTATATGCTATAGTTTAAGATGTCTTACGGTCTTCATCCCATTTCTAATTGAATATACTGCTTATTTTAACTGTTGGTTTTACCATATTGTTTTTTTATTTTGCTTAATTGTATTATCAGTGGCGTACTAAGGGGAGTGCAGGCCGCCCGGGTGACAGGCAGGAGGTTGGGCAGCTGCAAGCGGAGCCCATCCCGCTTGCGCTAGAAGAGGGAGGCCTCCTGGCTGTGAGCAGTGGGAAGCACTGGGCGGCCGCCTAGAGCGCCACGGGCCTGGAGCCAGCAACTGCATAGCCTTTTCTTCTTCCCGCCCCCCCCCCCCCCCCCCCCGCGCGACCCGGAAGAGGAAGTGGTGCGTCTGCGCAGGCGGGAAGAAGGAAAGGTCATGCAGTCGCAGCCCGAAGCAAGTGCTGCCCCCCACCCTCCCTACTGCAGATGCAGGAAGTAGATCTGCACCAGCCCCCGAGCCGCCTCAAGAAACATGAAAAGTCCCCCTCTGCCACAAGGGCTGAAGGAGGAAACTGCTTCTGATGGGGAGCGGGATAGGAAGTGAGAGAGAGAGCGTTTGTGTCTATGGGAGTGAGGGTGCACGTGAGAGGGAGCTGTGTGTGTGTATGAGAGAGAAACAGAGGGAGCCTGTGTGCAGGGGTGTGTGCGAGAGAGAGCCTGGAGATCACTGGGGGGGGGGGGGGGGGGGGGGTGACAAAGGAAGTATCCACCCCGGGTGCCAAATACTTTAGGTACACCACTGTGTATTATCAAATATATATACACATATACATACATACACACACACCCATACATATCATGAAATAAAAAAACATCAATGTGGGTATACATAAAAATACAAAGAATCAATATAATAAATGACCTCAAAACAATATGTAACTAGAAAGTATATGTATGTGTATAAGTATATTATATCTATACACACACACACACACATATACAGTAGATAAGGAATATTCCTCTCAGCTGACCTCTGCATGAGTCCTTGTAGAGAGGGAGAGTCTAGTACTACCTACAAGCACTGCTCATTTTTATAGCTCTGCTAGATGTAGACAGTCCTTTAAGATACCCATGAGAAGCTGTAAGCACCACAAGCAGAGATTATTTAGACATGACACACAGACAAACCAAAGGGAGATATTACCCTGTACAGGTCCCGGGTGAGACCTGTGTACAATTCTGGACACCACACCTTGAAAAGGATATAAACAGGATGGAGTCAGTTCAGAGGGTGGCTACTAAAATGGTCAGTGGTCTTCCTTCTAAAGTGTGAAAAGCAGAATCTAAATCTAAATCTAAATAAATAAATAAATAAATAAATAAAGCAAGCAAGCATATGGGGATGGACAAAGACCTAAACATGTATACCCTAGAAGAAAGGCAAGAAAGGAGATCTAATAGAGACATTCAAATATCTCCAAGGTTTCCATGCACTGGAGCTGAGCCTTTTTCAATGGAAAGGAGGCTCGAGAACGAGGGGTCATGAGATGAAGGTGAAAGGGGGTAGACTCAGGAGTAATCTTAGTAAATATTTCTTTACAGTGAGGGTGGTGGATTCATGGAACAGTCTCCCAGTGGAGGTGGTGAAGACAAAAACAGTGTCTGAATTCAAGAAAGCATGGGATCTCTAAGGAAGAGATGAGGATTATAATGCTAAATTAAATGGATGGATGGGGCAGCCTGGTCTTAATTTTCTATCATGTTTCTATGTTTTTAAGAGATTTCAAGAAATGTATTTATTACAGTGAACACGGTTAAGAGCGAGAAGGCCAAAAAATGGAAGAACCCTTGGTTAAAAATTAAAAGCAGTTTCAAAACTGTGGGTTTTTAGATGGGACCTGAATACAGTCAGAGAGGGAACAGGATGCAACAAACTCAAAAAGGCCACTTCAGGCATTTGGCGCAGCCAAGTGGAAAACAGAGTCAGGAGTTGCAACGGGGAAGGACACAAATAAGAGAAGCCTATTGGACAGAGGTCACAAGGAGGACTGTAGAGGAAGATGAGAGAACAGAGGTATTGAGTTGAAGAGTGAAGGCACTTGGAGGTGGAGAAGGATAAACTTGAAATGCACACAAAAGTGAATGGGGAAAGCCAATGTAGTGATGGCACGGAGCAAGATAAGTCACACAGATGCATTTTGAAAAAAAAGACTGTAGCGAGGATGGATGGTTCCATGGGAGAGCTATGAGCAGGGCTGGTGCAAGGTGAGTAGGTGCCCTAGAAGACTTCTGCCTTGGGCCCAATTCCTCCTACCTCGTTCATATGTGCTGCTCAAGGCCCAACAAATCTCTACTTCTCTTTGCCGCTACTCTTCGGCGCCCCCTAAGGGTCGACGCCATAGCCGACTGCCTAAGTTCGTCTAATGGATGCGTCGAGCCCTGGCTATGAGTAGGTTGCTGGAATCTAAGCACGTGAGAATGAGGAGTGTACATAAGCATTATGTAGTGTGTTAGACAAGCAAATTGCACAGCTTAGCAGTGTTTTGCATGCATGCAAAGAAGCAGCGAGAGGAGTTGAAGATGATTAAAACTTTGGGCCAAAGGGGCCGAGAGGATGACCATATTATCCAGAGAGACAGAACAATGTAAAAGAGTGGGAAGATAATAATTTCTGTCTTGGTCAGATTAAGCTTAAGGCGGTGGTGGGACAACCAGAAGGTATTGTCAGACGAGAAGGCAAAAATTTGGAACTGGACTGTTCTGGGGAGAGAGAGAGTGAGATCACAGCATGTTTGAAGGCAATGGGAACGGTTGAAGTGGAAAGTGATAGCTTGAGGATGTCACAGATGGAGGGGATGACTGCAGAGGAAATCGAACTGAGGAATTTGGTAGAAATGGGATTAACAAGAAGTGAATCTGGAGGAGGAGAAAAGATGGGCAGTTTCCTCCTTTATAATGCCAGAGAATGGAAGAAAAGGTGATAGCTATTAAGGGAAGGGGTAACTTACAGAAGAATTGCCAAGCTAGGTAAGATCAAGGTCTATGGAGCCCAGCATCCCTTTTCCAACAGCGGCCAATTCAGGTCGCACATACCCAGCAGATGCCATAAAGCAGATCTAATTCCTGTTACTCATTCCCAGGGATAGCAATGGCTTTCTTTAGTCTACCTGGCTGCTAATGAGTTATGGACCTTTCCTCCAGGAATTTGTCCAATCCTCTTTTAAACCCTGCTATGCTAGCCACCTTGATCACATCTTCTACAGCACAGCTTGATAGTGCGCTGAGTGAAAAAATACTGTCTGATGTTTTAAATCTGCTGGTGGTTAGTTGCACGGAGGGTCCCCTTGTTTTAGTACTATTTAAAAAGGGTCAATAACCATCCTTTATTTACCCGTTCCACCCCAATCATGATTATATAAACTTCTGTCCTGTCTCTTCTCCAAGCTGAAGAGCCCTGGCCTGCTTAGCTCTCATGAGAGAGATGCTCCATCCCCTTTATCATTTCGGTCGCCCTCCTCTCCACCTTTTCTAGTTCCGCAGTCAGTACTCAAGGTGCCGTTGCGTCACGACTCGATACAGAGGTCCGTTCCAGCCATTAAAGAACTGCTGCCTGCATCCCCATGAATGAAAGACAGCTCAGTGTGTGACACAGCAACTGAAAATAAAGAAGATTGTCACCAGCCATTGTTACGGCCATATCACAACCGGCTGAGGCACGGAGTAGAAGGATTCGGGGACTCTTACTAGAGGGGGGCTATTTCAAGGTTTAAGGGAGCAACGGGTTGAGTTTCTGGAGGTGAATGGATGATGAAGGGAAGGCATGTCTTCCTATAAGGATATCAACCTGACAGTGAAGAAAAGCTAAGTATATAAGATCATACATAACTCTAGAGAAAAAACATTGGCCTTCTTTAAAAAAAAAAAGAATACAGTTCCCCAGATATTTTTCTTGAGGTCTCTGACTCGGCAGTGGAATTATTATAATCTGCAAACATCGGGACAGCAGTGTGTCCTGGGTCAGCAGAAGGAAGCCAAGTCAGCCCCAGCTGTGCAACTTTACTAACACCGCGCACTGCAACCTGTAGTCCAGATATTTCGCTCCCCACCCCCTCCCCCTTAATTAATGTATTTAGATTTTTATATTCTACTTTTCAGCTCTTCAAAGTATACATTTGTTTATATTTCAGGCTATGGGAAGGTAGCAATATGCATCCTTTTCAGATGTAGTATTTATGTTTTAGTTGAATGTGTTTTTATTGGAAATATTATTGAAGTTTTTGTGTTTGATGATTTTATTGCGTTTTTGATGTTGTAGACTGCACCGACCGGATTTACTCTGTGGGAGCGGTGTATGTGACTCACTTACATACTCCTCAACATGACTTATGATCTGCAAACAAAGGATTATTAACAGTTCCATCAATTTGTACGGCCCACTTAAGTGAAGTCAGAGAAAGATCAATTTCAGCAGCTGCTCCCAAACTATGGAACTCTATGCTGGTAGAATTAAGATTGCAGAGTGATTTTATTGCTTTTAAAAAAGGTCTGAAGACTTGGCTGTTTAAATTAGCCTGTGAAAATAAGGCCTAACTGGCAGACTCTATAGCCTGTTTCTTTTTTGAGACTGTTTGATGGTATTGGAATAGGAAATATTAAATGATGCTTGCTGTTTTTCTTTTATTGTTTGGGGGTTTTTTTCATTTTTTACTCTCGCTGTGTAAATTATTTATATTAGTCTACTGATTTTACTATTTTATATGATTTAGTTCCATATACTTTATCTTGTATTTCACATTTTTTGTCTTTTATCTATTGTTTGGTTGTGCACTATTGTATATATTGTAAACCATTGTGATAGTCTTTTCAGAACGGTATACAAATATTTTATGATGAATAAAATTAAATAAATATAACAATAAATGAATAAATATCACAGGATTGCAAACACCAGAGTGCATTCCATGCAACAAGATTCTCTCGTAACATGCTTTCCGGTCACTGAGCCATGCGGCTACTCTGCAAGAAAAGATACTGTGTAACTGTCGCCGGATTTAAAATATTCAACTTGAAATTATCCTTTGTGCAGTGCAAAAAGTAGCTAACGCAAATCTGAGACCTTGGTGTGGCCACTTCCAGATCCCAGAAGCTTGTGTCACAGATTAAAATTATCTGATAGAGCTGACTGAAGGCCTGGGTTTGAGTCCCAAGCCCCAGCTTCCGGTTCCTGGGACAGCTGCAGAAGCAGCAATCACAGCCCTCCCTAAGGGGTCTCTTGTCGATGCACCAGCGGGGATACCTAGGAGCCAGACTTGGGGATGCACGCTTACCGAAGTCTGGAGGGAGCTGTGATTTGTGTGCCCTGACCACAGAACATCACTAAAATGTCCACGCTAGATGGAAGCAGGAGAAAGAATTAAAAACGGAGGGAAAGCTCCAGGTAAGAACATAAGAAATTGCCATGCTGGGTCAGACCAAGGGTCCATCAAGCCCAGCATCCTGTTTCCAACAGAGGCCAATCCAGGCCACAAGAACCTGGCAATTACCCAAACACTAAGAAGAACCCATGCTACTGATGCAATTAATAGCAGTGGCTATTCCCTAAGTAAACTTGATTAATAGCAGTTAATGGACTTCTCCTTCAAGAACTTATCCAAACCTTTTTTTGAATCCAGCTACACTAATTGCACTAACCACATCCTCTGGCAACAAATTCCAGAGCTTTATTGTGCGTTGAGTGAAAAAGAATTTTCTCCAATTAGTCTTAAATGTGCTACTTGCTAACTTCATGGAGTGCCCCCTAGTCCTTCTATTAGTTGAAAGTGTAAATAACAGATTCACATCTACTCGTTCAAGACCTCTCATGATCTTAAAGACCTCTTTTATATCCCCCCCTCAGCCGTCTCTTCTCCAAGCTGAACAGCCCTAACCTCTTCAGCCTTTCCTCATAGGTAGTTGTGAATGATGGCATAGAGTGCAGTGGGGCTGGTTCCAGTGAAGGTGGAAACCCACAGGAGAAGGAGGAACCTGCCAGGCCATAAAAAAGGTTTGCATAAAATAAAATCACCAGACAATAACTGTCCTACAGTCTTTTGAAAGAATGCATGCTGCACTTTGTATGGCAGTTTCTCTGTTTAGTAACTTGAGCATGGGGATGACAGGAGACCGTGACCAGACAGATCAGAGCTGGAAATCACGCTGCAGCCACATGCAAGACTAGGTAACACTTTTTTTTTTTAAATCAAGTTTAAAAAACTCCTGCAGTTATTTACCAATAGGAAGAAAACAAAACACACACCCAAACCAATCTGTAGACAACCTGTATCCAGTCCTATGGGCCCAGCAGGAAGCAGAGATAAGCAACACAAGCAGCCTTCCACTAAGAGTTAATCTGAGCTGGTATTGGGCAAGAAGTAATATCTGGGAGTCTGTTAATCTGTAACCTCCTCCCCCACCAACCAGTCTGCCTCTCTTCTTCAGGAGAACACTGTGAGGTGTGAATAATATAACTGTAAAGGAAAAGGTATCCCTCAGCAGGGTCCTGGTCCTTTGGAGCTGGGGCCCGGCCGCCTCCTGGTTCTCTGTGTGCAGGGGGACCCAGGCCTCCTGTATTGGGGCTGTGTGTATATAAGGGAGCTGGGGGGGGCAGGGCAGTGTCAAGGCAGAGCCTGGCAGGGCAAAGGAGTAGCCCTTAGAGCAGAAGGAAGAACATCAGGGAAGCCTGAGATCAAATCCCACTTCCCACACCAATGTTTCTTGTTTCCTTGGGCAATGCCTCAAGTACCATCCCAACTGTACCTGAACTTGCAACTTGCCTTGGGCTAGCACTTTGAAAGGCTATCAATTCAGTCTGAAACAAAAAAGAAACAAGCTGCTGTGCTCTGGCTATGTCAGCTCACATGAGGGGGGTTGGGGGAGCAGACAGCCTCCTGTATACAGGTTCTGGGGCGCATACTTTCGGCTCCTATCGGTGCCATTCTGAGCCTCTGAATCATCCGTTGCCATGAAAACCAGAGCATGAATCACATCAACATTAAGAAAACTTGTGCATGCTCCAGGGAGCAGGGAAGGGGGGATAGCTGGGGGAGGAGCGGGGCGATCTGGATTCCTGCAGAGATTGGGGGGGGGGGGGGGGGGGGGGACGAACAGGCGGGCTCCAGGGAGGAGAGGGGACAAGAAGAGAACTGGGCTGCAGGGAGCAGATAGACCCTGGGTGGGAGGGGGGGGTTGGGCTGCCATGAGAAAGGAAAGCTCCAGAGGAAGGAAGCCTGGCTCCGATGAGCAGGGGGGAGGGGGGAGGAGGGATCCGGGGAAACTCAGGAGAGGAAGAGCCGGGCACTAATAAGGGGAGGGGAGGGGGGTGGCAGCGCCGTGGCTCCCCCGACCGGGGAGAGAAGGCAAGCCGAAGACACCCCGGGATGGGGGGAGGGGGACGCTGACACTCTGCCGCCTCCCGTGCACCTTTCCAATCCCAGCTTCCCTCCTCTCCCCCCTCAGCCCTGCCTCACCTCCGTCGGCGCCCCGCACATCTGGCAACAGCAGCAACAGGCAAAGGCAGCCCAGAGCGCTGGCGGCTCCCCGCATCTCCTCCTCCGGCCAGCGCAGCCCCCGACCACCGGCAGCGCACGGCGACAAGCGGACCGGAGCGAGCAGGGAAGGGGACTGAGAGGCGCAGGCAGCGCCTCCCCGCTGACCTTCCTCGGGGAGGGGGAGGGGCAGCCAGAGGTGGGCAGAGGTGCGGGCAGCGCCGGCTATGGAAGCTCAGGAGGAACAATCGCACGGCTGGGGGCTGGGGGCGGGTTTCTCGTGCATCCTTCTCCAAAGCTGCACTTTCGGACCCAGAGGCACCAGTCCCCCTCCCCGCTCAAGCCCCTACTCCCTTTTTCTTAACACCTGGCAGAGGTGAGGGTCGGGCGAACAGATCCAGCGCTTCCTGGCCCTGCAATCCGGACTGCAGAATGGATGGGCTGGGAAGCAAGGAGACATCCGAGGAGAGGGAAGCATAATCAGGACCGCACAAAACCCCGAAACCATTACAGAATGATTTAGGCTTTCAAATTCAAGGGAGGGGAGGAGGAGAAAAGGACTTGGCCTGGTTCCCCCCACCAGCAGCAGCCACACGCCTGCCCTAGAGTGTGACTTCCAGCGCCCATGGACTCAGGGGCAGGGGGTGGGCACCGATCAGCGGGGTCCTCCCAAGGCTGGGCCCCAGAACCAGTTCTTAGCAATCTTTATCACCGGGGGGGTAAATACCCTGCTTTACAGGAATGTTAACCCCCCGCCACGCAGCAGACACCCCCGAAGTGGAAATATGGGAAGGGGACTTAAAAAAAAATTGTTTGGCAAAGGAGCTTCAATACAACAAAAGTGTAAAATCCTATGTTTGAGCTGCAAAAAAAAATAAAAAAAAAAATCCATGAGCCAGGTGTCGTTTGGAAGAAGTGAAAGCGGTCAAGCAAGGAGATCTAGGAATGACCATCTCCAGGGACCTTCTTCTGCAGCTTCTATTTTATTTTGCCTGGGAATTTCAATATTTTAACATAATAAATCAGCCCCCCTGATAGAATGTAATATAGCAAATATAATATAATATATAATAAAGCAAATGGGAATGCTGCTTGGCTGCCTCTGTTACAGGTCACTTGTGAGGCCCCACCTCGAATGCTGCGTCCAGTTCTGTAAACTGCCCCTTCACAGGGACCCCGAGAGGATGGAGACAGCTCAGAAAAGGGCCACGCACATCCTACAACCCTACCAAGAAAGGCTAGAGGAAGGAAGGCAGGGGCAGCAGGGCAGAAACCTGCGAATATTTGGCAGGCTTTGGTTAGGTATGGAAAGGGGAAATATTCCACAGAAGAGGGAGGTCAAAGACAAGAGGTCACAAAACATGACAAAATCTTTCCTTACTGAGAGCCTGGCTGATGCCTGGAGTAGCCTTACTGGCAGAGAAAACAGTGACCAAAACCAAGACAGACACATTAAAGCACAGGGCTGGTGGTGGGTAAGAGGCAGAAGAAACGAGAGAGAGAGAGAGAGAGAGAGGGATGCGCTCAAGGCAGCTGCAGAGGGCAGGATTGAGAGGTTGGGTGGGGGCTGGAGCTGGTGTCCATCTGGGCAGTGGGAATCTAGGAATCTATGGGCTGGACAGGCCCGGGGGGGGGGGGGGGGGGGGGGAGATGCAAATCCGCTTGCCTGCCCTGGGTGCTAAAATGTTGGCCGGGCTGGCGTGGCCCTCTGTGGGGCCGGAGGAAGAGAGCATTCGCTGCCAGTTGCCTCATGGTGGAAGAAACACCTTCCTAGACCCCCCAACGTGGCATCTCCCCGGATCAGCACCCCTTGGGCAGTGCAAGCTTGTGCTCTTGTAACTTTAGTTTCTGTCTCAGAAAACTGCTTAAGCGGCTAAGCCTTGGGTTCAGAGGTGTCGCTTAACCTTTACTGTTCGGTTAATGTGATGAGTCGTTGTGACAAGAAGTTTATGAAGGGGAGTTGGTGGCTTCCTTTAGCTGTATTTATTTATTTAAAATACTCTTGCACCTGCACTGTCTACCACGCTGGGCGGGATACAGGATCCCATACATAAAATCACACACACACAAATTAAAAGCAAAGAATGAATCCAGGGAGGAAGCAGCTGAAGACCACCCCGACTCATCACATGGATGATCCCACATCACACCCCAGACTCGTGTTAGCGAGAAATGCCTTCGTTCCCACGGGGGGGGTTTCCTTGGGAGTCAATAGAAAGTGGAGTTCAGAGCGGGGAAAGGACATTTGATTCTGGTGCTCCTAGGAGGGCAGCTGCGTCCAGCAGAAGCCACGGGAGGCCACTGACCCATTGCTAGGCTCTTGCAGGGGCCTATAGGCAGCCCAGGAGGCTTATGGACCACAGCAGCCTTGGGGGCTGTGTTTGCAAAGGACCGGACCCGAGAGGACGCTGTAAGAGCCTAGGAACCTCACTTTAATCAGTGAAATTTAATATCGCTCCAACTCTGACTGCTGGAAACCCCCGACAGAAAATATTTCCTTTGGTTGATGATAACTTTTCATGCGAGACCCTTCTTTATCCCAAGGTGTGGGTTGGAGTGAAGGATCTGTCAGTTCACGGACGACAGAGCAGGGGTGCAATCAGAGGAGTCACAGAGGGGAAAGAAGGGTGTGGTGGTGATGCTTTCCGTACCCAGTTCGAGAAGGACAACCCTTGCCCCTATGCCAGGCAGGCCCGCTGCACCATGCTCCCCCCCCAGCTTGTTGCGAACCCTCGAGAGACTGTGCTTATCTCTCAAACAGGCCTCAGACACTCTCTCGCTTACAGCTAATCAAGTCACTCTTCTCTGCACCTTTTCTAGCCCTGCCATATTCATCCTGAGGGAGGGGGCAGGGGGGGGCCCTCTAAACTCTACCCCCTTCTCTACATGTATCTTTTTTTATTTTAATAATAACAAGGTTAAACGTCCTTATTCCTTGACTCAGGAACACGTTTAAGGAACGCCAGCAGGCACCCAGCCTCAGCCACGCTGGCCAGGCTTGGAAGACGGATGCCGGTCCCTTTATCCTCGGTGACAGCAGAGAGAGCCACCTGCCCCCATTCTATCCCCATGTGCGTCACCAAGCGCTGGGCCCACACTCACTGCCAGCTCTTCTAATCAGTCCTCCCCCCCTGCCATCGGAAACCGCCAGGGCTCACAGTCAGGAGAGCGGAGGTGCCAGGCCGGAGAAAGCAAGGGAGGTAGGGAGAGCGGGACAGAAGGCTCTCCTAGATGCATTCACGAAAAAGGAGGCGCCTGGCATGTCTTCACCTCTGCTTCCAACAGGATCCCAACAGCAGTGCCTCTTCCAAAACCAACAAAGCAGAAAGCCCTGCACTTTCCAGGCCACTCAACTGGCAATACTTGACTGGGCAGGGGAGGGAACATTAACCTGCTTTCCAGAAACCTGCACCACAAAATCTCACAATTACTTAAAACAGGGTTGTTGTTTTTTTTCCTGAAACAGACTGAAGAGATGCAGCACTTCTACCCTCCGCCTACCTCAGAGACAGACAGGCTGATGCAATGTCAGCGTAGGGAAAATGGGCGCTCGTGACGGAGCGCGTGCCGATGTACCTCTGCAGGGCGCCCAATGTAATATTTAAATGGGCTGCCGCGGTAAAAAAAGGAGGCGCTAGGGGACACTGTGCGGGCGCCCAGGAGAGGTGGATGTCAGCGGGTTACGGGCGCTCGGTTTCTGCTTTTCTGTAAACGTTTTGGGCTCCTCAAGAATGAACGCCTGCTCCGGGGCAGGCATTAATATTTGAGGGTAAAAATGTGTGTCGGGCACACATTTTTTTTTTGCATTGGAGAGAAATGTGATGAGCGCTATTAGCTACGCGCTGGGTTGGACGCACGTTTTGGATGCGCTGATCCCCGTTTTGCATCTGGGTTTATGGACGTGCGTCCAATCGTGTGTTGAGCCGCGTGCTGCAGCCAGCACAGTGCTATTGCGTCGGCCTGTTTGTGAGGGACTACAGAGAAGTGACGTGATATGTCTGCAGGACTGCAGTGAGACCAGGGTTTAAGTTCTGGTAGAGTTACTACTGGTCCTCCTCCTGATCCTATTCCCCACCACCGCTACAGTCTTCCTCCCAATCCATCCACCCACCCACCCTTATCCAGCCATCAGCTCCCCCTCTCGCCTGGCTGCCATGGGTACTGCTTTTTCAGATTTTTTGGTTGTGTTCAGCTGGATCCTCAGTCCTCTCCCCCTGCCACTAGCTCTACCTGCTGACAAAGTCTTTGCAAGCAGCAACAGTCCCAGCCAATGCCCAGCAAAAAGGCCCTCTGTTCTCAGGCACACATACAGGCCGATACAGTACAATGCGTGTCCAACCCCCCCGAACCTAATAGCGCCCGCAACATGCAAATGCATGTTGATGGCCCTATTAGGTATTCCTGCACGATTCAGAAAGCAAAATGTGCAGCCAAGCCGCACATTTTGCTTTCACTGTGCACTGGGAAAGTGCACAGAAAAGCAGTAAAAACTGCTTTTCTGTGCACCCTCCAACTTAATATCATGGCGATATTAAGTCGGAGGACCCGAAAGTTTAAAAAAGTAAAAAAAAAAATTAAAATGGGCCCGCGGCTGGCAGGTCGAAAACCGGACGCTCAGTTTTGTCGGTGTCCAGTTTCCGAACCCGTGGCTGTCAGCAGGCTCAAGAACCGGCGCCAGCAAAATTGAGCGTCGGCTGTCAAACCCACTGACAGCCGCCGCTTCCGTCAAAAAAGAGGCGCTAGGGACGTGGTAGTGTCCCTAGCGCCTCTTTTTACCACCGAGCCTAATTTTAATAAATTAAAATACTGAATCGCATGCACAGGAGAGCGGGCGCTCACCCGCTCTCCCGCGTTTTTACTGTATCGGCCAGATAGTGGGTAGGAGAAGATGCTGTGCACAGAGGTGAGGACCTCTCCCTAGCCTATGGAACCAGCACTCTCTCTCAGGCTGAGGAGTCCTATAACAGTCTCTCCGTCTCTCTCTCTCTTAGTTCATGTCTCATGGTAGGGTATTTTTAGGCTGGGGATGCTTGTGACTGTTTCTGTGAGGATGGAGGGAGCTGTTATGAGTGAGAGGGGTCTTGCAGCTTGTAGTGTGTAGTGGTAGTTTCCAGTGCCCTATCTATGAAATATTTTTCCTATGTACACAAAACAGGAGAAAACCTTGAGTTCATAGACCCTACCTTTTCAGGGTAAGGGAGATCTCATGGCAGTCGGTGCCTCTCTTAGGTTGAGGAGTCTTGTGGCAGTCTCTCAGGCTGGAGGGTGAGGGGTGTCATGGCAGTCTCCTACCAGGCTGGTATGTCTGGTGGCAGTTTCCCTATCTCACAGGCTAGGAGGGATCTCATGGCAATCTCTGAAATGCTGGGTGTGGTCTTGGGGCAGTCCCTGCATATTTATGAATTCAAGCCAATTATAGGCTTTGCAGAGCCTACAGGTCTTCCAAATTCTTGAGTCTGAGGTCAGTTAAAGGTTCACTGTATATCAGCAGCTTCAGTTAAGGCAGACAGCAAAGGACTCTGGGATAAGCTGAGTGAGCCAAAGGCCTGAACCAAAGTCTTCATATATCATTTCCCTCTTCCCTCTTTCTCCCTCAGGATGGTGGTGTCTCGCTCAGGCTGGGCTGTCTCATGGCAATCTGTCTCTCAGACTGGGGTGGTGGGCAGAAACTCTCTTCTCTCTCAGGCTGAGGGGGCTCGAGGCAGCCTCTCTCCCTTCCTTCAGGACTGGTAACTTGCAACCAACTATTTAAAGGCAACAGCAAAGCAAGCTGGCATAGATATGCAGCTCCTGCCCAGGATGGGACCAAAACATACCGTCATATCCCGGGTGCTGGAAATTTATTTATTTATTTATTTATTTATTTAAGGGTTTCTTATATACCGAGGCACGTTTGCAAAACATCACCTCGGTTCACAGTGTAACATAACTTAGCAACAAGCTTTACAATAATAATAATAATAATAATAATAACTTAGAACAAGCTTTACAATAATAACATTAACAGGTAGCGGTTAATAGGGCAGGGGATGATAATACGAGATATATATACAAATGTACATGTTAGTTTTAACAATAAAGTTGTATAAAGCAATCAGGAAAATCAGCAGGGTGAAGTGAACGATGGGGGGGGGAAGATGAGGAGAAGACCTAAAGAGGTTGGGAGGAGGGGGGAGAGGATAGCGAGGGTGAGGGACAATTGGGTGGGGAGAGAAAAAAGAAAGGGCGAGGGTCAGGTGGGCGGTCGGTTGGGCGGTCAAGTCATATCTTAGGTGAGAGACAATTCGTTAGTCAGGGTATGCTAGTTTGAACAGCCATGTTTTAAGATTGTGCTTGAATTTTTTGTGGCAAGGTTCCTGGCGTAATTGGGAAGGCATTTTATTCCAGTGGGCGGTTCCTGCGATGATGAAAGATCGCTCTCTAAAGGTGGTATGCTTCATGAACTTTGGAGAGGGTATCTGGAGTTTGGCCAGGTGATGCGTTCTTGTGGGTCTTGTGGGAAATGGGGGCAGCCTTGTAAAGGGAAAGCTTCTGCTGCCCACGTGGAGTAGCTCAGATTAGAAAGTAATTAGCAGAGTTCAGCTGCAGATAGCGCCAGGCATAGGCGTCGCTATAGGGTGACAAGTACCACCCCAAAGAAATGGCTTGCCACCCTTTTGCCACGTCAGTTTTATATATCGGCTCGAGCAGGGACAAACCAAACCCTTGCCTGATTCAATGTTGAAATACAGCCGTCAGCTGCACAATCCTCCTCCTCAGATCCACCTCCCTTCCTCCTTCCAACCAGCAGCTGGAGTTGCATTTAAGCTAACGTTATCTCCTGCTACCACGATGCCAATCTCACAGCTCTTACCGTGGGAGCGCAGGCAGCAGGAGATGGTGTTGCTTAAACATGACTGCTTCTGCTACCCACAACCCATGCCACATGCTAGACCATGCCATTAACCCCACCCCCCCCCCACACACACACACACACACTCCAAATGTTAGGACCCGTAACTCTGTGGTTGCCTGGCGACTGAAGGTAGCGAGGCCTGGTAGGCTGCCATAGAGCCCATACCATAGCAGCTGGAGAAGAGAGGACTTGTGACCCGGTGGCCACAAATGGACCCCAGCCCACTGGCTGCTGAAGATAGCCTGGCAGGCCACTGCAGAGCCCATCCCGTGGTGGCAGAAGAAGATGCCTAGAAGAGAGAGGTAGGCCCTGAGCCAGTATGAGTGAGAGTGTGGAAGTGTGAGTGTGAGCGTGCGTATGTGTGTGAGCCTGTGTGTGTGAGAGAGAAAACCTGTGTGCATATGAGGGGGGGAAAGAGCCACTGAGAGTGTGCTTGTGTGTGGGGGAGAGGGAGAAGATGAAGTTTTTGCACCTTCCCCATCTCCCATTAATTCAGGACAATCTCAGGGTGACAGGAAATCAAAAGTTCCCAGGTATGGAAAGTGAAAGATTTTTTTTATTCCTATTATTATTATTTATTTTTTTTTAATTTGATGTATCTGCTGTTTTGAAATATTTTATTGGTGTTTGGTCAATTTTTTTAAATTTTAATTTGTTTTTAATTAATGGATGTTATTCTATTTGTCAGATGTTTTGAAACATTTCTTCTTTTTATTACTTGGTTGATGTTTATATTTCTTCATTTTGTTGTTTAATGTTTTCTGAGGAATAGTGATATTTCCGTTTTTCCATTGTTGCACTGCATATAGAGTCTGGCTAGTTGTGGTTTCTGGTTCAATTTTTGTCTGCCTGTTTCTATTTGTATTTTATGGTCTCTTTATTATTGGTGAGGATCTGCTAGTATGTAGTTTCTGTCCTGGCTTTTCCACTTTCATTATTGCACCTCTGGTCTCCTGACTGCCTCACTCCCTCTGTGATACTTTGCATCTTCCTCTTTTTAGGGGAGGAGGCTTGATTAGAAGAGATCACAGTCAGTGTGGGACCAGTGCTTGCTGACGCACTTAGGGATAGAAGTGTAGGGCAGCCCGACTTGTTTGTTTTCCTAATAGGAGGTGTATTAGTATTTTAGGGCCTGGTGTAGTATTTCCAGTGCTGCCTCTTCATAGGCAGGGTTATGACTGTTTGAGTCCTTGGACAGGTTTGCTGTATAGGTTCTAAGATTCTTTTTGTTAGAGTTTTGTATTTTTTTCACAAAGTATCCGGCAGTGGAAGGTGTTTGTGCTGCTGCTACTGAGATGACAACAGAATTTGGATGGGTCTTGTTTTTGTATGGTGACGTGTAAGGGTCTGTGGTTGGGGGATTTTTGTGTGGATGCAGTTTTTTGTTTCCGAACGTGAGGTGCAGGATTTGCATTGAGATTCTGTCTCTGCTTGTACATACTTTAGACTTCACTCTCATATCCTCATCGACGAATTGGTTTAATGAGGTTATCAAATTATTTTAATGGTTGTTGCACTGGGAGGCTAAAACTGTTTTTTTTTTTTAATTGCACGGAAGGACAGTGGAACTTTTTCTTATTTAGCCGATTTAACGGCAGGAGGGCCAGATGTACGTTGATGTCACTTTGGCTTGGCGCAAATACTTCTGTCTAGAGACGGCACTGGCTCCAGGTGAATTTAAGCCCCGTGGGAGAGTGCTGGAGGAACAGGGTAACACTGTGTGCCGGTTTCCAGGGCACTATTGTCACGGAGGAAATGAATCCTTTTTTCAACTCCGATAAAGTGGAGGATCTTGTTGCTGCTGGTGAACAGCGAATGGACATCACATCTCAAACACAGGAAAGGAGACTTTATCACTCCCTCTTTGGGTACACAAGGAAGTACAGGAGTAATATTTTACCCAGCAATGGTTTTCTAAAAATATATTAAAAAAAAAAAAAAAAGTCAGAAGGTGCTGGGTCAGTTCCAGGTTCTTTGCTGGTGGCAAATAAAGAAATTCCACTTCCCCCTTCAGTTTTAGTACGGGGGGGAAGTCCCATAATCTGTGAGAAGCAAATTTGCTGCAATTCATCGGAGGCTGAGCCAGTGCTTTCCAAACAGTATAAAATAAATACCGTGCACAAGAGAGACAAGCTTGGGTCCTTTCACCTGTGTTTAATAAGACTCGTTTTCTAGTTGGGGTGGAAAGATGAATGCACTGCCCCCAATATCAGGTCTGGCACCGTCTCCTTCTCAATCTCCTGTTCAAAGCGCTGTCTCACCCCTCCTCCCAGACCCTACTGTGCAATCTCATACCCTCCCCCCCCCTCACTGCCCTAGCCCCCCCGTCACTAATTCCTTTACTGCCCAGGGCTCACTGCTCACTCTCTCTTCCCTCTACCACCCCTTTACTATTCACTCTCTCTTCTTCCACCACTGATTACTTTTAGAATACCCCCCCCCACACACACACACACACAGTCTTGGTGGGGGGGGGGGGGCAGGGAGGAGGATGACGTAAAGCGAGGCCGCCTGATGTTCAGCCATAGGCTGGGGGCTTCAGCATGGCCCAGGGCCAGATCGACATCATGGTGGTGCAGGGGCCTGAACTCGGACCACCACCCCGTCGCTGATATGCCGCCCACACTGTAGTTGATGGACTGGCAGAAAATCAGCAGTGATTTCCCTAAACTCGCGTCCCCTCTTCCACGCTTGTCTTCCTGTGAACTTCTGCTTGATGGATTTTGTGCAGGATATAAGGACCAAGTCATGACACAAACACCAGTCACTCCTATATCCATCCCAGGGGTGGGCAACTCCGGTCCTCCAGGGCTGCAAAACGGTCAGGTTTTCAGGATATCCCTAATGAATATTCATGAGAGAGATTTTCAGTCACACTGCCTCAGTTGTATGCCAAATCTATTTCATGCACTTTCATTAAGCTTATCCTAAAACTATCCTGGTTTCTGGCCCCCTTGAGGATTGGAATTGCCCACCCCTGACCCTTGTAGTTAATAACTGATGTTTTTTGTATGGGACTTAAAACTACAGTCCACTTAGGTGTCCTATTGAAAATATTGTCCTGCATGTCTATGGGAAAAATACTTATGTAGAGACCTTCAAGTTTGTCCCTAGCTTAAGGTCTAAGTTAGAGTTTAGGGAGGAGGTAAGAGTTGGCAGAACATCCCTGTAGGCACTTCCTGTAAGGATGCTCTGGATTGGTCAGACATCCTCCATAAAAACAGGCAGAGCACGAGGAGTGGTGTGGCACCTTGCTTTGAGGCCTATAGCCTGATGCTAGGGAGAGAGAAAGATTTGTGACCCAGTACACAACTAGTCTAGCAGGGGCTGCCTCAGGAGCAGAGACTTTTGAAGCGTTTATTTTTGTGAATTTGCTTTTTTGGAGCCTAGTCCTGCCTCAGGATTTTCACCTCTGCCTGTTGGTCAGGATAAGGTAATGTGATTCTCTACCGTCCATGCAAGGACTGTCAGCATTGAACTGCCAGAAGAGGAGAGAAGCATTTATGTAGAAATGTTTTGTTTCGGTTGCTTTGGGAATTTTTGCCCCTGGATCCTACTCGTGAGAAAGAGCTGTAGGTAGGAGGACAGTGTTTGCTGATTAGGGATTCTCTTTCAGAGAGGTCCCTAGGAGAAAGAGGAGAGACAGGAGAACCAGTACCCCCACTAGGGACCTGGCTTCCAAGCCCTGGAAGAACAAGGGCATCCTCGTGCTCTTATTATCCAGAGGGGCACTCATGGACGGAGACTGTGTTATTTTCACACCTGAATTTGGAAGTATAAAACGTGAATATTTTTGTGATTGAAGATTTGGTTGCAGTTAAATTTTTTTTGAATACCCCACACGAGTGTCCTGTGAGTTCTCTAGAGCTGAGAACAGAGTTTGAGCGTGAGTACACCCGTGGGATAGTAAGCGAGAGCAGAGAGAGACTTGGGTTCTTCCCCTGCATGCTTCGGGCCAAGGAGGTTAAGCCTCGCCCCCATCAAGAAAACAGGGACTTAGCCCAGGGACCGAGTGTGCCCCCAGAATCAGATCAGCCCTAACACAGAAATAGAAATAACACTTAGTATGCAGGTTCCTAGAAGAGGTGCAGAACCTTGTCTCAAAAGCCAGAAACAGTTAGAAATTGAAGGAAAAATAAACAGAAATAGGATGTTATTGTGAAGCGAATACTTATCACTATTGTAAAGTGCTAGATATGTCTGGCACTAAAAAAATTCTAGTTATTAAGTCTCTCCCCCTCATCTTCTTACTCTTTCCCCTCATCCACTGCCCAGCATCTCCCTCCTTCTCCCCCCCCCCCTAACAAAAACAAATGGCTGATCTTTAATACTCCCTAGTCCTACCAGAGGTGATTGCTCCCACAGTCCCTCCTGCCACGGCACACTGTAAATGCAGGCTCCTTCAGCAGCAGTGGCACCAGCATGCAGGTCCGATCCACAGCCCCCAGCTCCCGCACATGGCGGCGGCTGCCCCCTTTCCCACCCGCACCTGTGCGCCAGGCCCCCAGGAAGGAAGCTAGCAGGAAACCTTTCAGTTCTGGTCCTCCTTCCATTTGAAGGAGCAGGGGCCTACAGTTCCTCTCTCTCCCTCCAGGCATGACCTCCGACCCATTCCCCTTCCTGGACTCCAGGGCTTTCCCCCTTGCTAGACATCTCACTCAGCAAAGAATCCTCCTCTGCTTCCCGCTCCCGCACCTCCTGGCCCCAGGCAGGTGCAGAGAATAGGAGGCTGGAGCAGATACATTTAGATAACTTTATTGGCAGGATCATTTTTACATATATTTGCAAAGTGATACATAAAGTGGTTAAAGCAAAAATGAAAAAAAAAAATTACAAAATAGTGAGCGAGATAAAATTACAGGGAGGACAAGGACCAGTTCCAGGTTCTGCTGCTCCACATGTCCCTAGTGACAGATCAAGTTCCTGGCTGGGTGGAAGGGTACAACATATTTCGGCTGCTCTTGCTCCTGTTTGCCCCAGAAGAGAACGGAGTCATTCTGCTCCCTAATCCAGCCCCACTCCTCCTGTTTCTCCCCACTCCCGGGCAGCCTGCAAAGGGGAGGCACTGGCACCCTGAGGTTCCCGGGAACGATGGTCATAGGTCAGCAGAGGAGGGTGAGTTTGCAGCTCTCAGCCCCCCCCCCCCCCCCCCAAGGCAGTGGCTGTGAGAGACTTCCAGAAGCTTGCAATCTCCTCCACCCCATCCTCTGCTCCTGCTCCGCTGCAGCTCATTTTCTCCAGCCTCTTTGATGGCGGTGTCTGTGCCCCAGTGACCCTACACCCAAGCTGCAACTCAGCCACAGACCACTGACAAAGGCCAATTCCCGACACCTCGTTCAGGACCCCCAAGGCTGGAGCAGGTTCTGAATGGACTGGGAGGAAGGTGAGCCCTTCCAAAAAAAAAAAGTCTTCTGTCACTTCCATGTCCTGAGCTATATATTTTTTGTTAAAGCAGGGGGGTGCGAGGGGGGACACCAGGGGGCTGGCAGATCCACCCAGTGTATTGCAGGAGGAGCTGCGAGCTTCTCCTCCTGTTTGTAAACAGGGGATGCTGTGATCGAGCCGCTGTGACTATTTTTCCTTGCTGGTGGGTGGCACCAAGATTGGGCCCCTGCTGGCCTGCCAGTCTGATTTATTTTATTTTTTTTTAACTTGACCAGCGTGATGCTGAATATAGCCGGGCAGGTTTAAAATCATCTGGGTAAACCCAGCCGGATAACGTTAGATCTGCTCTGGACCATGACCGGACGTACTCGGATAAACGTTAGCTGAATATCGGTGCTCGCTGAAGCCCCATCCCCAGTACATCCCCATGCCACATCGTTTTCATGCTAAAAACTCATGATTAGTCCAGCTAAGTTGTTATCTTCCTATACATTTTAGATGTCCCCCCCCCCCCCCAAAGCTTATCTTTATAGGAGTTTTAGATCAGGGATGCTCAAACCAGTCCCCCCCCCCCCCCAGCCAGTCGAGTTCTCTCATGCATATTCATTAGGGGAATCCTGCATCCGCTGCGGGGAGCCCGCATTACCACAGGACTTGTAATATTTTACATACGTATATTATTTTTCATCCCCCACTTGCAAAATGTATCCCTCTTATACAGTAATAGATATCTTCCTAAAACCCCATAACCTACACGATACAATAAAAGGCAGTTTTATAATATTTAGCATTTTTTTTTAATTTAACTGCTCCCCCGGCTGCCATAGTGGTACAGTCCAAGTGCTTGCCATTCCCACTGCATCTGGTGACAAGTGAGGGGGAGGGAGGCGTGTTGGATAACCTGGAAATTATTAGCCCAGGAAGAGGGGGGGTTTACTCCAGAGATCCAAAGAGTAGGGGGATAGGAGAGCCCTCCCCTGGAGCACAGCAGCACCTCTTGCTCTCACCACCACTGCCACCACAGCTCAACGGACCGCTCCACCAGGGAGAGGGAGCCATTTTGTTAAACAGCCATCTCACCATAGACCTGCTAACTGCCCCTGGCTTATGCATCTTTCTCTGAGACACCCACTATGATCCAGGGATGACAACATTAGGACAGATGACCCACTCCTTCCAACTCTGCATTCCACTGGGGCTTTTAAGGCACCTGCCTCCTATTTCATTCCACGTCGAGGGCTCAGAGCTATGGAATATAATCATTTATGTATGACAGAATACAAAATCCACCTCCCTCTTGGGACTCTTGCAAGCTAGATGGCCTGCTGATGCTTCAGGGGAGGTGGCATGGAGCCCACCAGAAAACTCACCCCTCTCCAAAATGGCTTCCTCCATGCCAGCTGGATTACAAAGAAAATCTAAGGCAAAAAAGTACTGAAAAAAATGCGAAACAGATTTAAATGTGACGGCCTGGCTCTGTTGCTAAGGCTTTACATAGACCTGGTCACAGCCCGAGGGAAAGTCAGGTATCAGGGTAGACATCTTTCTCCCTGGAGTGTTCAGCTTCTTAATGATAGCAGCGCAGCTTGGAAGCCTCTCAGGCAATCAGGACAGCTGCCGATCCCTCCCTCTGTGCAATCAGGCTGCTTCGGCGGGCGGGGGCTCGTCCATTTCCATGTCCTGGGGCATATTGAAGGGTTGGATGTTAAATTGTGGACTGCTCTTGGAAGAAGCCTTCCGTCGTCAGGAGAGTTCGCTCGGGCTCGGAGGCCACGGCGGCTTCCCTGAGCACGGCCATGTGCTCCTCGGCTGCAGACAATGACTGGTCGATCCAGTCCATGCCGCCCGTCAGATGGCACGCGTTGCGGGTCACCAGGACCAGATGACTGACTGAGAGCAGCAGAGCCGTCGTCCTGGGAGAGGATGTGAACACACAGGAGAAAAGGATCAGACATTTTTGAGGTCTGGCTGTGTTGAACCTCGGGACCTCATAACCCTGGCAGCATGGTGTCATGACGACCTACGCACCAATCCTGCTCTGCCACCACAGGACTTGGAATGAGGAGGGTGACCAGTTCACACCAGTTTGTTTTCAGGAACAGGCCTGGTTTTGCCCCACCGTATGCAGGGAGATGTAATCCTGGATTTCCCTTAGAAAAGCGGGACCTACCTCTCCCTGCACACAATGGGATAAAATAATAGGCCCTTCTTCTAGCACGTAGCCTGGAAGACTCTGGCCAGGTTATTTACCTCACGATGAATTTTGTACACTCCTAGCAGTACCTGGCATCCAGAAGCTTGGGGTCCAGGGGAGGGTACATGGATCTCACAACGTCATCCACCCTGCGGGAGAAACATGCATTGTATAAGAGATAAGGCTTACACACGGCACGATAATTTAGTAGCCCTACTGTATGCTGCAGAGGAATCACTGATAGACCGTGTGAGATGGGGAAGGCTCTTCTGTTTTCTGATTCCTCTGGAATCTCGGGGGCTGGAGCAATACATGGAAGGATACAAGACCGTCTCAAAGAGACTGCCTGCGTCTGTCTGAAGTCAGGCTCCAGTCCGAACAGCTCAGATGGGCAGGAATTTAAACTAGAGGAGTCAGGTAATGTCAAATCCTCACCCCCCCCCCCCAACAAACAATTAAAGATAGCGGTGAAATTTAACAAGTGTGTGCATCTCACAAGACGACGTGAGCGACAAGGGGAGCAGGAATGGAGCAATCTTTGGAAGATGCCCGTAGCCTGGCTAATAAAAGTTCAAGAATCGGAAGCCCTGATGGCAGAGGCAGTTTTAGATATTGAGGGTATCGCAGAAACAGGGTTCGATGTGTCTCCTGTCTGAGGTATCACCCTGCCTGGCTATTATTTTTCAGGAGGGACAGGGTAGGCAGAAAGGGAGGAGGTGCGGCAATTTTCATGAAAAACAACATTAAAGGAGCAGAAGACTGCCAGGGGGTAGGAGGAGGTGCTGTTGATTACCTCGGAGAGGGGTTGTTGGCACTGATGTGACCTGCAGACCTCCAGCACACTGCAATGAAGTAACAGTGGGGCCAATGCCATACAATGCGCTCAGCCGGGCGCACTGCTTAATCCGTGGTTGGACGCGCGTTCACAACTCTTTATTCTATAAGGCAGGGGTCAGGAACCTTTTTGGCTGAGAGAGCCATAAACGCCACATATTTTAAAATGTAATTCCATGAGAGCCATACAATATGTTTAAAACTAAATACAAGTAAATGTGTGCATTTTATGTAAGATCACACTTTTAAAGTACAATAAGTCTCTGAAAATATTACACCAGGCCTTAAGACACCAATACATCTCCTATTAGGAAAACGGACCAAGTCAGGCTGCTATAGAGTCCTACACAGAAACTACACGCCAGCAGAAAACCTCACCTGAATCACGTGCTGTCCCTCACCTAACATAGAATAAAGAGACCAAAACGCATAACAAGAAGCATGCAGAAAAAACTGAATTGGAAACTGCAACAAGCCTGGGTCTCTGTATGCAGTGTAACAAAGGAAAAAAGAAACATCACCCATCCTTATAAAACAAATCAAGAAATATAAAACCATCAGCAGTAAAACTGTACTAACAAAAAGAACATATTTTGAAACAGCTGATGAGTGGAATATTCAATAATTAAAAACTCATATAAAACATTTCCAGATACCAACAAAATATTTCAAAATAGCAGACACAAAGACCCAGTAATGAAAAATAAGGATACAAAAATGTTTTGCTCTGCATACCTGGGAACGTTTGATATCAGGTGTCCTGAGATTGTTCTGAATTAGCAGGAGGTGGGGTGGTTTGCTTGGAACTTTCTCCTCTCTCAGTCACATACCAGCGCTCTCTCTCACTGGCTCTCAATGACACACCTATACACACATGTTCTCAGTACTCACATATACACATGTTTTTTCTCTCTCACTTATATAGGCTCTTAATTACGCATTTACACACATGCTATCTTTTCACGCTTACACACACACACAGGCTTTCAATCACATAAATACATGCTGTCTTTTTCTCTCACACACAGACTCTCATTCACATGCTTACAAACATGTCCTCTCTTTCTCTCATTTACACACAGGCTCTCAATCACATACTCACATGCTCCCTCACCTAAATCAGCTCTCAATCACACACAGACACACATGGTCTCTCTCTCTCATTTAAACACAGGCTCTCAATCACATACTCACATGCTCCATCACCTAAACCAGCTCTCAATCACACACAGACACACATGATCTCTCTCTTACTTATACACATAGGCTCTTAATCATACATACACATGATTTCTCTCACACACAAAGGATCTCAATCATACACACATACTCTTTCACACAAACAGGTTTTCAATCACAAACTTACACATACAGGTTCCCAATGGTAAACTTACATTCATGCTCTCTCTCTCTCTCTCACAGGCAGGCTCTCAATCGCAGACATACGATCTTTCACATGTACAGGCTCTCAATCATTCACATACATGCATCTCTCTCTCTCTCTCTCTCTCTCTCACACACACACACACACACACAAGAGGAAGTGGAGATGCATCTCTCACTCACACACACACACACACACACACACACACACAGGGCCGGCCGGCCCCCCCCCCGCGGCCCGGAAGAGGAAGTGGAGAGTATCGGGTGCCTGCGCGGCAAGAAGAGGCCTCGCTAGTGCGCTCGGCATCGCCCGAAGAAAAGAAGACTGCAGCGCGGCTCGGAGGAAAATGAAGAGCTTCAACCGCGGCCGATGGGACTCCGCCTCCGCGAGGGCTGAAAATGAAGAGGTTAGCGTTGGGAGGAGGCTGCTGCTGCCGCGCGTTCCCGGGGTGGGGGAGAGAGAGAGTGAATGAGCGCGCAACTCATTCACTCTCCCTCTCCCCCACCCCTTCCCCGGGAACGCGTGGCAGCAGCAGCCTCCTCCCAACGCTAACCTCTTCATTTTCAGCCCTCGCGGAGGCGGAGTCCCATCGGCCGCGGTTGAAGCTCTTCATTTTCCTCCGAGCCGCGCTGCAGTCTTCTTTTCTTCGGGCGATGCCGAGTGCACTAGCGTGGCCTCTTCTTGCCGCGCACGCACCCGATACTCTCCACTTCCTCTTCCGGGTCGCGGGGGGGGGGGGGGGGCGGGAAGAAGAGAGCACGCCGGTGCCGCTGACTCCAGCTGTCCTGCCGCGTTCCGCCCGGGCTGACAGCATTTTAAGCCCGGGTGGAGGAGGACCGGGGAGCAGCTGGGTCAGCGGGAAAGTGTGGCGACTGTCTGCGAGCCAGATGCAGCCCTCAAAAGAGCCATATCTGGCTCGCGAGCCATGGGTTCCCGACCCCTGCTATAAGGGGATTAGCGCGCCCAAAACCCAGAGCAGGCGTTAATTTCTGAGCAGCCCAAAAAGTGTACAGAGAAGCAGAAAATACTGCTTTTATGTACTTCCTGTGACTTAATATTGTGGCGATATTAAGTCGAAGCAACCAAAGGACCAGAAAGTTTAAAAAAAAAAAATTACAAGAAAAAAAAAGTGTGCCGGCAGTCAGGTTAGGAAGAGGGACGCTCAGTTAACGAGCGTCCCTCTTCCTAACCCGCCGACAGCCACCTCTCCTGGGCTCCCGCTGCCAAGGAGGTGCTAGGGGCGCACATTTGTCCCTAGCGCCTTCATTTTAACACGAGCCATTTAAATATTTGATCGCGTGCCCAGGAGAGGTGCTGGGCGGGCATTAGGAATTATTGCATTGGGCCCGGTGGGAGATTCAATTTGCTGGACGTGGATTGGAAGTTGGAAGTGGCAAGGACTCTGGACTTCCTTCACGGGGCTCTCCGTATGCAAACGGTAATGGGGGTCTGACACTGGTAGAAGGGGCATTTCAACCACGGAGGGTGGAGTTGTTTGCCAAAGACTGCGGTGGGGAAGTGCAGGGGTACAAGATCTTGGGAGGGGGCGAAAGAGAGCAGGTGGAAAGGGAGTTCAAGGCTGTGAGAGAGACAGCTGGAGGGCGTGAGGTGAGGTGCGGTGAGTGTGTGTGAGAGAAACAGAGGTGAGGAAGGTGACTAAGAGCCTGAGGTGATGAGGGTGGAGGTGGGGAAGTGGAAGGGGTAAGGGAGAGACAGAGGTGGTGACTGGGGGGGGGGGGGAGAGAGTTTTGAAAGACAAGGAGAGAAAGGGATGTGGTGGGTCTGTGAAAGTCAGAAGGAGTGATGGGGGAAGGTGAATGATAGAGAGAGCCAGAGAATGATATTTAAGGGCAGGGGAGATTATATAAGGGGGTAAAAGTGGTTCTTCATTGCCCTTTATGGTCGCCTCCACCTGGCAACCTCGCAGAGCCCAGCGGTGCCCACATCACGCATGCCAGCGGTGCCCGGGCAGATCTCCCAGTGCCGGCCGGGACTCACCTTGGACTGATTCGCTTTGCGACAACGATGATGTCGCTCAGGCTAGCCGGGGATTTAATTTTGGCACCAGACCCCATGGTCATAGCAACCAGTTTCTCAGTCAACGTGTGGCAAATCTGAAAAAGAAAGCGAAAGAAAGAAAACCCGGCGTGGCAAAAATAAATACAAATAAAACAGAGAGAGAGAGAGAAAGGAAGGGTTAAACGTCTCTTTGCAGAGCTGCATACACAGGATTATTAATAACAAAAGTACTAAAATGAGCATCAGTGAGTGACAGAGGAACAAGAAGCGTTAACAGGGAAAGGAGAGAGTGAAACAGAAATACTGAGATCAAGAGAACAAGGGGGCCGGATTTAAGGACAGAGTGGAAAGCCAGCATATCAGCTTCCCCGCGCGGTTCTGACCCGGCCCAAAGCAAAGCACGAGTTACCTTCAGGATCGCGATGCAGTGAGACACGAGCCCCCTACGGAGAGACACATTTCCATCAGTTAGACAGGGCAGACGTCCACGTCTCATTCCCACCAGCACCAAGTGCAGTCCCAGATCCAGATCCAGCATACCTCTCGCTCACCACCACCCCCAAGCCATTTCCTGCAATCATCCTAGAGACCCATCAGATTGGAGGCGCAAGCACTTCCATTCTCTAGATGGCAGATGGATGGCAGTGTCCCCTCTGCTGACCCTGTCTCACAGCAGAATGAGCACATTAGTCCTACCAAAATGTTATAGAAAGCGGGAAGCATTAATTCAGCTGCTACTGGGTCTCCATGTGATGCATATTTTAAACAACATTTGCTTTGAGGCAATCGTGTCCTTATGGGATGAATACCATACTTAGAAGGGTAGTTTGCATTCTATGGATATTGTGTCGCCCGTGGGATGAATGCTGTAGACAAAGGGGAGCATTCATTCTGAGGTTGTTATCCACAGGCTTTGTCCGGCTAACTTTGGAGTTAGCCAGACTAAACCAGATGTTTGAATATTTCATGCCTCACACCGTTTACATTTTGTCAGGGGAAGTCATTACTCATACAAAATGTAGCTGGAATATATGAGATGATGTAGGAGGAGTTCTGTGGGAGTGGCTAAAATTTATCAGGCTAACTGAGAACACAAACATTTCTGGCCTAAATTTAGCTGGATATCTAAAAAAACAAAACAAAAACACAACTAACACTACTGCGTTATGAACTAGGCTTGTGAAATATATCAATGAATACTAAGTGCTGGTGCCTGTACCAGCACTTAGTTTTCAGTGGAGTGAGAGAGAGTAAGAGCCTGTCCTGCTCTGTATTGGGATACTTTGGGGGCTGGGGGTGGATGGGAATTTTTGTTCACAATTTTTTGAAAGCAAGGGGTGAGAGGGGGGTAAGTCAATGCCATTTGACCACCTAACTATTTTAAGATTAAAGGGGGATGGTAGGGGGGGGCCGCTCAGCTAGTGCTTCAATTTTTTAAGATATTGGGGGGGCAGGCAAGTGAGTGGGAATAACCTTATCTGGGAAACTATAGCCGAGTATATGCATCCAGATAAGTTCCGCTGAATATTCAGCTAAAGCTCCCCGAGTAATTTCTTCACGTACTGGCTTACTGGATATTGACCTCTAATGGATACCGTGTCACCATGGGATGAAAATTGGAGGTAGAGGGAAGTATTCATCCTGTGGATACTGTGTCACCGTGGGATGAATATTGGAGGTAGAGGGAAGTATTCATCCTGTGGATACTGTGTCACCGTGGGATGAATATTGGAGGTAGAGGGAAGTATTCATTCTGTGGATACTGTGTCACCGTGGGATGAATATTGGCGATAGTGGGAAGTATTCATCCTGTGGATACTGTGTCACCGTGGGATGAATATTGGAGGTAGAGGGAAGTATTCATCCTGTGCATATTGTGTCACCGTGGGATGAATATTGGAGGTAGAGGGAAGTATTCATCCTGTACATACTGTGTCACCGTGGGATGAATATTGGAGGTAGAGGGAAGTATTCATCCTGTACATACTGTGTCACCGTGGGATGAATATTGGAGGTAGAGGGAAGTATTCATCCTGTACATACTGTGTCACCGTGGGATGAATATTGGAGGTAGAGGGAAGTATTCATTCTGTGGATACTGTGTCACCATGGGATGGATACTGGAGGTAGAGGGAAGTATTCATCTTGTACATACTGCGTCACCGTGGGATGAATATTGGAGGTAGAGGGAAGTATTCATCCTGTACATACTGTGTCACCGTGGGATGAATATTGGAGGTAGAGGGAAGTATTCATCCTGTGGATACTGTGTCACCGTGGGATGAATATTGGAGGTAGAGGGAAGTATTCATTCTGTGGATACTGTGTCACCGTGGGATGAATATTGGAGGTAGAGGGAAGTATTCATCCTGTGCATATTGTGTCACCGTGGGATGAATATTGGAGGTAGAGGGAAGTATTCATCCTGTGGATACTGTGTCACCGTGGGATGAATATTGGAGGTAGAGGGAAGTATTCATCCTGTGCATATTGTGTCACCGTGGGATGAATATTGGAGGTAGAGGGAAGTATTCATCCTGTACATACTGTGTCACCGTGGGATGAATATTGGAGGTAGAGGGAAGTATTCATCCTGTACATACTGTGTCACCGTGGGATGAATATTGGAGGTAGAGGGAAGTATTCATCCTGTGCATATTGTGTCACCGTGGGATGAATATTGGAGGTAGAGGGAAGTATTCATCCTGTACATACTGTGTCACCGTGGGATGAATATTGGAGGTAGAGGGAAGTATTCATCCTGTGGATACTGTGTCACCGTGGGATGAATATTGGAGGTAGAGGGAAGTATTCATTCTGTGGATACTGTGTCACCGTGGGATGAATATTGGAGGTAGAGGGAAGTATTCATCCTGTGCATATTGTGTCACCGTGGGATGAATATTGGAGGTAGAGGGAAGTATTCATCCTGTGGATACTGTGTCACCGTGGGATGAATATTGGAGGTAGAGGGAAGTATTCATCCTGTGCATATTGTGTCACCGTGGGATGAATATTGGAGGTAGAGGGAAGTATTCATCCTGTACATACTGTGTCACCGTGGGATGAATATTGGAGGTAGAGGGAAGTATTCATCCTGTGGATACTGTGTCACCATGGGATGGATACTGGAGGTAGAAGGAGGTATTCGGTGCCTTGACAAACACACATTACTGAATTATGAGACCTGATGGTTCTTGTGTATTACAAAACAAAAAACAAGCCGGAAAACTAACAATTAAGAAAACCAAAAATAGTTACAATATCACCCACGATAATTTCAAACTACATTTTAAGCCACAGATCTTAGGCTTTTATTCTATGTGAAAGATTGATAGGGGGCAATAATAAAAAGTTTTATTGTGGGTGAAAAGGTTTAATTATTGCCCCGCCCCCTCCGTGAATGGGGTGAAAAGTTCATGCACTGGACTTTAGCTGGGCTGAAAGTGGGTGCTGCTGAGGAGGTGGGCATGGGGCCGGCTCAGGGACTTTCTTTTGAAATCCCCACCTGCATTTCTGGGCAGTGCTTTGAATCTGCTCGCTGGTGCAGGATATGGCGGGCACTTTGTACCCGGGATATGAGTGCCCAGTTTATGTTTTTCCTTTGAAAATTTGCTACAAAGTATCCATGGGCCAGCAAGCTCCCTATGAGTGCTGCCTTGTAGAGTTAAAGGCTTGAGTCTTACGAAGCGTCTTCTACCCAGTCCTCATTTTCCAGAATGGCTTCGATGTGAGGATTTGTTATCACCACGTCGTCCAGTTCCAGCTCCGAGGGCTCTGACTGAGTCTCCATCGCTCCAATGAGATCCACCGTTGGCCTGGGGAATGAAATCAAGTGGTTGGAAAAAAAAAAAAGAAATCGAACCTGCACGAACCATTCGTCGCATGCTGCGCCAGAGTCTCCTACTGCCGGCCTCCAAAACTGCCCCGGAGTCTCAGTTGCTCCTCCCATGGCTGGCACATTTGATCCTTGGCAGTTCTGCAGACTCCATTCAACTGCAGTCAACCTTCACGCCCCTCCCCTTTTTCTTTTTTTTTGCTCTCTCATCCTGGGAGAGAAGCACCCCCTGAGAAGTAAAAGTCAACACAAAAGTTGTAGGTGACATCTTTTTATTGAACAAACTCAATACATTTCTGACTAGTGTTTGAGAACTACTCTTCATTTATCAGATCACAGGAAAACTAGCAGGTTAATGCAAAGGATGCTGCTGCCAGATTATACCAGTAAGCGACAGGCAGCGTTACAATGATGGTAGAGAGTGAAAAGATGGAGAGGGAGCAATGGGTGAAAAGATGGTAGAGAGTGAAAAGAGGGAGAGGGAGCCATGGGTGAGTAGAGTGGTGGGAAGACTTGACTTGGGTGATAGATCCGACAGGGCTGGAGCCAGCGATGCTGGAATTGGAGGAGAGGACAACCTAGCTGAAGAGTCACGGGCTTCTGGGGAATTCCCGGACCTGGCTCTACCTGTTGGCTCGTCTAGCACTTAATAGAGACATCCCCCAAAAAGAGGGACACATCTGGATTGACAGATTCTCCCTTGGTGCAAATCATTTGTGCATGAGCTATTTTACCTTCTCCGACCTAGGAACATCAACCGGAAAGCCTGTTTTTAAGCATAACCAGGGTAATTGCCCTCTAAGGGGGGGGGGGGGGGGGGGAGGCAGGGGATTTTCCAGCTGCCTGCATTTGGTGCCAAGTCTGTGGTACTTGTTACTGGTGGACTTTGAACCAATTTTTCAAAGAGAAAACACAGGTGTTCTTTCACCCTGAATACTCTGCCAGGGAACCTGTCTGGCACACATTTACACCTGCTCGTTTGTGCAAGTTCTTTTCCAGAGGAAGAAAATGCGTGCCTGCTTTTCAAAAATTCAAAAGTACGTGTCTGTAAAACCGCTCCCACAAAGCGGGAACACCTCTTCTCCATGCAGGTAAAGGTAGACGGGTCAGGGCGCTATGCACGCGCGCACGCAAATCTAGCTGCTCACGGGGAGGGAGATTTCCATGCACAAAGCACGGATTCTACCCGCAGAAATGGCTTTCAAAATTGCCCTCCCTAGCAGCAGCCCATCTTGGTGGAAACAACAGACAACTCCCCTCCTCTTCTCCAGCCCAGCATGCGTCTGTTAATCAGGAGCATCCTGAAAGGACACCAAGGGAACTCATCGGGGCATATCCCACCAGTTGGGCTGGAACTCCGCAAGCCCGCCATGACTCGGGCAATGTGCCAGGCAATGTTCACAGCAGCTTTCTACGATGGTAACTTTCACACTGGCGTGCAGGCATACATCGGCGAGTGTGCGCGCACCGGCCCACGCACGTATATGTGCACGTTATAAACCAGCTTGGGCATGCGCACGTGCGGCTGCTTTTAAATAGGTGCGCAAATCCCGCTTCTACTTTGTAAGTCAGGGAATTTTAAAAGAGGCGCATGTCTACACACCACTGCCGATCTCACCAGTCTGTCCACCAGTTCACCCAGTTAACAGCTAGGTCCCTCCAAACACCCCCGGTTGAATAAATTACACTTCCCCCAGTTACTCCAGATCCTGAAAACCCCTCAGGTACGGCTAGTTTTTTTTATTTTTTTTAAACTTACACCTCGTCTCTGGCAGAAATAAAAACTTACCAGGCAGGCCCGCAATGCCTCGAAACGCCCATGCCCTGCCCAGACCATGCCTCGCCCCTTTTTTAAAAACTTCTGAGATGTGCGCACAGCTGGAGATATGCACATATCTGGTCGGCACACGCAAGCCCGACTTGTGTGCGCGTCCCTGAATTGATGTGTGTGCTGGGCTTTTAAAATTCATCTTTACATCTACAAACCTGCTTCCGAGAGTCCACAGTGCTTACTGCCTGCTGTGCCTTCACGGGGGTTGGGGGGGGGGGGGGTAATTACCGGACAAGTATGCAGACTTCAGAGATGTCTTTGACAAAATAGTGGCTGGTTTCCTTCTCCTATATAAGTCCCACGACTTCCCCATAGAGCTTCGCTCACGCTCTGAGTTCCTCTGGGCAGGATACTCCCAAGCTCAGGATATCTAGAGATCAGGTTTATCTGGCCTTCCAGCACTTCAATGGTGGAAGAATCTATTTTTTTGGTACCCAATAAAAGATGAATCTTTACAACAATGCATATATTTCTAATCTTTACTGCCATCATGACCCAGAATAGATACCGGTACTTGCTTCTACCTACCGTATCACCAGACTAATTGCCTCCCAGAAGCCAGAATATTAAAAAGTTCTCAACCAGAGGCACCAGGCTTTGCTTCTGCTCTAGGCATGCATTTTGCCAAGCCCCAGCCACTGGACTTCCTTGAGAAATGTGCTCGATCCATGCAATGGACCTCTTTCAAGGGGGCACCTATGAATCAACCTGTACCTAATTCAGAGAGAGAGTAGGATTATGTGTGGAAGTCCTGTGCCTTTTACTCTGAGGCAATGAAGGTAGTGCAGTCAATGAAAGCCAGTCAGAAACGTAGTAGTAGTCCAATAATAATAAAAAAAGAATCACCTACCTTTTTTTATTGACCTTTATTTCTGTGTATTCAAGTGGAGTAATATGGCAACCACACAACATTTTACAAAAATGTTGTAAAAAAAAAAACTGAAAACCTGGCTGTTCTCACAAGCTTACCGTTGAAGGAACCTTTATCAACCAACATTGACTCTCACCCTCCGACCTCTTCATTTTACAAAACAAACACAGAATATAACAACATTTAAAAGACTGGAAGGCCTATCCCAATCGGCCCAGTTTACTCCCTGTTGAAACACCATAGACCCCACTTCCTCTCACTGGCTCTTCCTTCACCTTTTTGCAAGTAAAGATACTCTGAGGTCCCTATTCAGCTGTAGGCCATCCAGGAGAGATCTGGAGAAACTTCTCCAAATAACTTGAGCTGGATATTCAGTGGCGAGGCCGGGCCACTGATCTGACCCAGAGAAATCACAGTTATCCAAATAGGTTTATCTGGATAACTTCAGGACTACTCCATGGCATGAGCTGACTTACCCAAATAACTCTGTGGAATATCAGCATTATTTGGCTAAGGCTGCCCTTAGTATGCGGAGTAATACTAAGCTGGATAAATCGGAGCGGTGCACGGGGCAGGAAATTCAAAAACTGAATATGGACCTCTCTATGCTTTTTCCAGGCCTTCTTTAATTCTGTTACTGCTTCTGTCTCCTCCGCCTCCACTGGGAGGCTGTTCCACGCATCCACCACCTGTTCTGTGAAGAATTATTTTCTAACGCTACTCCTGACTTTAACCCCCGCTTTGAGCTTCAAACCATAAATCTTTGTTTTATAGTTTCTTTCCCCGGTAAAAGTTTGCATTTTTGTCTATGCTGGAGAGATGTGAATGTCTCTGTCATAATCTGTACAGACTGTATAAGGTTACCAGATGGCTCCAGGTTATCAAGGACAGGCTGAATGAATTACTCATTTTACCTCCCCCCCCCCTTCTAAATGCAATGGGGATCAAGCCCGGACTGGCTCCGCCTGTCCCTGAAGACCTGGAGCTATCTGGTAAGCCCTACCTACATCAGGGATGTGCGGTTATTTAAAATTACATGGAAAACACAGACATCTGTTTCGTTTTTGTGTCGTTTCCCATCCGAAACAACATGACGAACAGCAAAATTGTGTTTTGTTAGCAGGTGCTAAAATGCAGAAATGAAACAACAAAAACCCCCCATTAAACAAAATGAAAGATACAACAAAACCAAACCTTTTCCCGTGCACACCCCTGATACAGTCATTTTCTCTCCAAAGTATAAACATTTCAGTCTCATCTCCCGGGCTCTTTACTTGGCTTATTCTCTAACAAGGCTTCGGCTTACTTGGTTCCATATTGGTGCAGGAGGTCTCTGGCTCGGCAGTACCGCTGTCGGCACACGACCACCAGGGCCACGAAGGAGGCCAGGAAAATGGTGGCCAGCACACCAATGGCCACTATCACCACAGTTTCCATGGCAGATACTCCCTCAGAGCTTCCAGCACTGCTTCAGCTGAGGGGCTGCATCTCCTCCTTAACGAGACATCTTACCTGCAGCGGAACAGGAGGAAAAGCCAAGGCTAGCGAGGAACACAAGGGTGCAATAAATGCCAAAATAATATAGGCCGCCCACAAACAGCTTATTAAAGGCAATCGAGAACATTCACTAAGAGAGAGAAAAAGTGGGCATCAATCATATCTTGCAAAGGGGGACCTCAGGGGCTTCTGCACATGATGGGAAGGAGGCGACGGGAGGGCGCACATGTATAAGGGACAGGGGTTTGCATGTACCCTGAAGACGGCAATCAATGACCACACTCCATGGCTATGTAGGAGAACATTTATTTATTTATTTGTAGACATTCATATTCTGCCTTTTACCACTGAATGGTCATTAGGCACACTACAGCAAAATTAATCACAATTGCAGTTGGACCTTGATTTGTATCCGAAGCAGGAAACCTGCGAGGGAGTCGGTTGGACCGTTAGATGATTGAGGGGGTTAAAGGGGCTCTTAGGGAAGATAAGGCCATCGTGGCTCAACATTATCCACATGTTTATTAACCCTTCCAAAAATGTAGCAGATTGGTGAGGCAAGATTTCCCTTGTGTAAATCCATGCTGGCTCTGGCCCATTAAACCATGCCTTTCGTATATTTTAAAGAACAAAATCACAAAGGTCCATGCTGGCCCCTTGTGCGTGCCGACCCCCGATTTTATAACATTCGTGCACCTGAGCTGGATAATGTAATAAGGCAGACTGACAAATTAGTTTCCATGATTTTTCCTGGCACTCAAAATCAGACTCACCAGTCTATAGTTTCCGGGATCATGCCTGGAGTCCTTTTTAAAGATCAGGATTACATTGGCCACCCTCCAATTTTTGGGGACAATGGATGGTTTTAAGGATAATTACTAGTAATGAGCTGCAATTTTGTTTTTTAATTCTTTCAGAACCATCTGATCCAGACAATTTTCTACTCTTTAACTTGTCAGTCTGCCTTATTACATTATCCAGCTCAGGTGCACGCATGTTATAAAATCGGGGGTCGGCACGCGCAAGGGAGTGCACATTTGTGTATCCTGGGCGTGCAGACACCTGCGGCTTTCCTCAGTTCCCTCCTAGTCCGCTCCAATTTCGGAGCAGACTGGGAGGGAACTTCCCAACCCCCTACACTAACCTCCCTTCCCCTTCCCCTAACCTACCCGCTCCCTAGGCCCCCCCCCCCAAATCTTTATTTTACCTTTTGCGCCTGCCTCGGGGTAGGCGCAGGTTGTGTGCACCGGCACGCTTTCCCCCCGGCACAGCGGCAAATGGCCCAGCCACATGCGTCCTGGGGCTTTACGCTTGTGGCTGGGCCTTTGAAAATCTACCCCTTAGATTTTAAATAAATATATATAAAAGGAGATCACATGATGTGACATGAGAGTGAAGACGTGATTCTTCATGGCTCTTGGGCCCCAATCCCCAATCTCTGCACATCTGGTCTTCAGACCTCACTGAGAAAGCAGCTGTGGACACTAATAGGGACTTCAAGTGCCAAGGAATCTGCTTTTGAGGCTGTACTAAAACGTAGCCACAAATTATCTTATTTTTGGAATGAGCTGATGAGACAAAGGAAAGCTGGTGGCTGGCAAAATGGCGGACTCTGCCAGTAATCCTTCCTCCCCCAATACCCCGACTGAAGAGGTAAGTGAAATTGCAGCACGTTATTGCAGCATTAGGTGGCAGATTTGAAAATATCTATGAAAAATTTGCTGAAATGCAAGCGCTATTTACAGATAATTCCAAATGTTTCCAGGAGGTCAAAGATCACCTCATGGGAGTAGATGAAAGGGTGCAGGCCCTGGAAATGGAATTAGCAGAAGCTAAAGCGGCAATGCTGAAATTAAAATAGACAATCTTGAAAATAGATCTCGTCAGTATAACATAAGGATAATCGGCCTTCCTGAAACAATTGATGATAGGGCGTTTCCGAACTTAATAGAAACGTGGCTCAGTGTGGCCCTTCACGTGGCTGAGACCTTTGGCAAACTGTGTATCGAAAGGGCCCATCGTTTGGGCTTCAAATCGTCGATCCAGTCAAGGCCCCAACCGGTAACTGTGAATTTTTAAATTTCCACCATAAAGAAGTGAAGCAACAGTTCAGGCAGACAAGGAAACCGGAATATACAGAGTACCCAAGACTTTTGATCCCAGATTATTTATTTATTTATTTTATTTAACACTTTTCTATACTGACCTTCATGGTTAAATAACCATATCAGATCGGTTTACATCGAACAGGGAAAACTGTAACAAAAACAATCATATGAACAGAAGAAGCAAAGTTACATTCAACAAGGAGGGTAAACTTGGAGGATTAAGCAGCTGGAAAGAGAGGCCTAAGAGGGCAGTAACTAAGAACCTAATACAATAGAGGAATCAGGGCTAGTGCTTACTATGGACTTAGAGGAGGTACAAAGTTCCATCGCTCATGAAGAGTGTTAGATCATCTAGTGGGTATCAGGGGGATCTGAGAAGGCTTGGCGGAAAAGCCAAGTCTTAAGTTTTTTCCTAAATGTTAGGAGGCAGGGTTCCAGCCTGAGGCCTGAGGGGATGTTGTTCCAGATAGCTGGGCCTGCTGTCGAGAAAGCTTGTTCTTTGGTCGAGGTGAGGCACGTGGCTTTGGTTGGAGGGGCTTGCAGAGCTCCTTGGCTAAAAGGACAGTGTTTTCTCTAGTCTGCACCAAGCTAGAGGAGCAGCAAATGCGATTTGTGCTTCAGTTTTCTGCAAAATTAAAAATAATGCAGCGGAACAAAACGTATGTATACGAAACAGCAGAGGAGGCAAAAGATTTTGGCCAAGTTTTTCAGGATGGGAAATTAAATCAGCTGAGAATCTTTGGGAGAGTTGCAGTTTATAGCAAGACATGCTCGGTCCCTTTCAGTATTTGACTTTTTGATCGTTTGTGAAAATGAACAAAAGGGGATCATTCAGTATTCTTTTTTTTTCAATTCTCCAATGAGAGAGGATTGATGAGAGCATTACCAAGTTGAACCTGAGTTGGAAGTGAAAAGCAGCCTGCATTTTGTTTACATTCATAGTTACAACCTGATTCTATAATTTGGTTTTCTCTGTTTGCATAGGAGTGCTCCTAAGAATAAGATACTGGAAGGGTGTATGTATCGATGTGTGCACGGGGTTATACATCTGAGAATATGTGGCTATGAATGGTAAATGGTCACGTGCATCCAGCTTTGACTTTTTCTGTATCAGCTTTGAGCACGAAATTCAGAAGTTGGGAGAGGGTGAGTTGGCTACGAGTGTTGTGTGCGGTGGGTGGGAGTGGGGTCCTACACGAGACACGGGTCACTTGCCCATGGTGGGGCAAAAGAGATTTGAAAACATTCCAGCGTTTTGGAGGGTGGAACAGAGGGGGAGATTCCATTTCAGAAATATTCACAGGTTGGAAGAGAAGGATAAACAATTTAGAAGTTCGGTTCAGCCGGGGTTTCGGCTGGGAGCCCTGGGCTGCTGGGTCGGACAGACTAAAGCGCCAGGTGTCAGACGCACGATGTGGAAATGGCAGCAGCTTCAGTGAGGTGTCACAGGGAAGGTGGAGGGCACTGGGTCTGTCACCAGGCGTTACAAAGTGCTGCACGCTTTGCAGAGGCAAAAAAAGCTCAGATTGCTATGTACAGGAGCTGCATCTTACTGTGATAGAACATCGGAAACTAAGCAGACAATGGGTGGGGCAGGTTTCCTCAGCTCAATCGGGTACACGGAAAGCAGGGGCGGCAATATTGATTGGAAAAGGCAGACCCTTGCAGACAGCTAATCAGATTGCAGATATATATTTAATATTGGAAGGCACTCTGTATGACAAATCTATGCCCCCGACATCGATGATCATGCATTTTTAATGAAAACAGTTCATTTACTACTTCCATATGCTGAGACAATGCTAATCGTGGGAGGATATTTTAATCTCCCTTATGATGGTCAGTTGGACAAACAACCACGGACTACAATGTCTAGTTTCTCCAAGTGCAAGGGAATTGCATACTTGTGCACGTGCTTAGATGTGACTGATACATGGAGAACTCTGCATCCTTGTGAGAAGGAAGTCACTCATAGATCACAAGCACAAAACACACAATCTCTTCTCAATTATTTTCTAACTGGACAAGAGGGTTTTTCTAGAGTTACTGATACCCAAAATGGCCCATTAGCAGGTTCTGACCATGCGCCAGTCTGGCTTGATTCAGCAGGGTATCAACCTTTGGATTTGACTAGAGTATGGAAATTCCCCAAATACCTTTATACAGATTTGAATTTTAGAGACTACCTCTTAAAAAGATGGGACGAGCATTCGCTGCATGATGAGACACATCAGGATTCCCCAGTTTTATTCTGGGAGACAGCTAAACCTGTTCTCCCAGGAGATATTCTCTCTTATGTGGAAGCAAGTTGGAAGAAAATGAGTGCTGCAATATTGGCGTTAGAAAAACAGCTACATCAAGGCAAGGAGCGTTTTGAAATGTTTCCAACGGGTCCTAACAAAGCAAATTTTCTGACCACACAAAACTCTCTTAACACATTTCTTCATCAGAGGGCTCAGAAGGGTCAAATATATCACAAATGCAAATTCTTTCAACACGGCAATAAATTAGGTCCAGCCATGAACTGAGGTTCAACCACAGTGGTTAGTTCAGGAAAGGAAATTTCTGAGATATTCCGTGAATATTATCAGCAACTGTACCAGGGTACATCAAAGGAGACAGGGAATATTAAAGAATATCTAAAATCTGTGAAACTTCCTATGCTCTCGTCACTATAGCAGGAGAGCCTGAGTAAGCTGTTTCAAATTTCTGAAATTCAAACGGTAAAAAAAAGAGAAGCCAAACTAATGAAAGCCCCAGGGCCTGACGGGCTTTCTACAGATTTTTATAAACTATTAGCCACAAAAATCTGTCTCCCAGTGAAGGAAATGTTTACACCCTTAGGGGGGTCATTTATCAAATTGCTTTATGGCGTTTTCACATGCGTTACCCAGGTAGAGAGTCCATCAAGCTAGGTTGAGAGAACATTGTACAAATCTCATCTTTGGGTGAGTTTCCTCACTCTGAAGGACATCAAATCTTCACAAGACTGTACTGTTTGTTTATTTTATTTATTTATTTAAATTCTTTTCTATACCGTCGTTAAGCTAGGAGCTGTCACAACGGTTAACAATGAGGCACATAAATTAATGTTGCTAAATGCATTTATTATAACAACTAGACAGGTGCCTGTAAGTTACGGTACAAAGTTTCATAATAACTATAGGATGATAAGTGAGATAGATATGCTTAGATTTATTAGAACAGTTTTTAACAATATATATAATCTACATGTTATCTGTTTCTGCTTAAAAGTAACACAATGTAGTGTTGCTTTGGTGTGTTTTGTTAGTGTACAAACTAATTGCTCTCTACAATTCCCTGGATTCTATTCTCCATTCTCTTTGTGGTATGCTTGTTTAAATAACTATGTTTTTAGGCTTTTTCTGAATAGTTTGATGTCTTTTTGCAATCTGATTTCTAACGGCATGGTGTTCCATAATGAGGGCCCTGCTAATGACAGGGCTCTCTCTCTTACTTGCGTTAGCCTTGCTGTTTTGACTGAGGGAATAGTTAGTAGTGTTCTGTTTGTATGTCTCACTCTGAATGTCAAAGTGGCTCCTAACCCCTACATTACTACCTAAACCTCATCTCGAATAACTAGGTGGGCCTCATATAGAGGTATAAATACCTGACTACTAAAAGGGCCTTATAGCTAGTCTCTGTCTCTCTCTCCTCCCAGGGGTTGTAAGGTTTATTGTTATTATTTATTTATTTATTTATTAGTTTTTATATACCGGGGTTCCTGTATAAAATACATATCACCTCAGTTTACAAGGAAATGAAACTAACGCCTCGCAGGGCGATTTACATTGAAACGAGAAAAACACTTCAAACAGGTAACAGATAAAGAGAAACAGATAAAACACACCCCTTTTCCTATCGCATGCGATATTTACTGCATTCTGATAAATCCAGGCCTTAGTTAATTTAGAACAATTCCCCTATGCGCTGAATAAAGCTACCATTATACAGTAGTACTGCCCAAAAAAGGCAGGGATTTGATGTGACCAGAATCGTACAGACCAATCTCACTACTGAATTTCAATGTGAAACTGATGGCAAAAATTATGACAGATAGATTAACCGTTGCTCTTCCTAAACTGATAAACATGAATCAAGTAGGATTTATAAAAGGATGTTGCATGGAAATTAATACGAGACGCATCCTGGCCTCTATTGCAAGTAGCAAAGAGAAAGATATCCCATCAGTGCTGCTCAGCTTTGAGGCAGAAAAAGTGTTTGAGAGGCTAGAGTGAGACTTTGTGTTTGAAACTCTTGGGGTTTCTGGAATCGAAGGTTTTTTTTTAAATACATGCCATAAAACCTCTTTATAACGCTTGCAAGGCTGCAGTATTTGTCAGTGGTTTTTTGTCTACTGAAATCAGTCTCAGCAGGGAAACTAGGCAGGGGTGCCCTATGTCACCTTTATTATATGTGACATCTCTAGATCCGCCTTCTACACTGAAGAAGAGAAAATCCATATATTAAGGGGATGCCAGTGGGGGCTTCTGCATCACATATCTTTGTTAGCCGCATTCGCGGATGATATTTTGGCTCATATCACTGATCCCATATGTTTTTTGGAAGCTCTTTTAAAAGAATTTTGCACTTATGAGCGGTTAACAGGCCACAAACGTAACTTGGACAAACCAGAGGCTCTACCGATTCAAGAGCAAGTCCGTCATTTATGGGGGTCCATTTTTCCAGTGACATGAGCAGCACACTGTTTTACATATTTAGGGATTACTTTTCATAGAGACCCCTCAAATATAATCATTTAATTTCCCAAAACTATTCCTTTCTACTAAAGCCTTATTGAAAGCAAGGGCTGTTGTGTCCGTCGGTCTCAGACGACTTCGACCTTTGTGCCTCACCTTTTCTCTGCTCTCCCCGCAAGCCTTGGGAAGTTGGCTACCGCCGCGTCTGCATGCTGCTCTCTCCGGCGACCCTGGATCGGCAATGGCAAGGCTATCCGCTATGTTTTTCCTGAGGGCCTCCCACATCTTTATCCACGTCATGGCGGGAACCTAGGGAGCGTCCCCCTCGAGTGTCGTCACGCCATCCAGGTATTTAGCCTGCCCTTCGTTTGCTAACAACTCGAGTTAGCAAGGATTGGACTTGTCCGGTCTAAGCTACTCTGTCACTTCCTTGCTGCCGCTGGAAGCTCTCTCTGCCCTTCGGGATATTTCTCTAACCTGGGTACCCGCTCCTCGGGGGGCTTTTGCTTTCTTTCAGGTGCCCATCAGGGATCAGGTACTCTCTCCTCGAGGGTCTGCTCTCCCTGCCTCGGTGCCTGTATCCAACTACTTCTGCCTGCTGGGATCTCCACCTATACAGCTACCAACTTACGGGCCAATACAGTAAGGAGCGGTAGGAAGAGCTGCGTTAGTGCCGGGCGCACCCACGTTTGCCGCACGCACAGTCCGGCTCACCTACTGCTCGATACTGTATTTAAATAGCTTGCAAATGCAAGCCGCGTCCAAGAAGCGTCCGTGAAGCGTTAGGCCCGCACAATCCATTTTACTGTATAGAGCGCTATACAGCGCCTATACAGTATCCTGGGTGCGCTGGTACCTGTCATTTCAAATGTCATTTCAAATGACAGGTACCAGGAAGTGGATGGTCATCTCTCCCTCCCTCCCGAAGCAAGGCGCAGGGTGAAAGTTAAAACAAAAGAGAGTGTGATAAAAGTAAACTTCCTGGCGGGAGCCGGCGGGCGCGCATTCTTCGAGGCGGCGGGAGCCGGCGGGCGCACATTCTTCGAGGCGGAGGGAGCCGGCGGGCGCACATTCTTCGAGGCGGCGGGAGCCGGCGGGCGCGCATTCACCGAGACGGAGGGAGCCGGCGGCGAAAGCGGCCTCCAACAGCCCCCACCGGCAGTGAATGAATGCACGCCTGTGCAATTCAGGCACTCAAGGCGTGACATCACGACGTTTGGCGTCACGACGTTTGACATCGGCGTTCGTGACATCACACCTTGAGCGCCCGAATTGCACAGGTGTGCATTCATTCACCGCCGGGGGCTGTTGAGGCCACTTTCGCTGCTGGCTCCCTCCGCCTCTGTGAATGCGCGCCCACCGGCTCCCTCCGCCTCGGTAAATGCGCGCCCGCCGGCTCGAAGAATGCGCTCCCACCAGTTCTCGCCGCCTCGGTAAATGGCCGCCCGCCAGCTCCCGCCGCCTCGAAGAATGCGTCCGCCGGCAAGAAGAAAGGAAACTTTTTTTTGCAAGACTGGGGCAGAGCTGGGTTGCAGCTCCGGAGAGCCCGGGGGGATTGGCCCATCAATTTGAGAGGACTGGGGCTGCCCCGGAGACCGGCACCCATGGACGCGGCCAGGGCAGGTGAGCGGAGGCTGGGGGAAAGTTTGCCGCCTACCCTTACCCCTGCCTCTAACGCAGGGGTAAGGGTAGGCAGTAAGTTAGCAGGTTAAACGCGCGGGAAAAGTGCAGGTTTAAAAAGCGATAATCGGGGCGCGCGTTACTGTATGGGAGGGAATAACTAATCTGATCGTTTACATCTCATATACATGCCGCGGGCAGAAAGGGTTACCCGTTGAGTTAAAGAGGCGGTAAGGATGGGTTAAAGGGGATAGTGAATCGCAGGTTGGGCTAACGCGGGTTAGAAGCAGGGTAACCAGGGGTTAGAAGCAGGTTAATCGCAGCCGCACTTTACTGTATTGGCCTGTTAGTGAGTAATCTAATATTGACAGTCTGTCTCATCTACAGCTCAGCACTGGGAATCTGCATCCTGCACTCCCTTTACTATCCGCTGTGGGAGCGCGATGACTCTATCCTGCATGATCTTGCAGAGTTTCTTGAACTGTTCAGATCAGTATTCGATGACCCTGCCCGGTACACGACAGCAGGATCTACGTTGGTTCATCTGAAACAAGGTAATAAACCTTTGCCAGACTTCGCCATAGAATTCAAGACGTTGGCGTTAGAATTACATTGGGACCTTAAGTGCCTGAAGACCCTCTTCTTTGAAGGACTGAACTTCCAGTTGAAGGATGAGCTGGCGGCTCGAGAAATGCCAGAGACCTTGGCAGAACTGATGAAGTTGGCAACAAGGATTGATCGCCGACTTCGTGACAAGGTTCAAAAGACCAAGAGTCCCAGAAGACCACTTCAGGGAGAGACTCGAGTTAAGTCTGCACCCAGGCCTATTCCCTCAGGTCCAGTTGCTGGCAAAGAAGAACCATTGCAATTAGGCCGCAATCACTTGACTTCAAAAGAGAGAAGAATGCGAAAGAGGTTGGGACTATGCATGCATTGTGGACAAGCTGGTCATGCTGTACAAACATGCTCTATATGTCTGGGAAACTGGCAGACCTAAGTCCTGTGGGAGGACTCTTCTTAGGTCTAACTGCACCCTCTCCTCCACTCTCTCTTCCAGTATTCTTAATCTGCGGGCCTCTGGAATATCAGACCCTTGCCTTAGTGGACTCTGGGGCAGGGGGGAAATTTCATTTTGAAACATCTAGTGGAACATTTGCGGATCCCCATCACTACCATGACGTCTCCACTACTCCTATCTTCTATTCATGGTGAGCCCTTACCGGGTGAAGTAACTCTGCTCACTGAACCAGTGAACTTATGAACCGGTGCTCTTCATACAGAGACTATTTCCTTCTTTGTGCTAGAGAAGGCCATGCACCCTTTAGTACTGGGGCTACAGTGGCTGCAGAAACATATGCCTCAATTCAATTGGGTCACTTTGGAGCTTTCACGTTGGGGCCCAGATTGCCATGGTAAATGTCTGATGAAGGCATACATCGGGGTAGTTGGCATACCCTGATGAAGGCAACATCGGGGTAGTTGGCATACCCTGCATGCCAACTACCCCGATGTTGCCTGGGTTGCCGCCTCACTATGCATCTTTTCAAGATGTATTTTCCAAAGAAGCCGCAGACGTACTGCCTCCACACAGATCATATGACTGCACCATCAATTTGAAGCCTAACACAGAACCACCCAAGGAAGGATTTACCCTCTCTCCGCAGTAGAAAATAAAGCTATGTCAGAGTACATACAAGAGAATCTTCAGAAAGGCTTCATAAGACCCTCCAAGTCTCCTGCCGGCGCAGGCTGCTTCTTCATGGGAAAGAAGGACGGAATATTACATCCATGCATTGACTACAGAGGTGTCAATGAGTTCACTGTAAAGGACCGCTATCCCTTACCACTCATCTCGGAGCTATTCAATAGACTACAGGGAGCCAAGATATTCTCCAAGCTTGATCTTAAAGGAGCCTATAACCTCATTCACATCCGCTCTGGCGATGAATGGAAGATGGCTTTTAATACCCGGGATGGGCACTTTGAATACCTGGTGATGCCCTTCGGCCTGTGCAATGCCCTGGTTGTCTTCCAAAACATGATTAATGACATTCTGTGTGATCTACTCTACCAATGTGTTGTCGTGTACTTAGACGACATCTTGATATTTTCCCAGGACCTGAATACCCACCAGGAAGATGTCAAAAGAGTGCTGCAGAGACTTCGCGAGAACCGCTTATAAGCCAAGTTGTCTAAATGCGAATTCCACAAGGAGTCTGTGCCCTTCTTAGGGTACATTGTTTCAAACAAAAGCTTCCAGATGGATCCTCAGAAGCTTGAGAGCATTAAAAAATGGACACAACCCACCGGTCTAAAAGCTCTTAGACGATTTCTGGGATTTACCAACTACTACAGAACATTCATCAAGAATTACTCTTCACTAACAGTTCCACTAACAGCAATGACTAAGAAAGGTGCCAACGTTGCCAATTGGTCTACGGAAGCTGGGTCAGCATTTCAGAAGCTGAAAGATGCCTTCTTGAGTAAGCCTTGCCTCCGCCATCTGGATCCTACACGGCTCTTCATTGTGGAAGTTGATGCCTCGGATGTGGGCGCAGGGGCCTGCTAAGCCAGACCAGTGACTCGAAGATCTTGCATCCATGTTTTTTCTTCTCCCGACGCTTCTCGCCAGCGGAGAAGAACTACGGCATTGGGGATAAAGAACTACTGGCAATAAAGATGGCATTCGAAGAGTGGCGCCTCTGGCTTGAAGGTGCACAACATCAGATCATTGTTTTCTCTGGTCACAAAAATCTGGAGTACCTCCGATATGCTCAGCGCCTAAACCATAAACAGGCGAGATGGTCCCGGTTCTTCAACAGATTTGACTTTGTGCTGAAATACCGTCCTGGTGATAAGAACGTCAGAGCAGATGCCCTATCTCGCTCAGTTCTCTCTGAAGACGTACCTGATGAACCTCAGCATATCATCGACCCGAAGAGAGTTATTTTGTCAGCTACACATCCGGTACCTCCGGGCAAGACCATTGTACCCTGCAATCTAAGAAAGAAACTATTAGCATGGGCTCATGATTCTAAACTGGCTGGACATCCTGGACTCTGGGACATTATTTCTGGAGTTGCCCAAAGGTTGCCTTATACTGACAACTTATAGTGAGATATATTTCTACATCTACCGGAGTTGTATTACCATTTACTGCTAAAGTGCTCCTTTTTTATGTTTCTCAGACTATTGAATTTGCTAATCATTATCAAAATTATGGTTGTGCAAAATACTTCTAATAGCAAAGAACTGCATTTTACAATGCTGGCTTGCAGCAGAACCTCCAATGGCGACACTCTGGAGGAATCAGATCCACCAACTTTGTGTTTTTGAAAAGTATATAGAAAACATGGATGTCTTCGTGAAAAAGAAAGATTTTCTACGTATTTGGGACCCATATATACAAGCACTGCCTTCGAGAGCGCAAAGTAGGATCTTAAGACTTAACTTCTCGAAATTATGAACTTTGCCAGTGCCAGATCTCTTACTCCTGTGACTTGGACGGGAGGAAGGAGGGAGGGATCCCTGTATTAAACTGTTTGATCTTTGAGCTGGGCGCCATACAGAGTCCAGCAGTGTTCCAGCAATAGGTGGTTTATTTGAAAATTAATATAAATGATTTAACGGTCAGGATCAAGTTTCAGTACAGAGTTCCTGCTTCAGGGGAACTGTAAATCAATGCTCAAACCTGATCAACTTGTTTGCAGTGAGAAATCATTCTATGCCAAAACTCAGCCAGGTTGGGACTTGGAGTTATTGCTGCTAAGAAATACACTTTGCGCTTTATTGGGAGTTTGGGTCACTGGTAACGTGGGCAGGGCCGATGCAAGGGTATTAGGTGCCCTAGGTGAGCCCTATAGCCTTGCATCCCCCCCCCCCACAACAGACATGTCAAAGATCCAATAATTAAAAATAAGGATAATAAAAATAAATCCCTTGTTCTCCATACCTGGGAGTCACCCTGAGATGATACGTGCGTAGCCGCGCGTATCTTATAAAATCCGGGGTCGGCGCGCAAGGGGGTGCACATTTGTGCAACCTGCGTGCACCGAGCCCAGCTGCAACTTGAACCTTCAAGGTGCAAAGGGCCAAGCAACCATCCTATAAAATTCCAAAATCAAAGGAATATCCACCTCAAGCAGTTGAGTACCTTTCTCAGAACTCTAGACCTCAAGGACCCACCAATCTCTAACATAACGTAAAGTAGAAAATTTCCAGGCCAGAAGAAGAGTGGAAATTATAGCAGAATGAGCTCCTGACATAACAGATCCATCTGGAACAGTAGCCCGAGGGGACTGTCCACCAGAAGTCTTTGGATCTTTGGCTCAACCTACGGGGAACGAGGGCTGGTACTGGCGAAGCTCCAGCTGGCCTCCGTCAGCCAACCAGCTCCGCCTGCTGACAGTGGGGACCTGTAGGGCTTGCCCAGCGGGTAGCGTCAACCCCACCTCGGCCCAAGGGTCCTCCTCTTGCGCAACAAAGATAGCAGGGAGTGTTGAAGTGGCCGCAGGTGCGCCCTCGCCCACGACACTACTTCTAGGGTTGCCGCCATCAAACCGAGGACTTGGAGATTGCTTCACACCATCGAACTTACAGTGTTCACCAACTGCTGCTCTGCCACATCAACTTCTGTATCCGTGTGGTCGGAAGGAAGACCTTAAGCCATCTGGTGTTGAACCAGACTCCCAGATTCTCCAAGGACTGGGAAGGCTTGAGGCTGCTCTTGATAAGGTTTACTATCCAACCGAGTTCCTGTAACAAGGAGCTCGCCCTGTTGGTCACCAGGAAGCTCCCTTACACGGACTTGGCCCAGATCAGCCAATCGTCCAAGTATGGGTGTACCAGGATACCATCCTTTCTCAACGTTGCTGCCACAACCACCATAATCTTGGAAAAAGTTCTGGGGTGGAGGCTAAGCCAAAAGGCAGTGCCCAAAACTGATAATGATGACACAGCACCACAAAGCATAGGAAAAGTTAGTGTTCCTGTTGGATTGGAATATGTAGGTAGTCCTTAGATAGATCCAGGGAGGTTAGGAACTCTCCAAGTTGTATGGCCATTATCACGTATCGCAAGGTCTCCATGCAAAAATGAGTCACTTGCAAGTGATGGTTGATGTTTTTGAGGTCCAGGATGGGGCAAAAGGAACTTTCCTTCTCGGGTATGACAAAATAGATGGAATAATGCCCCATATTTTCCTGGGCCATAGGTACTGGGATCACAGCCCTCATCCTGAGAAGTCTTAGAAGTGTAATCTCCATTGCCTGCTTTTGTGCTGGGAGTGGCAAGGAGACATCATGAATACATCCCTAGGTGTGCTGTGGAATTCCAGTGCATATACTTCTTGCATGACTTCCAGTATCCATTTGTCCGAAGTAATCTTGTGCCCCCCCCCCGCAGAGAAAGGAAGTTGAGCAGCTGGGTGCCAGTGCCAAAACTTCAGACCCTCCCTCTGCCCACCCATCGCCTAGTGTCTTCCCACCACCACTGCTGATGGCCAGAATTTAGCAGCTGCAACGTCAAAAGCGCTTGCGCCAAGGGCATGCCCTTGGCACGTGCACGAAGGAGTGCAAAGGAGCCTGCCCCTTTGTGTGCCCCTTCATGTGCACCTGCAATGATACCTAAAACAAGCAAATTCTAAATTAAACCATATCTAAGCACCTCACATAATGGAGCCAGTCCACCTTATTGAAACAATCACTAGACGAAGAAACCATAAATTTTACCAGAGTAACTCAAAACACAAGCAAAAATAGAGTAAAAACATAAGTTGTCCCAAGATAAGTAACAATCTTTCTCCTGTAACTTCCTCCAGCCTAATTTTCACTCTCCTATTATGTTATGGCCGCCAGCCACGGCGGTCCGCAACCGGGGCCAGCCACTCACCCGCGGCGTCGGGATACCCCCGGGGCACCCACGGGAGCGGGCAGCCAGCTCAGACGTTCGCTTCGCGGCCGTGGCCGCTGCTGAGGCCTGGCCGCGTCTCCTGCCGACTGACTCCTCCCCCACTAAGCCTGCCTAAGAGCCGCGCGCAGCTAAGCATTGTTCTTAAGGGGACCACAACAGGATATTGCAGCGCTCCTTCTGGGGAACTTCCCCTGCCGGTTTACTATTTAAAGGCAAGGTCTGCCTTGGTATCTTGGCTCCTGCTTGGTGTTCCTGAGCTCAGAGTTCCTGTTCCTGGCTCCTGGTCTCCGCTGCTGGTTCTCTTTGGTCTTGTCCTTCTGTTCCCAGTTCCTGCTTCTCCTCTCGCTGGACGGATTCTTCTGGCTTGACCTCTGGACTGGCTTCTGACCCTTCTCCTGGCTTGGACCCCTGGACCGGCTTCTGACCTTTCTTCGGATTCGACTCCTGGACTGAATTACGACCTGCTGGAGGCGCCAGCAGTCTGGATCCCACGACCTGCAGGAGGCGCCTGCATCCAGACCTATCTTCAGTCTTCTGGAATTCACCTAAGTTCAAGCAGCTCGGGTCCCTACGGGCTCCTCCTGGGGGGACTGAGGGCTTCCAGTGGCAAAGTAACTGTTCAACGGCTGTTCTATCTGGCCTTGCCTTCCAACGGTAGGTACCTAAGAGAGTTTATTCTCTCTTAGGTAGCGCCAACTCTACCTCGGACTAAGAGACCACCTCCAGATCCATAACAGAATACCAAGGCCATGGACCCAGCAGAGGCTTCAGCTCTGCAGGCCATTCCTGGACTGGCCCAGAAGATTATGGAGCAACAACAAATGTTAGAATCCATGGCGTCTTCCATGGAGCGACTCAACGCCCGTCTGGATTCGGTAGTCGCAGCTCATGCAGTTCCTCCACCCTTACCATCACCGTCCGTGATGCAGGGAAATACTCGTTCAGCAATTCCATTACCAACTCCTGCACGCTATTCTGGCGAGCCCCGCCTGTCCCAGGGATTCCTCGATCAATGCAGCATGCACTTCCGTCTCCAGGCTTCCCTCTTTTCAGATGATCTTACAAAGACTACATACATCTTATCCCTGTTAGAGGGTAAGGCCTTGGCTTGGGCTTCTCCCTATTGGAGATGGTCAGATCCAGTTCTACAAAACCTTCCTAACTTCTTGGAACTATTTCGAACAGTATTTGACGATCCAGGAAAACAAGTAGTTGCGGGTTCCAGTCTTCTGCAGCTTCGCCAAGGAGAACGTGAGCTTGCGGACTACACTATTGAATTCAGAACCCTAGCATCAGAACTCCATTGGGAGGAGAGCTGTCTCCAAACCATATGTTTGGAAGGATTATCAGCCAGAATTAAGGATGAAATGGCAGCCTGGGAGCTGCCATGCTCATTGGACTCCCTTATTGAGCTCGTAACCAGGATAGACCGTTGCCTACAGGAAAGGGCTCATGAAGGCATGGGCACGAGGAGGCACATGGCGAGCTCTACCTCTTCACGTCCTTTTTCTCCTGTCTCTCGAATGCCATCCACCACAGAGGGGACAGTCGAAGAATCGATGCAGTTAGGACGAGGCCTGCTCTCTCCGGAGGAACGGCAAAGGCGCCGTAAGGCAGGTCTCTGCCTATATTGTGGAGGATCGGGTTATCTCATTGCTCGTGGTCCAATGCGTCCGGGAAACTCCCAAGCCTAGGCTCCACTGGGGGAGTAACCCTATGCATTACTTCTCCAGCTCCCCCACTTACGCTACAAGTCTCCCTGCTTCTCTGAGGTCACCAATTCTCCACACTGGCTTTAGTAGATTCTGGGGCCGGAGGGAGCTTCATCCTGCAAGACGAAGTGGAACAACTACGTATTCCTATTCGTCCATGCCCATGACCATTGATTCTATCCTCCATCCATGGAGACCCCCTGCCGGGGAGAATAACTCATCAGACATTCCTCTGGTTTGCCACATTGCTCCAAACCACACTGAACGAATCACCTTCTATGTCATCCAAAGAGCCATTCATCCAGTTGTTTTTGGTATTCCTTGGTTGCAACGTCACAATCCACAGTTCGACTGGACATCTTTAAAACTTATTCATTGGGGTCCAGCATGCCAGGAGACCTGCTTTAAGGGAACAACTCCCTTCTGTAGCTACATCTGCACCTCTATTCTTGAGGGTTTGCCATCCCAGTACAGTCAGTTTGCTGAAGTCTTTTCCAAAAAAGCCACCGATACCTTGCCCCCGCACCGAGAATTTGATTGCACCATTAATCTGGTTCCTGGAGCTACCCTACCTCGTGGTAGGATCTACCCATTATCCGCCCTGGAGACCCATGCTATGACCGAATATATTCAGGACAATCTTTAGAAGGGGTTCATTCGACGATTCACATCTCCAGCCGGAGCTGGCTTCTTCTTTGTTGGAAAAATAGATGGACTCTGCGTCCATGTATCGATTTCCCCTCGCTGATCATGCTGCACTGGCTTCCTGTACAATCAAGAATTCATTATAAAGTATTATCTTTAATATTCAATATCATCAACAATATTAACCCATGTTTATTAAGAGTGACAATTCAATATTACAAACCCCAGAGAAACCTAAGATCACAAAACAGAGGACTGCTAATGGTACCTTCCACGCCGAACACACACCTAATGCAAAAAAGAGACTGAATATTTTCCGTAGTGGGCCCCAAGTTGTGGAACTCACTTTCATAGTTAATACGTCTGATAACAGATAGAAAGAATTTCAAGCGTGAACTGAAAACATGGCTCTTTAGAAAAGCATAACGTAAAAGACCAAAACACTGAGAACCTCATCAGTACCAGAGATAACGTGAATGGAGCGAGCAATAAGTAATGAATGATGTGAAGTACTTTGTTTGTAGGATTAGAACCTGTATTTACTGTTAAGTCAACCAAGAAAATGCATGAATATGAACTAGATCATATAGTAGCTAGTGTAATATCCTAGAATATTTATGATTATGAACCAAAAATATGTATACAATGCAGTATCAAACTAGAAGGTGTAGAAGGTGAATGCTAACACACAGTTTATAGCCACTGACCATGAATATGTATGAGGATTTTATAAACGGTTGAGATCTTCTCTTAGAACAACAGTATATAAAATTCCTAAATAAGTAAATAAATAAAATAATAGAGAGACAGATGACCCCCCTATCTCCTCATTCTGAAGGTGGGTCAGTAAAATTTCATTGGGGAGTTCAGGAAGAGCCTGAATCCGAACTCCTGGGTACAAAAGGGCTGGGACTTCCCAAGGGGTCGAGACCTCTGAAATGTCGAAGGAATCGTAACAAGGTCCGATACAGTTCCAACCCAGGGGGAAATTTCCCCATCTTCCATGGAATCTGGGTCTTCCTCTTCAGCCATGCCATCTGCTTCCCTGCCAGGGACACCCTTAGTAAGGTAGGGCATGCCTCGGGGTCTGCCGATAGGAATGGGAGAGGGAGGGGACAACGGCTGAGGTTCCATTCGGACAGGGGCAAGGGAGGCAGTAGACTGTGCCTGTACAAAGGTTTGTAGCCCCTGGAAAAACTCCACCCAGGAAAAGGCAGCCAGGTCCATGCCTAATCCAGGAGGCACTGGAGTGGAACCAGTTGAATTTCCCTCTCCTAAAATGACCCAGTTAAGGGGATACTGAGGTCCGGCGTACTTCCAGTTAAGGCCGTGACCAAATCGTCATCTGAATGGGAAGAGCCTGGCTTAGCAAAGTCTGAGTAGGCCAATTCTTCTTGGGCTTCCTTGCAGTGCTGACATAAGTAGAAATCCAGGTCAGACTGTGAGGCTCTAATATGGCAAGCATTGCAGAGAGCAAGGCACTTAGGTTTTTTGGTTGGCGGCGCCATTGGCAGCAGTAGTTGTGCGCTCTCTCTCTCTCTCAGCTTGCGCTTAAAATTTTGTGCGAACAAGTTTCAAGTGTTCGGGCGGGGCATGGTGAGGCACACGCACAGCCCGTGCATACAGCTCTTCCTGTATCGTGTGCTTTAAAAGTTGTGCTTGTAGGGAAGCGCCTGACGTTACGAGCACAGTGTGTGCGCAGAGCCAACGCACTGTGCGCAATGATGCCCTATGGAGGGCAATATGGAGCGCACACAAACGCGTGCAAGATGGCACTGCCGTGGACTACCACGCGGTGTGCAGATCAAGTCTACAGCAGGGCCTAGCCCACCAGGGGCTGCTCAACCCATTCGGAAGCCCAATTCCCCTTACCCCCAACGTAAGCGGGGACGTCATCGGTACGGCGCGCCGAGCACGGAGACCAAGGGAAGACCTACCAAAAGTCCCTCTAATCATCTCAGAATCATGTCCTTTTTTTTTTTACTTACCGCTTACCAGCTGAGTACAGAGACGGTCTCCGGCTGCTCGGGTAAAGGGCTTTGGCCGTCAACGCCTTGCTTGGCTTCCTGCACCCGCTGCCTTTCAGCTGCCTAAGCAGTAAAGTCCATGCCGGGAACCAGCTCAATTTCCTTCAGTTTAGAATGTAGAATTTCTTCTTCCAAAAAGTACAGCAATCTCCATTGGGAGAGGTACATCCACCATCTGCTGGAGATGAAGAATACTGGAGAGATGAGGTCACTGCACGGGTATATGTATGGTGACGTCAGCTTTGCAAACTAACTCCATCTGCTGGCAGGGGAGCATAACCCATTAGTCCTGAATCCATCTGGCTACACGCTAGGAAATGAGAAGTTGCCATTGCATAGACACAAAAATATATCCACAGTGAGTCCCAAATTTGCTCTCATAAACACTCTTACATGTTCACACTTACTTTCACTGCTCATTCTCTCACATTCTCACATGTCCATTTACGCCTTTACTTCTGCCATTCTCCCACCAACACAAACACACACTCACTCACGTCTCTCCCTCTTCCATACACACATACCCACTCACTTTCACACCCATGCTCACTTGCACTCAGCTCTCTCCTACTCACCTACATACACTCTCAGATCTCTTCTTCCTACACAAATACACACTCACGCTCACAGACCTGCTCATTCATTCTCTCTCCCCCCCTTTCAAAACACACTATGAACAGCAGCCTCTAGCTTGGGCTCCTGGAGCAGCAGCAGCCTCTTCCTTCTCCTCCTGTGCTGCAGAAGCAGACGCTGCCTGTTTCTTACTCCTCGTTTGATGCATGGGCAGGAAATCGCAATGTCAATTGGCCAAGGCAAACAGTTTGGGGCAGGCAAGTGGTTGGATACAGGAAACAGGCTGTGCAGGAGCAGGTGGTGTCACGATGAAGCAAAGTTAAGAGTTAAAAAGGTCTGAGATGATAGAAATCACTGTTCAGTTCCTCCTTTTTTCAACCCCGCAAGACCAATGACGTTCCTTTCTTCTTTCCGGGTCCAAGCAGATTGGTTTTGCTGCAGCACCCGAAGATTTTCGATATTGGCCCGGAGACGCAGTAATTCTTTTAGAAATCTGGAATCCCCAGGCCAAATCCGGAGAGTTCCCAGGTGTGCCTCCCACTATCCATGACTAATGCATCCCTAGTGCTCTCCCTCCCTAACCCCTGCCTGATCCTCGGCTCTCCACTCCTTTTCCTATATCTTCCCTAGCAATGCTCCCCATTCACTTGTGCCACATTGACCAAGAGCTTTGAGCCAGTTTTTCCCCACAGTTGCCACCCCAACCTGTGCACACCCTCATAGAAAAGGCATTGATCCAATCCCCTCCCCAGGCCATTTATCACCACCATTAATTATCATTCATATATTCACAATCATTGTTTTAATCACCAATTCATCATTATTATTCAATTCACTATTATTCAATCAATATAATCAGTATCAATATTTAATATTAATCATCAATTTGACAGGCAGACCAATGAAACCCTGCCCAACCCATCCTGAGTTGAAAGTATATATATATATATATATATTATATAGTCATCGTGATTGCCTTCTTATAGCTCTCTCTCTCTCTCTCTCCCTCCCCTTGATTGACGCAGTCGAGTGCCTTCCAGCTTTTGCGCATACGATCGGCAATGCCCGGAGATTTGGAAATTTGTCTAAATTTCTGGAGTCTCCGGGCTAATTCCGGGGAGCTCCCAGGTATGCAGATTTCCCTCAGAGACTCAGAAATGTGCATCAATTGCTGGGACTTGGGGAAACACTAAAAAAAAAAAAACCCCAAACTCTGGGCCTTTCTGTTTGCTGCTTCAGCCACTCCTCTTCAGTAAGCCTGGAGCACCGCACACTGCAGGCGGGGGGAAACTGCAGCCCCGATTCCAGGACTTGGGGCTCAGTCGAGGGTAGAGTAAGGGTGCACGAGTTTGTGAGCTGTGACTTATAAGGGGATGGGAGCAAGGAGAGTGCCGAGGTCTGGAAGGGAAGAATGCTGGGGGGTTCTCCCTGGAGGGGGGAGAAGAGTTAGTGGTGAGAGAGAGAGGTAGTATGGATTAGCAGGGAGGGCGTGGAACAGAGAAAGTTGATGGGATGAGGGTGAAAGGAAATATTTCTTTATAGGGAGAGTGTGGTGGATGTAAGGAACAGCCTCCCCGTGCTGGAGACAAGGAAAGCTAAGGCACGGCTTTTCAGCCAGGTCTCCCCTGCAGAGACCCCCATTCCCCCTGATCCAACTCCCCCTGCTTCTGATCAAGGACTTGGGAGTTTTTCAGCCTGCTGAGAATTTGATCACCACTGTAAGTTTACTTCGGTTGCAATTGTTGATTCGTATTGATTGTAATCTGCCTCGAGGTGGGATATTGAATGTCTATAAACATATATATAAAACATATCTGAATTGAAGAAAGCATGGGACAAGCACAGGGCACCTCTGGCTAGGGAGTGTAGAGCCCAGCAGTTGCTGTGGATGGGCGGGCACGGACAGACTAGATAGGTTGTCACATTCCTATGATACACGCCTCATCCCTACCTCTCCCTGCCGTTAATGAAGTGCAATCACAGGGTGATCACAGCTCAGAAGGATCCAGGCATGGCCGTTGCTTAAGGGTGACACCTAGTGACCGGATTCAGGGACCATGACTGGACAGTCACTGCAATGACGGGGATATAAAACAGGAGAATAAAGGCCCTGGGGAGTGGCTATAACGAAGGCTCGGGGTGCCAGATCCCAGCCCTGGTTCCGATTGAGCTGAAAGGGAAAAGGAAAAGGAGGAAAGAGCCGGGTCAAAAGAAAAAAAACCCAAAAACCAATAACAGAAGGGAACCACTCCCTCAAATCTCTGATGGCTTAGGGAACCCCAAAACGCCTTCTCGCTTCCCGCAGTGGAACAATAAAAAAGTTAGCCCAGTGTCCAGACTCAGAGCTGCTGCTGGGGGCGTTGGAGTCACCCTGGAGCCGCTGAGGAAGAGACGATAAACGCACTTATCTCCATGCCGCTGGTTATCAAAACACTCCAGCCCCAATCCTCCGCCCTCCGCGCCAGCCACAAAACTTCTACCTTCCGTGTGACTTTCCCTGCAATAAATCTGTAGGAGAGCAATGGCCGGGGACCCAGCCCCTTACCCGCAGCGGATGCAGCACCGATCACGTCCCTTCGTGGAGCTCCCCCCGCTGAAGGCGTTACTTCCGCATAGGCCTCTCCGGGAGCCCTGTGCAAACATCTCAGACACAGCTCGGCCTTTGACCCCCATGACTAATCCAGCCCAGAGACATAGTAAACACCTTCAGACTGGGCTCAAAGGAGGTTCCCTTCCAGCCGTGCAGCATTTCCCTGTGCAGCTGCTATGCGACCTGGTTCCTAGAGAGAGAGAGATCTCAGGCCAGGCCTGGATTTTTTATAATCCTCTCCCAGTGCTCTTAGGTTCCTGCAGTGCTTTCAAATGGAACGACTACAGGAACATCCTAAATGACAGCAGAAAAGGACCATCTAGCCTGCCCGGTTATTCCATCCACAATACTAAGGATACATCCCAGCTATCAGCCACAGAGCTATCTGCAAGAGTTCTCCTTATTCAGGACAGTTCATTTCATCTTACTCCTTTGTTCTCCAACATCTTGGGTAGAAGAAGATTCAAGATAACCTCTTCGTTCCCTCCAGCACCCAACTTTGCTACCCTAACCTCAAGGCTCTATAACAACTGAAATGTCCAGCAATAATAGTGTTGCCATTGCTCAAACATCCGGCTTCCTGTGTCTCCTTCAAATAGCTTGCCAGCAGACCCAGCTATATAAAGCGCCTGCATTTCCACAATCACTTAGAGTTAATTACAGAAGGTGCAGCCTGCCAGCCAGCCCCAGCCACGTGGATGCCTGTATTAACCTTTCACGTTAATCTCTTTGCCATACATTCTGGTAGCCCCACCATCTCATCGTTGGATCAGGCGAGTCCGGTGCTATGAACTCTTGAATACAGGTCACTATGTTTTGCATTCTGCTCTCTCCACTTTTAGCAACTAAAAGGATCCTCGGTGCTTACTATTTATTTATTTGCTTTTACATACCGACATTCATTGGAGTGCATCACATCGGTTTACATGTTGGCGTGGAGAAATGTCCTACTATTTTTACATGAGATGTGCATTCATTTCCTCCAAACTGACGGTAGCTGCGTACCTCGCCGACTTTCTAGCACATGCGGGGAAAAGGAGAGTTTGCTTGTATCTCTTTATTAATCATCCACGCATACTCTCTGTTTTCCCACATATATTAGAAAGCCAGCGAGGTACGCGGATACGCAACAAAACAGAAGAAACGAATGCACATCCCTCGTGCTTAGCCCATTCCCTCTTGCTGTTTTTAACCCCCTCTACCCATCCTGGAAGCGGGTTTCATGCTTTCACCAGCCTTTCCAGGAAAACATATTTCCTTATGCTGCTTCTCAGTCTACACCAGGGCTTCCCACAGACAGTCGGGGTTTCATGAGATCCACACTGAATATGCAGGAGATACATTTGCATACCACCATGGTATGCAAATTTATCTCATGCATATTCATTGTGGATATCCTGAAAACCCGACTGGCTGTGGGGACCCCAGGACAGGTTTGGGAAGCCCTGGTCTACGCCCTCATATTATGAGCCCCCTTGTTCTAGAACAGTAGTTACCAACCTGGTCCTGCGGGACTCCCAGCCAGTCAGGTTTTCAGGATAACCACAATGCCTATTCATTAGATACATTTGCATACCCTGCCTCAATGCATGCAAATGTAGCTCATGCATATTCATTGCAGATATCCAGAAAACCTGACTGGCTAGGGGTCCTCCAGAACAGGTTTGGGGACCATTGTTCTAGAACATCTTTTCCTTGGGAACAGGTTTGTTTCTTGTACATTATTAATAACTTTCAGGCATTCGAATGTCTCAGTCATATCTTCACTGTCTCTCTTCTCCTCTAGGGTAGACATATTTAAACTTCTACGTAATTGAAAAACAAACTAAGACTAGTCCAATATCTGCTTACAGAAACTGCTGCAGGGATGTTCACTTTAGGCTCTTTAAGAAACTGGGTTCCATCTATATCACACCTGTGTTTATACCCAGAGAAGCCAAGAAAGGAGCTGAGTAAAGAGGATCCTTCCGCTGGTTTTGGAAGATTCCTTTCCTTCCTCAGGTGACACCAGGCCCATTGTCTGAGGAAAGGACCCATGTCGTTCCTTTTCCTCCCTCCCTCCAGTTTTCTGTGTGGATAGGTAGTACACGGATGTCTACTATTGCTCAGCATTTCTTAGCTAGAGAATAATCTGAGAGAATCACTGTGTATGCCAGGTGAATCTGTTACAGAGGGGGTAAGACTCACTGTGCATGCCAGGTGAATGTGCACATATCTGTTACAGAGGGGGTAAGCTCACAAGTCCATTGACTTCAGCTTCCTGATTATCTAACAACTCTCCCTACGCAGTAATCCAAGGGAATAGAAAAAAAACCCTGTGCATCCATAGCCAAGCCTGCAACCATGAAAAAGATTCCTTCTCAACCTCCAGATGTGACCGGAGCAACATTTTCTCCTCATGGTCCAGTCACTGCACCCGGCCAGCCTTTGGATGCTTCCTGACATCCAGAATGTTGGAAAATACGATAGAAAAGGGATGAATGTCCCTCTATAGACTCAGTATCTCTCCCAAAAAAAAGACAAATTCAGTAAATTTGGCCTACATGTGAATATCTCCAAGTTTCAAAGCCAGAACCATCCGGCCAGTGATTTCAGAAAACCAAATCTTAAAAAAAAAATTAAAAAAATCCCTCTTGCTTTCTATGGGAAAAGCCCCCCCTCCACCTTTCCAGCCCTTTGACACAGAGTAACCACAGGCAGACAGAGGTAGGGAAAGATGACTGAAGTAGCTGATGGAGGAAGGCACCAAAAGACACTTCAAAACCACCACCCACACATTTCCAAAGTCACTCACACCTCCTACACACATCTGTCTCCAGCATCCCCACATACCCACAATGTATGCCTTCCACACAGAGATGGCAATACCTTTTTATTAGGCCCAGCCCAAGAATTATCCTCAGAGGATGGTATATGTTAGGTTTCAAGAAAACTCCAATCCTTACTTCATACCAGTGAATAGATGTGCAGATCCTACATATGCCACCTTCTGTGCCTAAATCTTAGAATGAGTCTAATAAAATCTAAGAGAACTTGTGGAAAAAAAAAAAAAGCTCTTTTGGTATGTTAGAAAAGGTTATTTTTCAGGACTTAGGCTGGTGGTTTGGATGCAGGATCAGCTTCAGACTGTGCCACATTTAGAAAAGAAAAGAGAAAGCTGTGAGCTGGATCTGCACCCTGGAATGTTTTAAGTCTCTAATAGGATTAACGAGAGTGGCCTGACGGGTTGGCTTCATCCCGTGGCCCTCCGGTGCCCGACGCTGCCAGTAACCACCGGATAGGCTCATCTGGGCGCCTAAATAAAGTACCTGGTGCCACCATTTTCATCCTGGCTCCTGTGCACATGGATGAGAATTTCAAGCGGTGACTCTCTCGTTACACTGGAAAGGAACCTCATCCCAGCACGTTCAGGCCGGAGTCCGATGCAACAAAGAATCTATTGCCCCTCCTCCTCCTCTTCCACCCCCTTCAACCCAGTAACTAAAAGATAAGAACTAACATTAAGCACCGTTCTCTCTGCACTCACTCAGCATCCCAGACAGGGATGAGGCTTGTGGACATTCCTTAGATCACTCTCTGCCTTGGTTTTCCTTTTGAGAATGGAGCTCAGCTCTTACCTCTGAGTTTCCCCCCCTCCAGGGGCATCCCAGCCTGGAAGTATTCAGTGCCTGGACTGCAGAGCTGGCCCGCCAGGGATCAGCGCCCCGGCGCATGCTGGGATACTGGGAGAGAGACACTGAGAGAGGAGGATGCAGGAATGTTGCACCCCCCACCCCAGGAAAGGCGGTGCTGACTTTCCCAGGAGTGAAACCCACCAAGCTGGGCTCTCCCACCTCTTAGCAACTGCAGCCAGATTTCATCAACTGTTATTCAAAAGCAGTTTATGTGCAAAATACAAAGATATCAGAGAGATTCAGCTCACTGCAAACCACATCCAGGTACTGGTGCTATTTCCCTGTCGCCAGAGGACTTACAATCTAAGGGGCCAATGCAAAAAGGTGAGCGTTAAAAGTTTAGTAACGCTGAAACTAATATATATTTTTTAAACTCCTTATGTGGTATGCTAATGCTTTGGGAGTTAAACAATGCACGCATACCACAAAATAGGTGCAGAGGCTTAGTGCACAGCAAAGCATTATTTATGCGCACATTCATGTTTACTGCACCTAAAGTTTGTGCACATACAGCATGTGTTCTGCATTTAATTAAGAGCATAGCTTTTGCATTCCCAACCTGTCAGGCCAATGCAATACAGTGCACTCAGCCCGGAGCACTCTTTAATCCGTGGTTGGACGCGGGTTTTGGCCGTGTGTCCACAATCCCTTATTCTAAAAAGGGATTAGCATGTCCAAAACTCATGTCCGGCCCCCCCGCGAAACTAATAGCGCTCATCACATGCAAATGCCTGCTGATGGGGCTGTTATCTATTCTCCCGATTCAAAAAAAATTGTGCGCCCGATGCACACATTTTTACTCTCAGAAATTAATGCCTGCCCAGAACAGGTGTTAATTTCTGAGCAGCCCAAAAAGTGTACAGAAAAGTAGAAAATACTGCTTTTCTGTACTTCCTTTAAAATTAAAAAAAAAAGTGTGCTGGTGGCCAGGTTAAGAAAAGGGATGGTAAATTAACCAGCGTCCATTTTCCTAACCCGCTGACAGCCTCCTCTCCTGGGCACCTGATGCCAAGGAGGCGCTAGGGGTGCACATTGTTAGCGCGACCCCTCATTTAAATATTCAATCGTGCACTGGGAGAGGTGGCTGGGCATGTGCTAGGAAAGCGGGAGCTTCCACGCAGATTTATTGAATCGGCCTGTGAATTAGGAGCAGTTTTTATGCTCCTGAGTGTCGGGATTTATAGGCAGAAAATAAGCTTTGTGCACACAAAAACTGTTTCCAGTGCAGGCTTTTTGTGTACAAATCTTGCTTTCTGCAGATAAAATCCAGACAAAGGTCCCTGGCACTGGAACTCCAGCTTCCGCCTGTAGATTAACATTAACCTTGGAAACTTTACTCCACTTGGGACTTGGAGCTAAGAAACAGGAGGAAAGCCTTTGCACAGCAGGGATAATAGCCACTGCCTTCATTAGCATGAGAGGGCGCTAAGGAATACACACAGGTCTAAGAGCACATGTTTTTGTGTGCAAAATGCCTTGCTGCAGCGGCCGTAGACTTTGTGCACACAACTGAAGGTTAACTTATTGCATCGGCCTATAAATTTGTGCGGAACAAAGTGATTCGTCCAAGATCCCAAGGCGATGCACACTTCCCAAAGCTGGCAGAGAAAATAAGACTTCCCCGAAAAGGCATGAACAGGAAAAACTCTGCAAAACAATCAAGTCAACAGGAGAAACTGTAGCAAAGCAGAATGTGATCCGACCAGCACTGAAGGTAACCAGAAGCAGGGACCCGTCTGAATGCTCCCTTTGTAGCATTTTATGCATTGCACGGATTGTCAGAGCAAGCCTTGCTCCTGAATCTGACCTGACCGAGGCGCTGCCCCCATACAGCGGGGGAGCGGGGTTTAGGTTCTGTACTGAAGTGCTGAGAGAGAAGAGGCGGAAGGGCTATGGGGGAGGAGGACAGCCAGCAAGCCCTGGGACTCGCGCCTTTTCTTTGGAAATCCATACTTTTTAACCCTTTAGAGTCTGCGGCCGAGCAGTGACTGTTAGCTCCGAACATACCCTGAGCTCTGCAGACTGATTTCTGTCTGTCCAGAAATAAAAGTTAACATTTAAAACACAACAATATATATCCGGTGATGCCTTTTTATTGGACTAACTTAATACATGTGTATAACTCAGGAAACTATTAAACGGAACTGACCCCAGATGCCTGAGACACTCCACTGACAATCCATCTCCCTAAAAACATAAGTCCAGTATCCTGTACCCAACAGAGGCCAATCCAGGCTACAAGAACCTGGCAAGAACCCAAACATTTCTGATGCCAGTAATAGCAGTGGCTATTCCCTAAGTAAACTTGATTAATAGCCATTAATGGACTTCTCCTCTAAGAACTTATCCAAACCTTTTTTGAACCCAGCTACACTAACTGCACTAACCACATCCTCCAGCAATGAATTCCAGAGCTTAATAGTAGGTTGAGTGAAAATTGTGCATGGAGCCGTTTCATCCCCTCTGCACCTTCTCTAGTTCTGCTCTGACTTTCTTGAGATGGGGCGAGCAGAACTGCACACAATACTCAAGGTGCAGTCATAAGATGGATCGATACCGAGACATTCTGATATGCTGGGTTTTGCTCTCTCTTCTTTTCTGTATAATTCCTAACATTCTCTGCCCTTGTTGACTTTCTTTGCATGTTACTATATTTTATTTGCATTCTTGGCTGCTGCTGCTGTACACCAAGCTGAGGCTTTCAATGTGCTTTCCTCAAGGGCTCCAAGATCTTTTTGCTGAGTGGGACTCAGCCTTTGTGGAACTGTAGTTGGGATTATTTTTCCCCATGTGCATCACTTTGCACTTTTCCACTTTACATTTAATCTGTCATTTAAATACTCAGGCTCCCAGTCTGGCAAGGTCTTTCTGCAGTTCCTCACAATCTGCTTGTCATTCACGAACTTGGACTAATTTTGTGCCAATTGCAAGGTTGATCACTGCTCTGGCTAGCTTATTGCTCTCATTTTTTAACCTGACTTAAAACTATACACACATTCTCTCACTCCCCCTCTCCAGGGGTGATCTCCCCCCCCCCCCCCAGTATTCTCCCACCCTTCACCCAGGCCTGAGCTCTGCCCTCTCCCCCATTTGCCCCCTCTCTGACTTCAGCAGGCCTCCCCTTTCCTAACCCTTGCACTGCTCAGTGCTCACCTTCAGTTGCTCAGCAGCACCGGGTTAAGAGAGAGGCTTCGTCCCACCATACTGGCATCACAGGAAGTCATGGATGAAGCAACCCAGGAGGAATTAAAGAGCCAACACGTATGAAAGATTCCAAATTATCTGTTATCAACGACGATATAGACACAATAGGCAATGGTGGAATAAGGATAACCAGTGGGACAAGTTATATTGACATGAGAGGGGAGATCATAATGATGAAAGGGTGGCACTATATGGTAAGGATGAAATAAAGTCAAGCAGGATAGAAGTCCTACAAGAGATCAAATGCATTGTGGAATTGAGGAGTCAGCCACGGGGAGCCTGGCTAATTGTTCCGGATATTCATCAGTGCCACTGTGCTACTGAACATACCAGATAAGTTTATCCAGCTAACTTTAGGACTGTGCTGAAGCAATTCTACCGTTAGCTGACTAGGTTAGCCATATAGAGCTGACCATTGCTGTTATCCACCTCGGACTTAATCCACAAAGGTTTTAGCTGGCAAACTATTTAGTCAGATAAGCCAGGGCTGGTGAAGCCAGCAGGAATTTAAAAACCCAGTCAAATTGTTTAAATATGGATTTTTTTTGAGGGTGTGAATAAACATGTAGAGGCAGCCAGCTGATATAACATATTTGGATTTTCAGAAGACATTAGACAAAGACCCCCATGAAGAGTGCTCAGGAAGTTAAAGTCATGAAATAGGAGGCAGTGTCCTATTGTGTCTAATTCCCCTTTTCCTCTTACCCCCCTGCAGTTAAAGCAGAGAACAATAAAGTTGCATCAAACATATGAAGGTTTATCGGTTAAGGGTAGTAACCGCCACACCAGCAAGTTACCCCCATGTACTCTTTTCTTTATTTCCATCCTCTAACCTTTAGGGATCCACAGTGTTTATCCCATGCCCATTTTAATTATTTCACTGTTTTTCTCTTCACCATCTCCTCTGGAAGGGCATTCCAGGCATCCACCACCCTCTCCATGAAGAAATATTGCCCGATATTGCTTCTGAGTCATCCTCCCTGGAGTTTTATTATGTGACCCCTAGTTTTATTGATTTCTTTCCAATAGAAAAGGTTTGTCGATTGTGCATCAGTAAAACCTTTCAGGTACTTGAAGGTCTGTTTCATATCTCCCCTGCACCTCCTCTCCTCCAGGGTATAGGACTAGGGGGCATTCCATGAAGTTAGCAAGTAGCACATTTAAGACTAATCGGAGAAATTTATTTTTCACTCAACGCACAATAAAGCTCTGGACTTTGTTGCCAGAGGATGTGGTTAGTGCAGTTAGTGTAGCTGGGTTCAAAAAAGGTTTGGATAAGTTCTTGAAGGAGAAGTCCATTAACTTCTATTAATCAAGTTTACTTACAGGCAGATACAGTAAAGTGCGGCCGCAGTTACCCTGCTTCTAACCCGCTTTCTACTCACAATGTGGCCACGTTAGTCCAACCAGCGATTCACTATCCCTTTTAACCCATCCTTACCGCTTCTTTAAATCAACGGGTAACCCCTTCCGCCCGTAGCATGTATATTACATGTAAACGATCGAATTAGCTATTCCCTCCCATACAGTAACGTGCGCCCCGCCTATCGCCTTTTTAACCTGCAGTTTAGCCGCGCATTTAACCTGCTAATTTACCGCCTACCCCTATCCCTGTATTAGAGGCAGGGGTAAGGGTAGACGGCAAACTTTCCCCCAGCCCCCGCTCACCTGCCCTGGCCGCGTCCATGGGTGCCGGTCTCCGGGGCAGCCCCAGTCCTCTCCCCTCCTCCCGAAGCAACTTTAACCAAAAGAAAACCTAAAATCCCCTCCTCCCAAAACAACTCGACGTGTAAAGTATTGTGAATAAGTGTAACCAAAGTTAATTTACTTTTTCTTTCTTTCTTTCAGCCCTCTCTGCCCTCCTCCAGAGGCTCGCGCCGCGGCTCCCCTGCCTTCCGGGGGCAGCCGGCGGCGAAAGCGGCTTCCAGTGGCCCCCGCCGGCCAAGACGGACGAACGCACGCCTGTAGTGCACGGGCGCTCAAGCCAGCGAAAGCACATGAACGCGCGTATGTCACGCACGCCCGTTCATGTGCTTTCGCTGCCTTGAGCGCCCGTCAATTTGGGCGCGCAAGCCAGCGAAGCGGATGAATGTACGCCATGATGTCATGCGCTTCGCTGGCTTGAGCGCCCAAATTGATGGGCGCTCAAGCCAGCAAAAGCGTATGAATGGGCAAGCGTTCATCCGTCTTCGCTGGCGGGGGCTGCTGGAAGCCGCTTTCACCGCCGGCTGCTCCCGGAGGCAGGGGAGCCGCGGCACCTCCGGAGTAGGGCAGAGAGGGCTGAAAGAAAGAAAGAAAAAGTAAATTAACTTTGGTTACACTTATTCACAATACTTTACATGTCGAGTCGCTTCGGGAGGAGGGGATTTTAAGTTTTCTTTTGGTTAAAGTTGGGATCCACTTCCTGGTACCTGTCATTTGAAATGACAGCGCACCCAGGATACTGTGTAGGCGCTGTATAAAGCGCCTATACAATAAAATGGATTGTGCTTCATTGACGTGCATTGGACGCGGCTTGCATTTGCAAGCAATTTAAATAGAGTATCGAGTGGTAAGTGATCCGAACTGTGCGTGCGGCAAACGAGGGTACGCCCGGCCCTGCCGCACTCTTTCTAATGCGTCCTTACTGTATCAGCCTGTTAGGGAATAGCCACTGCTATTAATTGCATCAGTAGCATGGGATCTTCTTAGTGTTTGGGTAATTGCCAGGTTCTTGTGGCCTGGTTTGGCCTCTGTTGGAAACAGGATGCTGGGCTTGATGGACCCTTGGTCTGACCCAGCATGGCAATCTCTTATGTTCTTACATATTTAGGTCCTTCAACCTCTCCTCATAAGTCATTTGATGGAGACCCCCCCCCCCCCCCCCCCACCATTTTTGTTGCCCTTCTCTGGACCACCTCCATCCTGTCTCTGTCCCTTTGGAGATACGGTCTCCAGAACTGAGCACAGTACTCCAGGTGAGGCCTAACTAAGGCCCTGTACAAGGGGATAATCACCTCCTTTTTCTTACTGGTAATTCCTCTCTCTATACAGCCCAAACATACTTTTGGCTTTAGCTGTCACCCTGTCACATTGCTTTGCCGTCTTCAGATCACTAGACATCATCACCCCAAGGTCCATTCACCCCCATCTCACACAGCTCTTTTGGATTACCGCACCCCAGATCCATGACTCTGCACTTCTTGCCATTGAATCCCAGCTGCCATATCTTTGACCACTGTTCAAGCTTCCTTAAATCATGTCTCATTCTCTCTACTCCTTCCGGCGTGTCCACTCTGTTGCAGATCTTAGTATGATCCACAAACAGACAAACTTTATCTTCTATCCCTTCTACAATGTCGCTCACAAAGAGATTGAACAGAACTGGTCCCAACACCAATCCTTATGGCACTCTGCTTAATACTGTTCTCTCTTCAGCGTAGGTTCCATTTACCATTACACGCTGTCTTCTGGCTGTCAACCAGTTTGTAATTCAGGCCACTACCTTGGCACTTACTCCCAAGCCTTCTATGCGGGACTGTATCAAAAGCTTTGCTGAAATCCAAGTAGATTACATCGATCGCTCTCTATCAATCCAATTCTCCAGTCACCCAATCAAAAAAAAGTCAATCAGATTTTTCTGACAGGACATTCCCCTGGTGAATCCATGCTGCCTTGGGTCCAGCAACCCACTGGATTGTAGATAGTTCTCTATCCTTTCCTTCAGCAGAGTCTCCATTACTTTTCCCACCCCCGAGGTGAGGCTAACCAGCCTGCAGTTTCCAGCCTCCTCTCTGCTCCCACTCTTGTGAAGCAGGACCACCACCGCTCTTCTCCAATCACTCGGCACCACTCCCGTTTCCAGGGATCTATTGAACAGATCATGCAGTGGCCTCACCCGCACATCTCTGAGCTGCCTCAGTATCCTGGGATGAACCTCATCAGTTTTCCTAACTCCTCCCCTACATTCTCTTCCATAAACAGAGTTTCATCTCCCCTATCTCCATCTCCAGTCTTGTCAACCAGCAACGGTCCTTCTCCAGGGTCTTCTTTAGTGAATATCGAACTGAAGTATTTGTTTAATATTTCCACCATTTCTTCATCTCTCTCCACACCACTTTAGGCCTCCCTTCTTTCTTTGACATATCTGAAAAATGTTTTGTCTTCTCTTTACCTCTTTGGCAATCCTTTCTTCCACTTGATTTTTGCTTTCCTGATTTCTTTCTTCATCCCCCTCAGTTTTAACAGATATTCCTCCCTGTTCCCTTTTTTGGGATCCTTTATACTTCTTGAATGCTGTTCTTTTTGCCTTCATTTTTTCAACCAGTTCCTTAGAGAACCAGATTGGTTTCTTTTTCCTCTTACTCTTCTTTACTTTTCTAACATATAGATTTGTTGCCTTTGAAATAACTCTTTTAATTTTGCCCACTGTTGTTCCACCTCATCCATTTTCTCCCAGTCTTCCATTTCTTCCTCCCCGTACATCCCCATTTTGACAAAGTCTGTATTTGTGAAATTACAAACTTATAGATTTTAATAGGTGTTCGCGCTACCCGGCGTGCACACATGGATGCACTGATTTTATAACATGCATGTGCCAGCACATACATGTTATAAAATTGGCGTGCTGTTTGCACATGCGCGCTGGATTTTGTAATTTGCACACGCATGGGGGGAGGGATACAGTTTTGCAAATGTCGCGTGGTAATGCATCCCGGCCTTCCCCAGTTCCCTACCATCTACCTTAACCTCCCTTCCCCTTCCCCACCCCCTAAATGTCACGTACCTTCAGGTTTTTTTTGTTTCTTAAGTTGCTGTTCCTATGGAGCAGAAGCATCATGTGCGCACCGTCCAACTGCCGATGCGCGCTTCCACAGCTCAGCGGCAAATGACCGCTGTACCTGCGCCTCCAGCCATGCTCCTCCCCGCCCCCCGAACTGCCCCTTTAACTGGCCCGGCCCTTCGGCGCATAACAGGTGTTAAACACGTGGCTAGGCCCCTTTGAAGATGCGCACGGCACATGCAAGGCCTGACCACACACATAACCCCCGTTTTTAATGCGTGCACCTTTTTAAAAAATGACCCATTAGGTTTTGGTGTGACTTCTCTGTATCCTGTTTGCAATATCGAACCTTAGCGCCTGATCATCAATACTGCGCAGGTGAGCACTAGATCGAGGATCACACCCTCCCTCGGGGGTTCCATTACCATTTGCTTGAGCAGAGCACATTGAAGGGCATTCATTATCCACTTTTTGTAGATTCCGCAGAAGGGATGCTCCAATCCTCATCCGGAAGATTTAAAATCTCCAATGAGCAACACTTCTCCTTTCTCTCCCAACTTTTGTTGTTTAACTATCTGTTAAAACTGAGGGAGATGAAGAAAGAAATCAGGAAAGCAAAAATCAAGTGGAAGAAAGGATTGCCAAAGAGGTAAAGAGAAGACAAAACATTTTTCAGATATGTCAAAGAAAGAAGGGAGGCCTAAAGTGGTGTAGTGAAACTGAAAGGTGGAGAGAGATGAAGAAATGGTGGAAATATTAAACAAATACTTCAGTTCGATATTCACTAAAGAAGACCCTGGAGAAGGACCGTTGCTGGTTGACAAGACTGGAGATGGAGATAGGGGAGATGTTTACGGAAGAGAATGTAGGGGAGGAGTTAGGAAAACTGATGAGGTTCATCCCAGGATACTGAGGCAGCTCAGAGATGTGCGGGTGAGTCCACTGCATGATCTGTTCAATAGATCCCTGGAAACAGGAGTGGTGCCGAGTGATTGGAGAAGAGCGGTGGTGGTCCCGCTTCACAAAAGTGGGAGCAGAGAGGAGGCTGGAAACTACAGGCTAGTTAGCCTCACCTTGGTGGTAGGAAAATTATTAGAGACTCTGCTAAAGGAAAGTGTAGTGAACTATCTAGAATCCGGTGGGTTGCTCGACCAGAGGCAGCATGGATTCACCAGAGGAATGTCCTGTCAGAAAAATCTGATTGACTTTTTTTTGATTGGGTGACTGGAGAATTGGATTGATAGAGAGCGATCGATGTAATCTACTTGGATTTCAGCAAAGCTTTTGATACAGTCCCGCATCGAAGGCTTGGGAGTAAGTGCCAAGGTAGTGGCCTGAATTACAAACTGGTTGACAGACAGAAGACAGCTGTCCAGTTCATCCATTTGGGCTGGAGGCCTGTAGATCACACCAGTAAAAATGGAAGCACTATCTTCACTTTTTAGGACGGTCCATAATGCTTCTTCTTTACCCCACGTCCCTTCCAATTCAGTTGCTCGGATATTGTTTTTGACATAAAGAGCTACTCCTCCTCCTTTTCTGCCCTCTATGTCCTTCCTTAACAAGTTATAGCCCGGGATGGCCACATCCCAATCATGAGACTCCGTGAACCAAGTCTCTGTAACAGCAACAATGTCCAAGTCCGCCTCCACCATTAGGGCCTGCAGGTCTGGGATTTTATTGTAGCAAACTACTATTGTAGCAATTGTGGTCAGAGCTTTCCAGCTGCTCTTCCTAGTCACCTTTTCTGTTTTTGAACTGATTGATTTTTGTTACTTTGTCTTCCCACTTCCTGTATTGCTTGGGGTGACACGCCAATTTCACTGACCACTTCCTGCCACCATGTTTAAATGCCTGATAATGTATGATCTGAAATTTTAACTTAGTATCCTCTTTCCTGCCACAGACAAATGTAGGCCATCCTTACCATATAATCTTTTATTGCTCCAGACATGGCACAGCCTAAAATGTATCCAAAACCACTTTCCTTACACCAGGTTTTGAGCCAGGAATTGAAAGTATATATAGGGCATAGCCTTTCCTTTCTATTTCCATGAACAGATAATACTTCAGAAAAGGCAATAGTCTTCACCATGTGTCTAATCTTCTCCCCTAGATTTTGAAATCTTCCTGGTTCTTGTGGATACCATTTATAGTGAGGTCATTGGTTCCCAGATGGATGATAACATTGATATCAGCTTCTTACTTTCTTCTATAATTTCATTGACCACCTGGTTTGCATGTCTATTAGTTGAGCATCCTGGAATGCATGTCCCCATCAAACTGAGTTCCCAAATTGGTTCCTCTGATGACCGAGCCTCCCAGAAGCAGCTGGAGGGTTTCTGGGTGCATTAGGTGACTACTTACCTTTCAGATATCACTTCATGTTCTGTTGCTGGGGCTTCTTCATTTTCCAAAGCAGAAAATGCATTATGTAAGGGTAACAGTTGAGAGTGGGTATCTCTTCAGCACAGGCCTTATTCTGCCCCAGCCAACTGTAATCCAGTTATTCCTGGGATTCTGAATCTTGGCTTCCTGACTACTATGTGGGAGTGAGGGTGGGTATTCGGGATGCTCTCCAGACGGGGAGATTGGGTGTCATAGTCACACATCTTGTTCTACCAGAGCATACTGTAAACCATTTATTTTTGAGATTCTGAATCTTCTGTGGAAGCTGGGGAAGATATTCTGATTGCATCAAGTGGGCAGGTTTTTTGAACCCTGAACAATTCCTCTTTCAAATGATCCACCTGCTTTTTCATTGCAGACAGCTGAAAACAAATTGGAAAACCCTTAAGTCGCCAAATGGAAGGCCTTGGGACATAAGCACCCCAAATGTTACATTTATTTATTTATTTATTTTTAGATTTTTATATACCGGTGTTCCTGTATTAAAATACAGATCACATCGGTTTACAATGAAACATAAAAATTACGCCAAGAGGCGGTACATATAACAAGGTTATAGAACTTGGAAAACAGGGAAAACAGATTCGAAAAATAACAGTGAGAAAATTGTAAAGTCTCTTTGAGAAACCAAATCATAAAATAAGGCGTAATTGTCTAAGTTAAATGTGATCTGCAGAAGGGATTGCGATGGTGAGAAAATCTTGATAGCTGGAGGTGAAAAAATGATCATAGTTCTGGAAAAGCTTGGCTAAAGAGCCAGGTTTTAATTTTCTTTTTGAAGGAAGCGAAGCAGATCTCAAGGCGGATGTCTGGCGGGAGCATGTTCCATTGGACGGGTCCTGCTAAAGAAATGGTATGTTTCTGATGTAAGGATATTGTTGAAGGTACATAGAGTGTGCCTTTATAAGCTCCTCTGATAGGGCTAGTTGAAGAGTGAAAACGTAGTTGGGTGCTTAAGTGGAGTGGGGATATATTGTAAATAGATTTATGAATTGCTGTGTATACTTTATAGAGAATCCTTTGCTTAATAGGCAGCCAGTGGAGGAGTTTTAGTATGGGGGTTATGTGGTCTCTTTTATTCGTATTGGTAAGGATTCTAGCTGCAGAGTTTTGAATCATCTGGAGGGGTTTGATGGATGAGGTTGGGAGGCCAAAAAGGAGCGAGTTGCAATAGTCTATTTTTGTTAGTATAATGGCTTGTAGAACCATCCGAAAATCATTGAAGTGGAGAAAATTGAACAAAAGCCATTCTGCTAATATGACTATTATAAAAGTTTTTAGATTGGTACTTTGGTCTTATTATTCTCTTAACCAAGTCCTTACAGGAACTATTTAGGAAGGAAAAAACCCTTAGGATGGGTGGGAGCAGATAGCAGCCCTTTGTTCTATAAATTACAAACACTTATTTTGATACACTAGCCAGGAGTCTAAAAACAGTAGCTAGATTAAATAGAGAGATCAAAACCTGCACCAACAGGAAATACAAGAGAAAAGAGAACAATGTCAGCAAGAAACCAGCCTATATTATGGCTAGCAAATTAAAAATTAAACTTCTCTGGGCCCAAGTACAGGTATGTATCTCTCTGGTCAATTCACACCCTAGAGAAGATCATCTCTGTGAGTCCCATAGAGTGCAAAGACAGGATTTTATACCATCTTTTATCCTTTAGACCGCAGGTAACCTTCAAGCAGCCTTAAGCTCAGGAAATGATGGAGAGCTTCTTCTTGATCCCGTAATACAGGGCTCCCCACACTATTTGCCATAGCTCAGAGAAGGTGAGGTGTTGTGTGTCAGTAGCCAGGACAAATTAAGACACATCTACCAAGTCCAAATCTCCCTCTTCCACAGCCCCCTCGTTTGCGGCCAATACTGTTTTGCCAACCGAGTTTCTCTATCTGAAATGGAGCCAGCCTGCAACCCTACCTGCAGAGGGGGCACTTTTGCAAGAGCATTGAGATTAACAAAATAATTACCTCGATGTAGTGTAGAGGTTGCTGCACCTTAACTAAGGAGGGACTAGAGAAAGCCAGGTGACTCATTGTGCTGTAGTAGCAAGACCATATCTCTCGGCAAATTGTTTGTGAAAACAGAGTGTGACATCACCTGTCTCTGTTTTCTCTGGTTAAGGGCAATAGCGGTAAGCAGTGACCACATTCGGTGGCACACGGCTAGTGGAAGGAGGGAGGCCGGATGCAACTGGAGAGGGTTGAAGTGAATGGCTAGGCTACGTCAGAAGGAATGGAGGCTACCTCCCATGGCGAATGGCTCAGAAGGGAGCAATAGATGAGACATTGGTCCCCTGAAACCATTAGTCCCAAAATGATTTATCAGTATTGAGGCGACTGGAGAAACTGGTTAGGGGTCTGCAGAAGGCTGCCACGCCATTATTTTGGCCACAGTCCAAACTGGGTGCATCTCCAGACAGTACTATAAGCAAACAACAGTATTTGCAATTGCAAGTGTGCTTTGAATACCAACTGCAAACTGGTTGGTGATTTTTGTGATGTAAATCTGTGGAATTTAAGCAAACTGGTCACAGGAAATTTAAGAGCTATGTGACATGGAAATAGTGTTTGAGTACACTAGGGCACAATTAATGAGGCCAAATACCAGAACCTCTTGTATTTTATTACCTTAGCACTGGAATCCATACTTGACTTACAATTTTGTAAAATATAAACACCTTTGTTTTTTAAATAACATTTCACTAGTATTTATCCTGTTAATCCAAAACACTTTGTTCTTAAGTCTATAAACCCAAAATTGCTTCGGCTGTAGCGCCTGCCAAAAATTACACTCTGGGCTGCGGCCTTCTTTTTACATTGCGTTTATTATTTGCAAAGCACAGAAATCACGTCATGCAAGGAGCTGCTTCTTACCATTGTGAGGGCTGGAGGGGCCCTGGTTGTCAGGGGAACAGTGTGCGGAGCCCTGGAATTCTGGTCGCAGAAGTTTTATTGACAAAGACTTTTGTTTCTGAAGGATTAAACGTGGACTTACCAAAGCAAGACCCTCTTTACAAGCAGTAATAGCATTTCCTTACAGAAATCTGTGTGCTTAAAGAGAAGCCTGTCTAAGGGTGAAAAAGTCTCCTCTGAGTCACCTGTGGCTCCTCAGTCATATCTCCTCAGTTCATGGCTTAAAATCACCTTTGTTTACTGCACAGAGAGACAATTCAGCCCAAGCGGTCTCAATTCAATGGCACCAGACATCAGGATGTGACATCATCAGACCACCACTGACATCAGGATGGAGCTTCCTGAGATTCATGGGCCATTCCATACATGTAATAGCCAAGTTTATTAAAAAAAAAAAAAGTAGTGACAGATGGACCATGAAACTGAGCAGAGTTTGCTGGGAGTCACAGAACAGAGATACGCAGTTTCAGGCACTACCCGAAGCGTGGGATCTTGTTCTCTGCAGGTTTTTAGGAGCAGGTTAGAGACACAGCTGTCGGGGATGGTACAAGTTCAGTAGATCTTGCTGGAGGTAGGGGGAGGGACTGAATAATCCCTTCAGATTTCTCCAGCCCTCAGATTCGGGGAAGGGGTTAATTACATACGATAAGATAGCAGAATAATTCTGTTCATATCATGACACGTCATATTTCTGTTTAATAAAGCAATCACCTTTGGAAATTATCTGGTTGCATGATCTGGCACCAGGGACAGCTATGAAGACGAAGGTTTTCCCATCACAGAGGGCTGGTGGGGCGGCGGGGACACTATCCCCCTCCCACGTACACACAGCAAAGCAGGTATCTGGATCAGTGTACCCGTAGGCCTGGCATGCTGCCATAGCAGGTGGGTACCAGTTGGTTCCTTCTTCTGCATCCCCCCCTGATTTTACCTCGTCACACAGTCCCAGGGTTCTGTAAGGGAACCCCAAACCTCAAGGAGTTGTATCCGAGGTGGGTGAAAGCAGGATTGGACCAGTCTGCCCTGATGCCAGTCGGTGCCTTTCCGATCTGGGAACAAGTCTATGTACAGGCAGAGGCCCAGCTAGCAGACCTGGGGCTGCAATCCCATCAGTGCCACCAGCTCCTTCCCAATCTCAGGAGGCTCTTGGCAAGAGGTACACCTTAATGCATTGAGACTTTTTAAAAATATATCTCTCTTTCTATATATATATATATGTATCTATATATGTACAATATTCACATATACACTTCATGACAGAGTAAACTGGCTAATGTGCCTGTATCACCAGTAACTCCCATCTGTGCACCACATGACTTCACAAATACTGAACCTATACAGCCAGGGGAATTCGGGCTCTCTCTCTCCTCCAGAACAATTATTTTATCTGACATTTCTTGCTGGTAAAAGGTGTGCAGCAATCTCCCTTTCAGGTGCAGGAGAGTGGGATTAGCAGAGAAAGCAGATGATGAACAGCACAGCAGAAGCTTCCCTCGATGTTGGTGCTTGTAGTCAAACTTGAGATGCTTTTCCAAGCTTCTTACATTTCCTTCTCCCAGGAAATAAGGGAGAGACCAGGAGGAAGAAGTCCGGAAACGGATTAGGCACAATGTTTTTCTGCATTATTAAAGTCATTTTTGGCAGTACTGCTGCTTACATTTTAATTGGAAGGTTCTGTAAGATCGAACTTCTCTGTCTGTCCCGAAATGCTCAGAGGAAGCTTTCAGGACCAGAAGATTTACCTTCATAGGAATATGCTGGAGAGCAGGGGAAGCTGTGCCAGGAACAGGATGGGAGGGAGGCAGTGATGCATTTTGAATTTTGCTGCCCCTGGGCATTATGGAGACTATGCCAACCTCCCCTCTCATTCCCCTTAGACCTCTGATCCAATACTCCTTCCTCCCCTGGACCTTCAATCCAACTCCCCCCCCCCCCCTTTCTTTTCCTCTCTCCCCAGCAGATCTCGGCTCCTTTTCCTTCCCCTCCCCTGGAGTGGGGATGAGGGGTCACGTCTGTAGGGCTCCAGCTCTCATGGCGCCATTATTAGAAGGCAGTGAGTGCAGGAAGTGGGGTGGCCTGCGGTGGGCTCTGCGTTCACAGCCTCCACCTCACACACCGAAGGCCATTGGGGGGGGGGGGGGGGGCAGCTCTGGTGTCCGAGAGCACAGGCCCGCAGGCTGCCTCACATCTTCCACTCGCTGCCTTCTCATGACGGCTCTGCCGGTGCCCTGTGCTCTGTTGGGGACTGAGAGGATAGAAAAAAAATAAATAAAAAAATATCAGCGATCCACATCCAGGACAGGCAGGAAATGTGCTGTCCCGTGTGTAAATCCAGTCCTGCTGGGAGGGGCCAGGGAGGCAGAAACAGCATTAGGAATACTTAGCCTCAATCCCTTCAAACTGCTATTACAGAAATGGGGAAGGAGTGGGGGCAGGGGAAGAGCTGGGAAGGTATAAGCACAAGGGTTGGGGAGATGTGACTTGAGGCAATCAGTGGCTCCACGCAGCTCTCTGCGGCTTCTCCAGGCCCAGTGCGAGGGATCGTCCTGCCGCTGCCCCAAGCGATGGGTTCCTTACAGACCCTCAAGCTCCCTTCCCCCCCTACCCAAAACAGAGGCAGTGAGAGGACCTGTCTGCCGGAGAACAAATGTGGAAATAAATACTAACCAGTTTCCTAAATGATACACAGACTAGAGCTGGGGTATTTTAAGGAGCCATTAGCCACTGGTTAGGAAAAAATAATGGCTGCCATGGGCATTAATGTCCTCATGCCACTCGTTCCATAGCGCTGCAGCTCCTCACCAGGGAATAGCTCTCCACCACACACCTGCATCTCAGTTAACCATGTACAAATGACCCTGCTCTGTCTCAAAACGCACATTGTATGTACAGTATATCCTAGGACTCTAGCAAGCGAACCAGCGCCTTTGTGCTGTGCAGTGTCGTCTCGTCTGTCTGGCGAGGGGGCCTGGGGAGCTCCGTGGGTGTAGCTCAGCTGTCCCCAAAGACGAAAGGGTACCGCTGCAGGATCTGCTCCACGAGCTTGTTCTGGAAGACCATGTGCATGGTGATGTTCCCGCTCTCGGTCTCCGGCTTCAGCAGGGTGGGCCCAAACACGATGGCGATGCTCTGCGAAGTCATGCGGTTCTCATTCTTGTGTTCAATCACCCTAGGGACGCAATGCAAGAGAGGAAAGGCAGTGTCATGTTTTGCCCGGACTTGAAAACCTTCAGGATGTTGTAATAAGCCCCCCCCGTCTACTGGGCGGGGGAGACAAGAGTTAAGGCCAAGCAAAGATAACGAATCGTCTACAGTTTAATCAGAATACTCTTTCAGCTGACCACCAAAAAGAAAGGTCATTTCAAAATGTGGCTGAATCTACTTATTTATTTTTTTAAATCTCCTCTTTAGTGACAAGAGTCATAGGCCTTCCGCTGATAGTTAATGTCACCCTAATCGGGCTGCTGAAAGTATTTGCATTTTCTGAGGAACAGTAAACTGAGGATTATGGCAAGGCTTTCCAACAGGACGTGAGGCAGGTAGTTTAGGCACCGTAGGCTAGAGGCAGAGGGAACTCTGACCAGAAGCAGGTGGCTTTGAGTCACACTTAATAGAAGACAAAGTGCAAGACACAAAAAAAACCACAAAAACGGCAAACTCTGTGCTCGGGAGAAAAGTGAAAAGGAGATGGCACTGCTAGAGAAGATGCACTATGAGAAGATTCCTGTGCAGGAAAGCCCTCTGCTGGGCAGGAAGAGCAGAAGCCGGGCTGAGCAGGAGTGAGAGGGAATGCAGGTGCACTGGTGATGTTTTCTTGAAACTGGAGCCTGGTTTTTTGTTTGTTTTGGGTTTTTTTAAGTGTTTTATTATGCAACTCCAAAATCTGTAAAAGAGTGCAACCCACGGTCTGGACTGATCCGGGTACGTACAGGGAACCAGGAATAAGGAAACAGAATGAGAAAATGGTTGCATGATTGACAGTTAAGATTTAATGCAAAAAAAATCCAAACTTATGTACGTGGGGTGCGAAACTGTGAGGGAGCATTACACGATAGAGGGAGGTATTGCTGTGCACAGACAAGGAGAGACACCTTGGGCTGATAGCATCTGATGATCTCAAGGCGCTGGCCAGAAGGATGCTAGGGGGCACAGGGAGAGGAATAACCAGCAAGTGATAATTCCCTTTGCACAGGGCACGCGTTGCACTACTGGAAGGATACAGACAAGCTAGAGGCAGCCCAAAGAATAGCTACCAAAAGCAATAGGAGACTGAAGGACCGAATATGTATCCTCTAGAGGAGAAGAACGATGGGGAATAAGATGGAGACATTCAAATACCTCAAAGCAGTAAACCTTTTCCAGAGGAAAGAATGTTCTAGAACAAGAGGACATGAGCTACAACTGAAAGCAGCTAACAGTACATAAAATTAAAGGTAAGGCCAAGAGCAATATCAGAAAATGGGTCTTCAGGGAAAGTGTAATGAATGCATGGAACAGCTTCCCAGGGGAGGTGGGGGGGCCTAAAAGGGTAATGAGATTCGAGAGACCGTGGCAAAAGCTGCAAAGTAGGGAGGGGAGAAAGCCGGAGATCAACTGGAATCTATGGCAATGTGCCTGGGCTGGATGGGCCTTCTCGGAGGTCATATTCTATGTTTCAACTGCATCGGTAATCAGCCACCAGATCGAGCAGGCAGTAATTAACAGGAGAAGGCCAACGGAGCTTGTCCCTAAAAAAGTGATTTCCAAAAATAATAAATGTCAACAATTTTGCCAAAAAAAAAAAAGCATGTTACACAGTAATATTCTGGTCAATAGTCAAAAAGCTGTTGAGTGGAAAAGTTGGCCAATCAAGTTCACCCAGCTAACTTGTCCCGATATTCAGCCAGAAACCCCATAGTCTGACTATAGTCAGCTAGAATTACCCAGCTAGAGTCATCTGAAAAACCCTGCCGCTCACCGGGGTACTGAATGTTTGCAAACCCCCTCAAAACACCAGTGGCCGAGCAGAGACTGATCCCCCACACCCGCCCCCCCCCCCCAAATAGAAATAAAAAATGTGCGGCCAAGTGGTTCCCCCCACTCTCCAATGCAATTTAAAATTGTCCCACAGCGGCAGCACTGATCCTCCCCAGCCCGTACTTAAAAAAAAAAAAAAAAAAAGTTGTACCATTCCCACCCCTGAACTTCAAACGCTGCCCCAAAAGCAGAGGGGGAGCCGGAGAGGCAGTTACCTGCTCCCGCTCCGATGCAACATTAAATGTGGAAAACCCGCTTTCTTAACAGGTGCATGGCGCCCGCAAGGGGGTGAGCCATGCATTAAACAAATTAGGGGTCACACTAGCAAGGAGGCACTAGGGTCGCTTGCGCAACCTTAGCGCCTCCTTGCTAGTGTGACCCCACAGTTACCGGCAGCCTGCCGGTTATGAACACAGGTGACGAGCATATCGGCGTCGGTCTTCAAAGCGGCCAGCAGAGGTTTTTTTTTCTTTTTTTGTTAACGTTTAAAAAAGTACAGAAAAGCAATTTTTTCTGTTTTTCTGTACTTTTTTTCAGTGCACTCAGCTATTAACGCCTGCTCCAGGCAGGCGTTAATAGCTGAGTGATAAATATGCGTCTGAGACGCACATTTATTTTTTTCCATTTGGAGTGAATGAGTAATGGCCTCATTCACATGCATTTGCACGTGATGAGCGCTCTCTCATTCACTCAGCGTCGGACGCGCGTTAAATAGGCGCTAATCCCCCTATTGCATTAGGGGGTGGATTAGCGCCTATTTAACCTGCGTCCAACTGCGGGTTATACAGTGAGCTCGGCTGAGCGCACTGTAATGCATCGGCCCCTATGTGCCATAGCGCTAGGCACGGAGAACCCAATAACTTGAAGAGAGTGATGTGCCTAGACTTCTGAATTTAAAAAATGTTCTGGGGCTTACAAGGGGATGTGGTCAGGGCAGGGGCACATATTTCGGTACTCTCCACTGATTACTAGGGACCTAAATAAGGCTCTGAGCCCTCTCTGAATGTCAGGTACTTAGTATTAAATTATTGACTGCAGCTATCAGGGAAGGGAGCAATCATTTTCCAAGTGCAGTGAATAAATTAATACTCCCATGCCTAGAGCTATGGTGCTTCATATTCAGCAGAGCTGATGAAGTTAGCATGGGGCACATTTAAAACTAATCTGAAAAAGTTCTTTTTCAGTCAACGCACAATTAAACTCTGGAATTTGTTGCCAGAGGATGTGGTTTGTGCAGTTAGTGTAGCTGTGTTTAAAAAAGGATTGGATAAGTTCTTGGAGGAGAAGTCCATTACCTGCTATTAAGTTCACTTAGAGAAGAGCCACTGCCATTAGCAATGGTTACATGGAATAGACTTAGTGTTTGGGTAATTGCCAGGTTCTTGTGGCCTGGATTGGCCACTGTTGGAAACAGGATGCTGGGCTTAATGGTCCCTTGGTCTGACCCAGCATGGCATGTTCTTATGTTCCTAGGGGCAGGTAAAAGCCTCTCCTACTCCTGCTCTGCTTTTAGAGACAGTTTTGATGCTTTGATGGATGGGGAGCGGGTTTGGATTTTGGCAAATTCTTTTTAAAGGTTGTGTTTGGGTGAAGGAGGGAGAGGAGATCAGCCCCCCTGCTGAGGGACAATTTAAAATAGTTTGGGGGGGGGGGGGCTGGAGGGGGAGATCGGCTGCTGCTCACCACTACGTTTTTGTTTTTTTTTGGGTTGTTTTGGTATCCGGCTAATCTTAGGCTTGTGATTTGTTTCAGACCAGAATCAGCCAGGTGACTTTGTCGGCTAGCACAGATATTCAGCGCTTGTCCAGGTAAACTAAAGTCTCCACTCCAGCTCTTTACCACCTGCTGAATTGTAACTGGTTATAATTTAACCACTGGGTGGGGAGGGAAATTCAAACCTTGGGATTTGTCCAGCTAACTTCAAAAGTTAGCTGGACAAATCCCTTTGAATATTAACCTCTCAGTAAATGATGGCAGATAAAGAGCAAAATGGTCCTTCCAGTCTGGGCCAATAGAGATTCATCCAATTTAGGTGTATGCACTCGCAAAAAACTCTTACACAACCAACACCAACTCCCTCCTCCTTCCAAGTCTTCTCACTCTTTTCCCACCACTGCCCTGAGCACGCCGAAAATTTCATTCGAATCCCACTTATATAAATATATTTTTTTTTAAACAGCATTGCTGCGCTTGGCTGCAATCTTTGCTAGTTTTCAATCTCTGCATAGGTGAAGCATTCAGGGGACAAAAACGAGAAGAGTAGCATGGAGAAAAGATGCATTTGGATGGCGAATACCCATGACCCGTGCTTGAGCGTCACTCACTCGCACAAGTGTCTGAAAAGCAGCCGCATGGTGTTATAGTTGGCAGGGGGCAGGCTCTGCACCAGCTCTCTGATGTACACGATTTGGTTATTCGCATCTGGAATTTCTTGTAAAAAAAAAAAAGAAAAGAAAAAGGAAAACGTTAGTGGGGAAAAAAGGAGGACAGCTGAGGGCAATCTCAAAGGTCTCCAGGTCAGTCAGAAAAAGCACCGCTGCAACCAATCGGGCATGCATCTCAGCCTAAAATAATCTTCTGCAAATATGGAGAGATATATAATCAGAGCTTGTGTTTCCCTGGAGAATAAGAAGGTAATCATCAAACTGACCCACATTTCTTCAAATCCTACGGCTGGAAGGGAGACGGAGGGTTGTGTTGGGTCTTGTAACAAGCAAAGAGGAAGACAGTGAGAGCCACAATGGCTTCCCAGAGGAAGTGGTGGAGGCCCGTAACAGATGTTGGACACTATTGGGACAGATATAGAATAAAAGAGCTGGGAGATCGGATAATAAAAACTGGGTGGAGGGAGCTGGTGTTTGTTGGGGTATTTTATTTGCTCACCTCCCCCAAAGGGGTAGAAAACCAGAAGAAGAATTTCAGCTGGGCGGACCGGATGGGCCCAACTGGACTTCATCTGCCATCATTTACTGTGGGTCAAATTTCAAGGGTTTAGGCTCCTTCAAAAATGGACCAGGGCTGAGTGTCTACATTTAGGAGCCTAGTTTCACTAGGACCTTCAGTTTAGGGTGATTATTAAAAAGTGGGTGGCTTTGGGGATGAATTAGTGCAGCGGAGAGGGGGTAGTAGGGAACCTAAAACGTTAGGACCCTAAATCTAGGATTCTATATTTTAGGTTCCTAAATTTAGGTCAATTTTCAACTGAAGGTTTAGGGACCTAAGTTCCACTGAAAATCTATCTACATTTAGGCCCCAGCCATTTTTTGAAAATTGATCCTTGACACTATGTTACTCTGTAAGTCAGTGCTGCCAGCAGCTCAGGCTCTGTGGCTTGGCAAATTAAAATATCCCACTAAAATATAAGCCCCACGAAAGGTGTGTGTGTGTCTGTGTGAGTGTGCGTGCGTGTGGAGGGGGGAGGGCTGGGCAATAAATACAGAAACCTATAGAGCTTCTATATTTAAATCCTGTCACTTTCTTCCTAGCATCTCCTCATCTCACCGGCACCCCATCCCATCTCCAGACAGCCTCTTGTCCTTTCCCCAAAACTGTCGGGATATTTCCTGTCTGACATCACAAAATAGGATGGCCACATCCAAGGAAACAGGCTGAGACAGTCTTGGCTTTAACCTACTGCATGCAGGGAGATGCAGTGCCTGCTTTTCTTAGCACTACATCTCCCTGAATGCAGTGGGATAAAAACAGGCCTGCTTCAGTTTGTCCCCCTGGCTACCCTAATCATTAGATAATGATAATTTTTACTGTCCGACATTATTCATGCTAAGAACACAGCCTGACATTTACCTTCTAGTTACACTGAGCAGTAAACCCAAAATGATTCTAAACCTCCTAAACTTGAGATCAGGCAGTGATCACCAAAAGAGGAATGAAATTTTAAAATGATTGTATAAAGTAAAAAGCCAAGGAAAATTTAAACAAAATAACTGGACATTCTTAACTAATATTCATACTTATGGCAGCAATGAATCTGTCAAAATGGCTGTATGGAAAGAGAGGTTCTGGAAGCTCCCGGAAAAACAGCTTCAGCGCTCCAGTGATGACATGAACATCATCCCAGCGGCCATCCTCCAGGTTCAAGTTCTCGTCTGAAAAGAGAGGCAACACAGACTGTGATACGTGCACGTTTACAGTACGAGACACAAACACCGGCCTGCATCTCTTAAAGAAGTAGTTTTAGATAATCGCATGGTGCTAGACATGTTGCTTGCTGACAAAGGAGGAAATTGTCAATTTATTAAATTTTTCTTGTTGTTCTTATATTAATAATGATGATAGTATTAGAAGTCACATGCAAGCTATAGATACTTTACTGTCACACCTTTCTCACTATACTGACACAGAAAACCCCTCCTGGGATTTTTTTTTTGTATGCACTATGAGTAAAAATTTAGTAAATATTTAAGACAAGCATTGCCCCCTGGACCAACAGGAGGGACTGTGATAATAAAATTTATTAGGGCCATCTGTTTAATTTACCAAAAGGGTTCCAGGAGGCACTGCTCGCAATTTGAGGCCTTCTTTTGACCTTTAGCAGAAGAAATAGTGTCTCTCTTTGTAGTTTTAGGCCCACAATGAAGCATTATAAAATATGCCTGTCTCCAAGGTTAGTTAGTTTCCCAGGGCTGTTTGGAATGTCAGATGTAAGCAAATGTTTCCTTTCACCTTGTGACCCTAAATCAAAGGAGTGTTGTTTTAATTACTAGGGCAAAACTGTATTTAAGACTAGCAAATGGCATATCTAGTATCGGTATAGTAAAAGAATTTAAATAAATAAATATCTAACCCAAGTCAGTCTCGTAAAGGCTTAGGAGCAGACTTCCTTATGCGCATAAGAAATAAAGGCTTTTGATTATGAGAAATACACTGTCTCTGTTGTCCTTTGCTAAACTTTTTTTCATAACAATATATAAACACTTACAGCACGAGACACAAACACTGGCCTGCATCTCACAGTGCAAGACACTGACACCGATCCACAATATATAAACACTTACAGCGCAAGACACAAACACAGGCCTGCATCTAACGGCGAGAGACACTGACACCGATCCATGATATATATAAACACTTACAGCATGAGACGCAAACACCGGCCTGCATCTCACAGCGCGAGACACTGACACCGATCCACGATATATAAACACTTACAGCGTGAGACACAAACACTGGCCAGTGATATGTGCACATTTACAGCATAACATGCAAGCAATGGCCCATGATATTTGCACTTGGAGCACAAGACATATCCGTCTGTAGAATGATGCTGGGAAATGGAGGGCTGGGATCTCTGCAGCCAGTCATGTACTATTACTCTCACACCATGGAACCTTTGCTTGGTGCTTACAAAAATCTGTTTTTTCCTACAATGGAGCACATAACCAGACACATCCTGTGGGTTTAAGTCGTGCTAATATTTAATCTAACTGAACACCCACATGGGGATTTATTGCTTGCATTTCTGCTGTAGAATAAACATTTAGCATAATTTCATTCCCACAGAACTGCAGAGAGCATCACAATTTATTAACTTTAGCCACAGACCCCCTGGGGTGGAGGGTCAGGCAGATTGCAACCCAAAGGGCAGGAAATATTGTTACAGCTGGGTCAGTGGGGATACAGTGGCTTGCTCCAGGGTCACACAAAGAGTCAGTAGTAGAGGGAAGATTGCCACTTGTGTCCCAGGCCTAGTTCCATGCTGTGATTGCCAGGCTCCACCTCAAAACAGAACTGGCTCACCCAGTACCAAGCAACACCTAAAATTACAGGCAAACATTGTGTGAGCAGGACCCCAAGCAGACAAAATGCATCCATGAATATACAACAAAACAAACTAGCATCCTTCCACAGAGCCCCGGGCACTAGGATCACTCCCACTAAAGACACGGGGAGGTCCATATTTTCAGCTGCTGTGCAACTCGGCAAGTTTGCAGGATAAAGTTATCCAGCTAGCTTAGCCTATATTTGAAAGTGGTACGGCTGCTGAATATATCCAGCTCTCTTAAAGTTATCCGGCCACCTTTAGGACAGAAGTATGGGCCAACCAGAGTTAGCTGGACAAGTCATCGGGCTAACTCTGAATATGGAGCTAACTCAGCTCCTTTGATTTATGCCCCTGGAATGGCCCAAGTTATCTGCCTAGACTTTAGCCACATAAGTGACCCAATATTCATGTAGCCAGATAGCGTCTGAGTTATCCTGCTAAATGCTTTTGAATGTGGATCTTGCGGTTATCTTCAGAAGAATGCACAACTGTGACACCCAGGGATCCATCTTACGTACCGTGATCTACTTTGTAACGTAACTTCTGGACAACTGCCAGATTCCCACTGATGCGATAAAGTCCATCAATATCCAGACCTGAGAGAAGAGGATTTGTAAATGACAGATTAAGAGTAATCATCACAGATTTACTCAGCTCTTCCTAAGTATTCCCAGGATATGAACTTGCAAAGAAGTTAAAAAAAAAAAAAATCAGCACCATTTCTTGACCATTTCTCTAAGGTCCTGTAGCTCGGCTAGAGGTTACCCCAAGGGTGGGGAAGGGATTTTATAGATGAAGCCTTGCACAGGAAAACTGCATCACTGGAGAGCATGAGAGAGTCACACCTGTGAGGGAGAGCACACCTGAGCGCCCCCATTCCTCTCTCTCTGTAAACCCTCCCTCCTCCATCAGTAAGACCCCATTCACTCCTCCCCATCACTCCTCCCTCCCTGTCCTCTCTCTCTGTAAACCCTCATCCATCCCCCGGAATCATTGCTCCCCATTTCTTCCTCCTGCTCTCACTCTGTGGGCGGGGTCATTCTTGCTCCTCTCTTGCACAATCCTCCTCCCTTCCCTGTTGCGTGATCTTCTTTGTTCCCCTCCCTGGCTTCCAGGTCCCTCTGGGGTTCACGTACCTCTGATCTCCACCGCACGAATGCACTGCGCCACGAAGGTGGGCACCTCAGTCTTCTCCCGCTCGCACAGTGTCTGCAGGTGACAGCCAAAGACCTGATCTAAGGCAGCAGAGAAAGAAAGAAAGAAAAACATTCAGAGGCTACAGAACCGGCAGCCCAGCTGGTAAAATAAAGAGGCCACAGAAGTGTGCTCCGAGCAAGCCCCAGCCACGCGAGGGGTAAGAGGAGGACAGCGTGTCACCAAATTCTCAGGTTCAGATCATAGCAAAGAAGGGCATCCTTCCAAGCTGAGGGGTGAAAGATTTTGCCCCCTCCGAAAGCGAGAGCGGGAAGGTTTATGGCACACGCAGGAGGTGCCGCGCCGGGAGAGAGCGATGGTCCATCGAGCCCAGCATGCCGACTCTGATGCCGGCCAGCCTGGGCCACGCGAAGCTCCCGGCACATCCCTTACGCTCTTCCTGCCCAGAGAAGGAGCTGGCGGTCCCCGAGTCTTCCAGAAACCTGTCCCAACCATGGTTTTTTTTTTAATCCACTCATACCTCACTAGCTTTGACCACAATCTCTGACAACAAATTCTTCAGCCTAACCACGCGTTGACTGAACAAATACTTTCTTCACTTTGCTTGAAATCTGCTCCCGGTTACTTTCGGGCGGTGCCTCCTAATGGCAGGGTTTGACTGTGTAAATATCCGTTTCCTATTAACCTCCTGCACACTGTGCAAGTTTCTAAACCTCTGTCCTATCTCCCCTCTCCTGCACAGGAGGTCGCTTGTGAAATTTGAGGTCAAGTGGCCTGCTGTGTGCAAGGAATACCCCACACAAGGTTACCCCTGCTCTTGGAAGGGCGAAACTTGTGCAGTTTCTCTTAAAATCAGAAAAAGCAGGCACCTGTCACCCAGAATGCCTCTCTCTCGCCAGCGCGTGGGAAAGCAGGTTACACACACTCAGCCTCTGGCTGTTTTGTATCAGCTACTTAATGCACATCAAACCATAAATGGCTTTGAAAATCAGGCGAAAGGAAATCCCAGGCCAGGAGAGAGAGCGAGAGAGAGAGAGCAATCAGACGAGTTGATGAGGTAACATAATATATGAAGGCAGATGAAGACCAAAATGATCCCTTCAGTCTGCCCAGCAAGTAGTTTAGGGTTAGAACTACTTCTCCATGCGAGTTACCCCCATGCAGAAATCTTACACCTAAAGTTACCATAGGTTTACCCCTTTTCTTCATCTCTATCCTCTACCTACTAGGGATCCTCAGTGTTTATCCCACATTCTTGTGAATTCATCACCATTCTTGTCTTCACCACCTCCTCCGGGAGGGCATTCCAGGCATCCACCTCCCTCTCTGTGAAGAATTATTTCCTGACCTTGTTCTGGAGCCTAACCCCACCTTGGAGTTTCATATCATGACCCCTAGTCCTACAGCTTCCTTTCCACTGGAAAAGGTTTCATTCTTGTGCATCATTTATACCTTTAAAGTATTTAGAAGTCTGTATCTTATCTCCCCTGACTGACTTTCTTCTCCTCCAGAGTACACATATTTAAGTTCTGCAATCTTATCTCACAAGTCTTTTGGTGCAGACCCCACACCGTTGTGATTGCCTCTCTCTGGACCACTTCCATCCTCTCTCTATCCTTTTTGAGATGAGGTCTCCAGCACTGACCAGAGTGCTCCAGGTGAGGCCTCACCACAGACCTGTACAGGGGCATCATCGCCTCCTGTTTCCTGCCGGTTATGCATCGCCCTAGGCAGCCCTGCATCTCTCTGGCCTTAGCCACTGCCTTGTCACATTGCTTCGCAGCCTTCAGACCGGCAGACACTATCACCCCGAGATCTCTCTCCCGGTCCATCCATGCACATCAGCCCTCCTGCTCCCTCACTACCTGAATGTAGTTCTTTTCCCTCCCATACTGCCCCCTGATCTTTTATATACCCTTCTCTCTCCCACATAAGCCTTCTCACCTTTTATGTACCCTTTATCTCTCAGGGCTTGTAATGTCGGCCTCCTTAGCAGAAACTTTTTCAATTTGTTGCGGACTTTATTGGAGTCGCTTTCTGAGCCCACACTATTAATGTTCTGCCTGGAGCCTGGAACAGAAGAAAGGGGTAAAACAGGAGTTAAACAGCTCAGATACTGTACTTGCCGTTCTGTCTTGGATTCTCAAGGATGCAATCTTTGCTCTTTACAGCAATTTCGTTCAAAGAATAACAGAGGTCCATATTCAGCACCATGTATCCAGCTAAGTTTGGACTCAGCCTTACAAATGGCAGGATTTGAAAATCCCACCTCACTGACCGGCCCCGAGAGAGCCAGATAACTATTTATCCAGCTAAAAAGTTATCCGGCTAGCTCAGGAGCAGGGCAGGGTAGCCAGATAATTGGCTAACTTTGCTAGCTGGCCAGCTTCTGAATATGGACCTCTCAGCCTGTGGGCTGGTCCAAAGCTTGGCAGTAGAAGTGCAAACCAAGGTGCAGGAAACCTGTTTACGGGGACAGGCGCACTGTGGAGGTCCCCATAAATGGCATGTAGGGATACAAGCTGATGGCTGCTGCAGGGGCTACCTGAAGAGGCACTGAAGGGTTCACTCTCTTTGCTTGTGCTTCATAAAAGAGACTGCAAGGAACGGAGCGCATCTCTGGGAGTCACGGTGCAGGAATTCAGTGTGATCAGGAGGGGCTCACAGGGCACAGACCCTCATCCACACACGGCAGGTATTCTCAACCCAGTCCTCAGCCAGTTTTTAGGACGTTCACAATGAATGTGCCTTCGTTCTATGCAAATCCATCTCATGCATATTCATTCTGCATAGCCTGAAAACCTGATTTGCTGGGAGTGTCCCGAGGTCCAGAGCAGGGGGCATTCACAGGCTTTACCCCCAGGGCCTCAAACCTTTTACACCGTAACCTTGACCACACAGATCCTGCGATCTTGAGCGTTTAGAAACGGAAGTGGGCAAAGCTCCGGGGACGGATGGTTCTACCTGATGCTTTCTTGTCCTTCTCACCTCGCTCTTTCTTACTGCTTAGTCTCTCGTTGGAGCCAAACTCCTGAAGGTTTTCTCCATTTTCTTCGAGAATGTCATCTGTGGACTGAAGACACACATTTGGGATATGACAAAATGATTGTAAATTGTGATCTGTGGAGGTCACAAGTGGATCCAAGGAGCACCATTAGCAATGCCAAATGAGAACAGAATATTTCTGGCATTCCAAGATCTGATCCCAACCTAATGGCGCTGTCCCTGTTTACTCAGGTTAAGTTTCGTTAAATCCCACTTTGGTTTAGCTATTATAGTCCCTGTTTGTTGCACCATTACAATACCGGTGCTGAAAAGGTGATACTCTCTCATTTTATGTCCTTCTCCCCACTTCATCACACCCTGACGAGAAGCTCGATACACTAACGAGCGCGCCATTGTGTTCCAGCTGCTGCTGGGCAGGACGACGACCTCCTCAGCAACCCCAGACAGCCGACTGTCGAGGGATGCCACAGCGTGTAACCCGGACTTATGTCTCTCCCCTGTTAGTAAGTGGCGGGCGGGCTGGGGGAGGGGGTGGCGTGTGTGCTTGTGTTCCTGTCTGACCCCTTCAAGCCACTATGGGGGAAATTTTGAGACCACCCACAGGTATTTTGTACCAGTGGGGCCTGCAAACCCGCTGAAAATTCAGCTGGCAGGGAAAAGCAGGGAAGCAGGTGGAGTACCTAGGGTGGAAGTGCCTGTGGGGATTTGTAAGATGCAATCCCAACGCGCAGGTTCCCCTTCCCTGACCTAACCCTGCCCCTCCCCCCACTCCCACAGGTAGACGTGTGCGCTGCGTGAACAGCCTGGGAACCCTTAACCGTGGTGGGGGGGGGGGGGGCATTTGCATATACGGCCCTTTTTAGGCAGGTAAACACCCTTTTCTCTGCATGAAACATTTTGAAAATTACCCTCTCCAAGCACAGTTGGGCCAGATACGCTACTCATTTTTCCCCCAGACACAAAAAAGGGAAAACCTTTTATCGCGTCTGGCCCATTGTGTGCTGACAGAGGATGACACTAAAACGGCAGGATACCCGGTCATGGGCACCCCGAGGTGCTGCCGCCGCGCCCCCCCTCCCACCCCAAGCGTCTGTGTGGATGGCAAGTACCAGCCTCTGGATGCTCTCGGAGATGATCTTCTGCCAGTCTGCGGTGATGACCTCTGAATCGTGCTGGATCAGGTACTCGGAGCCGCCGCGAGTTTTCAACTGCAGAGAGAGGGGGGGGGGGGGGGGGGGAGGGAAAAAGAAGGATACGTTCTCTTTATCAGAATAACAGAGAATCCTCGATCCGGGCGAGACACAGAACTGCGAGGTCAGTAAGCCGGCCAGCAGCAAAGCTATCAGGAAGAATGTAGCCACGCGCCCAGCGGGAAGAATCTCTCACTGAATATATAAAGTTATCTGGGTGTCTCAGCCCTTAGCCGGCTTTACTGAATATTGTTTGGGGTTTTTTTTTGCAGCGACTGCGCAGCCCTGATCCCTCCTACTCCCTCCCCCCTCCAGCCCCGATCCATTTTAATGTACTCTCCAAGCAGCTCCAATCCCTCCCGATTCCCCCCCCCCCCCAATAAGTGTTAATGAACCGGCAAAGCAGCCCTGATCCCTCCCCCCAATTTCAGCCGAACACTGAACCCCCCTCCCCTACTCCCCAACCCCCATCAGCGCACGGCTCAGCCAGGTTTCTCCCACTGGCTTCACTATTAACTGCCGGGATGGCAGAGAACTGTACCAGCATTTAATATGCATTTATTCACTTCCCTGGCTTCCTGATTGGTCCTTTCACTGCACATTAACATTTATCGGGCAGATTGGGGCTGCACAGCTGCTTCTGTTCTTCGGTTTTTTTGTTTTTGCAGGGAAGCATTTCTCAGGTTAACTTTAGGGCTGCTTTTTTGCCGACCAGAGTTAGCCGGAGATCTTTACCCTGCTAGCGTTGATGTTCATCAACCACGTCCCAGAGTGCTCTCATCCCGGCTCAGTTTTAAACGTGCAATGACTTACATGACTGAAACATAACTGCTCAGCTTAGAAGGGTTTTTTTAAAACACAGGGTGGTCTGGCTGAGTCTTGAACTTAACCACAGAAGCCCTTTTTAATATCGACCTCTACGTCCTCTGCTCTAGCCTGGAGCCATCTGACTGTGTCCAGGATATCCAGGAGTGTGCATGAGAGGCTAGGAAGCCCAGTAACACAGCAGGTGACAGCAGAGAAAGGCCAGCTGGGCCATCCAGCCTTTCCAGTTATTTCTGTGCACGCTGCTAAGGATATATCCCAGCTGACAGATACAGGAAGGGAGAGGCCTGGGGTAGCCTGGCAGCAGCTCACCTCTAAGACGTTCTTCTTACTAGACTTGTCCCTGCCTGCCCAGCTGAGGGTCGCTCCACGCAGGTCTATGGTGTACTCCGGGGTGCTTAATGCAGATGCCGGTTTCTGGAAAGAGAGGGCGGGAGGGGAAGAATTGTGCGTTGCATAACAGCCTGCTCTGACTCAACACTTGTATGCCATGCAGCTCTGAGACTCGGGGCACTGTGCACTGGTTATGCATGGGTGACAAAGTCCTGCAACCACATGCACTTAACACAACAATAATCTCCCTGAATTACAAAACCATTTCATAAATAAAACTTGGCCCTTGGCTTGCCCAGCGTTCAGAGGTTCAGTGCAGAGCAACTCTTTCTGCTAGTACAGTATAAAGTGCTGGATTTAATTACTCACTTTTCTGAAGCTGAGCTAAAGCATTATTGCGTTCAGATACTACAGGCATTCCCCTGCAACAGAGGGCTCGCAATCTAAGTTTGTACCTAAGGCAGCAGAGGAAATTGACTTGCTCAAGGTCACAAGGAGCAGCAGTGGGACTTGGGCTTCATTTATATTTGGGTGCGTTATGATATTTTTAGCACAAACCTTTTTTTTTTTGTCTGCTGGTTCCTCCTCTCTCCTGTTTCTTCCATTCTTCAATCAAAACCAATGCTAGGATTCTGGTGACATGAGCTTTCGTTTGCAGCTACACCCACCCTCCCAGTTCCTAGCCTGGTTCATTGCAGCAACATCTCCGAGGCCAAGAGCAATTTACCAGGGCTCCTCCCAGACTTCAGCACCATGGGTTCTAAACCCAGCCACCGGGTGCTGCACCATGGGTTCTAAACCCAGCCACCGGGTGCTGCACCATGGGTTCTAAACCCAGCCACCGGGTGCTGCCCTTAACAATGGCCATGACTCCCTTCCCTCCCCCAGGCGGAAGCAGCATCTCCGGGTGCAGAAGTCTGGAAGTAAATCAGGAAACCCTGCGCATGGCAGAGTGCAGCCAGACCAGCACAGAGACTCTCCTGCTTAATGCAGACGCTAGAAAAACCTTTAATACCCTCCTGCTCATGGTCCCTCAGATTGTACCAAGGTTGGCCCTATCTAAGTGCTGCTGCCCTGCAGGCTGGTGGCATCTCGGGCGGGGCTATTCCTTGGGCACGTAATAAGGCTTACCAGCGAGTTGGCGGAGAGATTTTTGGAATCTTTAAAGAAGGTCAGAATTCCGCCTTCCAGAACGGTCCAGGATGAGCTCCAGTTCTTCCTGCTGGGGTGGGAGGCAGAGCAAATGAGTGTTACGATGGTATCACCATAAACGTACATATACAAGCCTGGAAGAAGGAGCATCTCTCTAGGCACGTGTACATTCTGGGGATAGCGAAAATATACTATGTCAGAACTGAGGGTTAAATATCTAGAATAACCATTTCCAAAAAAAATTCCTCGTTTACAAAATCAAACTCATCCGTGTGCGCTATATGCCAGTCATAATAGGCACTACCAGCAAGTCGTGCCTTCTTTTGCCTTATTCTGGGGATATACATACGTGTGGCCTGAGCTTGTCTGTTCACATGTATGCAGATATACTTAGTACATCGTGATTTGGAGGGGATTCCAGGGGCATGGCATCTCCCGTGAAAGTCCTTCCCCTCTCACCGCCCAGGACAGCGTGCTCTGAAGGCACAACTCCCCTCCCGGCTGAGCGGCAGCTCTCTTGGAAACCCAGCTCATGGTGATAGATTAACACAATAAGGCCCTCTTTCTGTGTGGTTTGCTGGCAGAGCTAAACTGCGCTGATCTGCAAAGCTAGGGAGTATTAAGGCCGCAGAAAGAGGCCAATATTCAAACATAAGGCAGTTGTCTAAATTTTAATCTGAAAATCAGGTTACGAGTCTAAACACATGCCTGTACATTTAGACAATGCAAACTGGGGGTGTAAAGTTAGGTACATCAGTGGCGTGCAATCTCCACGCGAGCTCCCTTTCCCCAGAATGCCTCATTTTTATGCCGTAAAGTCTGCTTACATTACAGGTACATGCATAGTTTTAAGATGCTGCAAATCCACTTAAGCAAATTCAGCCAATTGTCTGCATGTAACTCCTAATTTTATGCATGTAGATCTGGACTAAATTAACCTCCATATGAACTGCCTAGAAGCCAAGCAAACTCCAGATTTCAAGGCTAAATTCACACAATATTCTTGGGGGAGGGGGGGGAGTCTGGGGAGGACACTCTCCCAGCTCAGTCATTTCATGAGCTTCCTGTCCCAAGAACAGGAAAGGGAGGGAGGTGAGTGAGAAGGAAGGGAAGGGATGGAGAGAGGGGGGAGAGGGGGAAAGAGAACCAGCCAGGGTAGGAGGGTCAGTGAGTAGGATGGGAAGGGAGGAGGTGAGTGAGAGGGAAGGGGGCTGAGTAGAGATGAAATGGAGGGGAGGGCACAATGTGCAGGGTGTGAGTAGAGTGGGGGGAGGGCAACAAAGCAGAGTGTGAGGGAAAGAGTGCTACCCACCCACACACCATTCCCCACCTATATCATCACCCACCCACTCACTGCTTCCTCTATACCCCACACATGCACAGGGGTGAGGGGGAGGAGGGAGAGAAAGTTGTCCCTTTCCATACACCCCAACCCCCCTCACCGCAAGCATCCCATAGCTCTCATTCCCCCTCCACACACACACAGGGAAGAATACCCCCCCACACTCAAGCAAGCCCCCCAGCTCCTGAATACACCCCACCTCTCAACCCTCAACCATTTCTCACCGTCTCCCCCCCACAACCCATACACACACACACCTGCAGCCCCTACGATATTCATAAAGCCGTTCACTGGAGATTTCACACATGCAATTTCCATGCAAAAGGGCAAAGTTCACCAGCTCGGCAGCGTTTCCCCAGTTCAAAATTAAAAAAAAAACCAAAAAAAACGATAAAAGAAATGGCTCGTTTGCAAATGCAGAGAAAATGGGTCAATACTGTAGAATTTTGTTCTGCCTCCCTTGCCCAAAATGTTCCCATTAAGATCTACACTGGAAAAAAATCCAGAAGGTTTGAGTCAATTTGGGCAAAAAAAAAAAGCCTGGGTATCATTGTTTTGGCCGGGACTATAGTTGCACATCTCTCGTCTGGAAGGCGAGGCGGCAGGAAGGAGGGCCAACCCCGCCGCGACCAGGGCCACACCTTGCCACGCAGGAAGGAGGGCCAACCCCGCCGCGTCCAGGGCCACACCTTGCCACGCAGGAAGGAGGGCCAACCCCGCCGCGACCAGGGCCACACCTTGCCACGCAGGAAGGAGGGCCAACCCCGCCGTGTCCAGGGCCACGCCTTGCCACGCAGGAAGGAGGGCCAACCCCGCCGTGTCCAGGGCCACGCCTTGCCACACAGCAAGGAGGGCCAACCCCGCCGCGACCAGGGCCACACCTTGCCACGCAGGAAGGAGGGCCAACCCCGCCGCGACCAGGGCCACGCCTTGCCACGCAGCAAGGAGGGCCAACCCCGCAGTGTCCAGGGCCACGCCTTGCCACGCAGGAAGGAGGGCCAACCCCGCCGCGTCCAGGGCCACGCCTTGCCACGGAGGAAGGAGGGCCAACCCCGCCGCGTCCAGGGCCACACCTTGCCACGCAGGAAGGAGGGCCAACCCCGCCGCGTCCAGGGCCACACCTTGCCACGGAGGAAGGAGGGCCAACCCCGCCGCGTCCAGGGCCACACCTTGCCACGCAGGAAGGAGGGCCAACCCCGCCGCGTCCAGGGCCACGCCTTGCCACGCAGGAAGGAGGGCCAACCCCGCCGCGTCCAGGGCCACGCCTTGCCACGGAGGAAGGAGGGCCAACCCCGCCGCGTCCAGGGCCACGCCTTGCCACGCAGGAAGGAGGGCCAACCCCGCCGCGTCCAGGGCCACACCTTGCCACGCAGGAAGGAGGGCCAACCCCGCCGCGTCCAGGGCCACACCTTGCCACGCAGGAAGGAGGGCCAACCCCGCCGCGTCCAGGGCCACACCTTGCCACGCAGGAAGGAGGGCCAACCCCGCCGCGTCCAGGGCCACACCTTGCCACGCAGGAAGGAGGGCCAACCCCGCCGTGTCCAGGGCCACGCCTTGCCACGCCCGAGTCTCTCTCTTACCGGAGCTTCTTCCCGTTCTCGGCGACTTTCGTCTTATAGAGGATGCCGGCCTTCAGCAGGCTTTTGGGCTGCAAGAAGAAGAAGAAATGTCGTAAATGGAACGCCAGCCACGGGCATTAGGACGCCTCCCACTGGACGAGTGGAGCCCCTGCAGGACACCTGCTGCTCCGCGAGTCCCCGCTCCGTCTCTGGCACATTTACAGAGAGAGGAGAGAGAGTGAAAATGGGAGAAAATCATAAAGGCTCGTGACACCGTGGCCCCAATCCCAGTCAGTTCTGAAGCCCAAATGAGGAGGAAGAAGCTGCTAGGCCAAAACCCTGACCCCCCTCCCCCACCAAAATCACGCTGAGCACCTTCCAAAAAAAAAATATATATATATATATTTGTAAATGAAGAAAAATCCTGTCTTTCAATATTCTTCCTGATTGTGGATATAATGCCAGAGAAAACCATTTCCAATGCAAGGGCAGTGCAAAAGGACCTGAATTATGGGCTCTGAGCATAAGAACATAAGAAAATGCCATACTGGGTCAGACCGAGGGTCCATCAAGCCCAGCATCCTGTTTCCAACAGTGGCCAATCCAGGCCATAAGAACCTGACAAGTACCCAAACATTAAGATAGATCCCAAGCTACTATTCCTTATTGATTATGGACTTCTCCTCTAGGAACTTATTTTGTAAACCCAGTCACACTAACTGCCGTAAACCACGTCCTCTGGCAATGAATTCCAGAGCTTAACTATGCGCTGAGTGAAAAAGAATAGTCTTCGATTTGTTTTAAATGTGCTACTTGCTAACTTCATGGAGTGCCTCCTGGTCCTTCTATTACCTGAGAGTGTAAATAACCGATTTAGATTAACAGTGAATTTTCCAACTTTTTTGCATTATTCCAAAACCATTTGCTATCTTTCTCCACAGTGGTTTATAAACATTAATTTGTGTATTATTATTATTGCTTTAGTTATTTTGTAGCTGTCCCTGGGCCACAGGTTCCCCTGCGCCTTCCTCTCTGTCACTACCCCCCATCAGCTTCTCTCTAATCTTCCTTTGCACTCTTATCCTCTCATCCCCCTCCTCTGCTCATCAGCAACATCTGAAATTAGAATTTGAGGCCAAAGTTTGATCCCCTAGCAAAGGCTAAACCTAGGGAGGGTAATTTTCAACAGCCCGCGCATGAATCTGCATTGAAAATTCTGGCTACGGACCACGTCGTAAAGCATCGGGCCATGTGCGGAATACGCACGCGCATTTACAGCTGCTTGATAGCTGGCGGAAAGGCGCAAGTGTGCACATCAATGGCCCTTTACGACCGCACACATCTTTCCCTGTGATCTGCCTTGGGCCTCTTTCCTGAGAAAATGCAGAATATCAGACAGAGACAAATTAACCACCTCTACTGCAAAACCTCACCAGCGAGGAATTGTTTCCTTAAGACAATAGAACCCCTGGATTCTGCTTGCAAGATCTATAACTGCGACCGGCCACCCCCTCTCAAGGACACAGCGGCAGGACCTCCTTACCTGAGGCTGAGGGCTTCCTGCCGGCGAGGGAGAGCTGAGGCCGGAAGGGCTTCTGTTATGCGCAGGTGCAAACTCCTTGAAAAAGAGAGAGATTTTTATTAAAAGGAGGCCGGGAGGGGGGCACAAATACAGGCCCAGCCTGGAGGCTCAGTGACTGCTGCTCCCTGGCGGAGACTCTGTTTGCAGCCCGCTGCGGGAAGAGGAGAAGGTGCCAGAAAACAAAAAGGCACCAAAAGGAACACAACCCTGCACTCGTCAGGCTGAAAGGGCACCGAGGGATCCCTGAGCTTTTATTACCGCCCCGTGCCTTGGATCTTGTGCGTTTCTCCTGGTGCCACAAACTCACCGTGGCGGTGCCCGGCAGGACGAAGCTGAGCGGCGAGTTCTGGCGCCACGGCAGCAAGGGGCTTCCCTCCGGATCAGATTCACTGCTGGCTCGGTGCTGGAAGGACAAGGGGGATGGGACCTGCAGACACAGGGAGATTCTTCACATTAAGCAGCTTCAACGTTACTCCACGCGGAGGGAGGCAGGGAGAAATCATCTTGGGACCCCAGTCTGAACCCCTCACTGCAGTGTTTGAAACTGCTTTGACTTCAGACTCACACTTTCATATCACTGTTCAGGATGCAAATGTTGTAACCCAACCACGTATCCACGCACGCCCTCCCCCTGTGTGCAGGACCCTGACGCACCCCCATATCCTTACTGCATTCCAGTCACCCTCCCTGCTCCCCTTATCTGAGCCCTGTGCCCATTCACCCCCCTCCGTATCTCTGCCCTGCGTTCAGCTCTCCCGCATCTCAGGGCTGAAATCCATTCACCTCCTCCTGCATCTGAACCCTGCAAATACATCCTTCCTTTTCATTACTGGCAGGCTGATACAGTAAGGAGCGGTAGGAAGAGCTGCGTTAGTGCCGGGCGCACCCACGTTTGCCGCACGCACAGTCCAGCTCACCTACCGCTCGATACTGTATTTAAATTGCTTGCAAATGCAAGCCGCGTCCAAGAAGCGTCCGTGAAGCGTTAGGCCCGCGCAACCCATTTTACTGTATAGAGCGCTATACAGTAACCTGGGTGTGCTGGCCTAACGCTTCACGGACACGCTGGTATCTGTCATTTCAAATGTCATTTGAAATGACAGATACCAGGAAGTGGACGGTTCTCCTACGCTCGAGATTGCCGGTCCTCTCTCCCCTCCTCCCGAAGCAAGACGTGACGTCACGCCTTGAGCGGCCCAATTGCATGCACAGGGGCCGCTTTTGCCCGTGCAGGCGTCCATCTTAGCCTCCGGGAGGCAGGGGAGCCGCGATCCGTCTCCGCCGATGTCCGTCTCCGGAGGAGGGCTGCGAAAAAAGTAAGTCGTTGCTTTACACTGCCAGTCCTCTCCCCCCTCCTCCCGAAGCAAGGCTGCTTCATGCGCCTTGCTTCGGGAGGAGGGGAGAGAGGACTGGCAATCCCGAGCGTAGGACAACCGTCCACTTCATTGCTACTTTTTTTTTTTTTTTTCGCTTTTTTCGATTTTTTCCGCTTTCGTTGCTTCGGGAGGAGGGGAGAGGACTGGGGCTGCCCCGGAGACCAGCACCCATTGACGCGGCCAGGGCAGGTGAGCGGGGGCTGGGGGAAAGTTTGCCGCCTACCCTTACCCCTGCCTCTAACGCCAGGGTAAGGGTAGGCGGTAAGTTAGCAGGTTTAACACGCAGCTAAACTGCAGGTTTAAAAAGGCGATAGTCGGGGCGCGCGTTACTGCATGGGAGGGAATAGCTAATCCGATCGTTTACATGTAATATACATGCCGCGGGCGGAAGGGGTTACCCGGTGATTTAAAGAGGCGGTAAGAATCGGTTAAAGGGGATTGTGTATCGCAGGAAGGGCTAATGCGGCCGGAAAGTGAGTAGAAAGTGGGTTAGGAGCAGGGTAACCGCGGCCGCACTTTACTGTATTGACCTGTGGGTTAGAATTAATATTCAAAATATTATCCAAACTTCTCTTAGAAATAGCCTAATGGAAGGGGACAAGTAAGGCAGCTGACCCCCCCCCACTAACCCCCCTCCCTCAATGAGTTTCTCCTTCCTCCACATCCCCCTCCCCCCTCCCCCCAAAGAAGAACTAAGCCCTTGCATTCAATCCCCCACTACCAAAACTATCTAAAGATAGTCTGCCTGGCCTCTGGAACACTTTTTTTTTTTTTTTTTAAATTATTATTTGTCCGTACTCTCGAAGTTAGCCAAATGAACCTTTTGTATATCGGCCTCTTAGCCTCTGATTCCATGAACACTCAGGCTCGGGCAGATACAAACGCCAGCTTAGAACGACTAAGAAAATACCTTTACAATGCAAGCAAGTGTGTGCAATAGATTAAATAAATCAGTTGCGATCTCATATCCTGGAAAAATAATATACTCTTCCTGCAAATTACTTGATGGCCAAACACCTGGCTCTGATGTCACCAGCACCCTGCAGTGGACTTATTGCACCTTTTCTGCCATGCATCTTACCTGTGGAAGGTTCCACTGAGAGGCAGACCCGTCCGGTGTGTAGAAATAGGTTTTTCCATAATCATCTTGTGACTGTATCCACTGAAATTAAAAAAAAATAAAATAAAAAAAAATACACACAACAATGAAACTCAAAAATTACTTCTCCCTCTCTGTAGTGCACTAAATATTATTAAGACCAGTCGTCTCAGTTCTTAAATTGCATTTATTAGGGAGATCAAAGATGAAACAATAGTGATTAATCCAAAACGACCAACCAGGTATGTATAATCCAAAATGCCCGACTCTGGCCGAGTTTCACCTACATAAGAACATAAGAACATAAGAAAATGCCATACTGGGTCAGACCAAGGGTCCATCAAGCCCAGCATCCTGTTTCCAACAGTGGCCAATCCAGGCCATAAGAACCTGGCAAGTACCCAAAAACTAAGTCTATTCCATGTAACCACTGCTAATGGCAGTGGCTATTCTCTAAGTGAACTTAATAGCAGGTAATGGACTTCTCCTCCAAGAACTTATCCAATCCTTTTTTAAACACAGCTATACTAACTGCACTAACCACATTCTCTGGCAACAAATTCCAGAGTTTAATTGTGCGTTGAGTGAAAAAGAACTTTCTCCGATTAGTTTTAAATGTGCCCCATGCTAACTTCATGGAGTGCCCCCTAGTCTTTCTACTATCCGAAAGAGTAAATAACCGATTCACATCTACCCGTTCTAGATCTCTCATGATTTTAAACACCTCTATCATATCCCCCCCTCAGTCGTCTCTTCTCCAAGCTGAACAATCCTAACCTCTTTAGCCTTTCCTCATAGGGGAGCTGTTCCATTCCCCTTATCATTTCTTATCACCTTCTCCATCGCAATTATATCTTTTTTGAGATGTGGTGACCAGAATTGTACACAGTATTCAAGGTGCGGTCTCACCATGGAGCGATACAGAGGCATTATGACATTTTCCGTTTTATTCACCATTCCTTTTCTAATAATTCCCAACATTCTGTTTGCTTTTTTGACTGCCGCAGCACACTGCACCGACGATTTCAATGTGTTATCCACTATGACACCTAGAACTCTTTCTTGGGTTGTAGCACCTAATATGGAACCCAACATTGTGTAATTATAGCATGGGTTATTTTTCCCTATATGCATCACCTTGCACTTATCCACATTAAATTTCATCTGCCATTTGGATGCCCAATTTTCCAGTCTCACAAGGTCTTCCTGCAATTTATCACAATCTGCTTGTGATTTAACTACTCTGAACAATTTTTTGTCATCTGCAAATTTGATTATCTCACTCGTCGTATTTCTTTCCAGATCATTTATAAATATATTGAACAGTAAGGGTCCCAATACAGATCCCTGAGGCACTCCACTGTCCACTCCCTTCCACTGAGAAAATTGCCCATTTAATCCTACTCTCTATTTCCTGTCTTTTAGCCAGTCTGCGATCCACGAAAGGACATCGCCACCTATCCCATGACTTTTTACTTTTCCTAGAAGCCTCTCATGAGGAACTTTGTCAAACGCCTTCTGAAAATCCAAGTATACTATATCTACCGGTTCACCTTTATCCACATGTTTATTAACTCCTTCAAAAAAGTGAAGCAGATTTGTGAGGCAAGACTTGCCCTGGGTAAAGCCATGCTGACTTTGTTCCATTAAACCATGTCTTTCTATATGTTCTGTGATTTTGATGTTTAGAACACTTTCCACTATTTTTCCTGGCACTGAAGTCAGGCTAACTGGTCTGTAGTTTCCCGGATCGCCCCTGGAGCCCTTTTTAAATATTGGGGTTACATTTGCTATCCTGTACAATATGGGCTGTATCAGGGGCTACAAAATAATAATATATTGGTCATAATTCAAATCAAATACACAATCATATTCATTCATTATATTGATTAGACAGATAAATACTATATGACTTTATTCAATTAAACATTATACGGTAATTAAATCTTTATTAATTTACTGTTCTGGGCATTTTGGATTATTCATACCTGGTTGGTCATTTTGGATTAATCACTATTGTTTCATCTTTGATCTCCCTAATAAATAAAATTTAAGAACTAAGATGGCTGCTGGCTCTTATAGACCATCTTCCATATTGTTTTTTGGAACCATCTTAAATAGTATTAATGCAGGGTCTGTGTTAAAGGAATCTACAGGAGATAAGGCAATTCCAGGGCTATGGGTCATTTATCATTATTGCTCCCCCATTGATATACACAGTAACATAGTAATGACGGCAGAAAAAGACCAGAATGGTCCATCTGGTCTGCCCAGCAAGCTTCCCAAGGCAGTCACTGCTGCTCCGTGCAGGTTACCCCCATGTTTCTCTTAAGGGTATTAAGGCGAAAGAGGACACAATGTGTTAGAGACCAAGAACCCCACTATGAAAAACTGATATACTGGCACAGCAGTGATGGGGTGAGTGTTATCCTGTCTTCTTTCTACTCTATTCTAGGTCATCGTGAACCCATTAGGCTGCCTGGGGACCTTTTTATGGCAGAATACTGTAGAGGATTTACCATTGCCTTCTATAGCCCAGAGCATCTCATCTTCCCTAGTCATCCCCTATCCAGGTCTGACACTACTTAACTTCTGAGATCTAGCAGGTTTAAGCTCCCCCAGGCCACTGTTAGACAGGATTGATGGAGGAGTCGCTAGAAGGACGTGCTCTTCCGTTAATCCTGCCCTGTAATGAAATCTAGAGGTGACACATTCACATGGCTGGGCCAACAGAAGAACATAAGATCATATGACTTACTGTACTGAGTCATCAAGCCCGCTATCCTGTTTCCAAAGGTGGCCAATACAGGTCACAGGTACCTGGCAGGATCCCAAGGGGTAGATAAGATTCCAAGCTGCTTATCCCAAGAATAAGCTGTGGATTTCTCCAAATCCACCTTAATAATTATTTATGGACTTTTACTCCAAACACTTGTCCAGAGCTTTCTTTTTTAAAAATGCAGGCACGCTAATAGCTTTCGCCACATCTTCTGGCAATAAATTCCAGAGCTTAATTATGCGTTGAGTAAAAAAATATTTCTCTTATTAGTTTTAAATGTACTACTTAGCAACTTCATTGTGTGTCCCCTGGTCTTAAAGATTCAAACATGTATTCCCTGGAGGAAAGGGGAGATATGATAGAGACATTCAAATATCCCAGAGGTTTCCAAGCACAGGTGAGTCTTTTTCAATGGAAAGGAGGCTCTAGAACGAGGGGTCATGAGATGAAGGTGAAAGGGGGTAGACTCAGGAGTCATCTTAGTAAATATTTCTTTACAGAGAGGGTGATGGATGCATGGAACAGTCTCCCAGTGGAGGTGGTGAAGACAAAAACAGTGTCTGAATTCAAGAAAGCATGGGATAAAAACAGAGGACTTCTAAGGAAGTGATGACCCCCAAATTTAACCTTCTCCAAATTATCCACCGCCAGTTGTGTTTCTCAGGGGAAAAATCTTTTTGACCCCCAAGATAATCAATGTGGTTCCCCTGGATGAAGGTTCACCAGCCACAAAATTACCAGGTCCCAACAACCAGGCCAGAGATGGCAAACCTTTGGCGTCTACAGCCAAAGTCCTGCACCACTCTGCTGTTAAGGAAGGGAAGACATTGTCTAAATGATCTCTTGAAATCGGAGTGCTGGTGGATTTTCTGACTTTATACAATTGATTCTCATGGACTAACGTTGACTCGGAGCCCTGAAGAAGCATTTGAGGCGCTGCCATTGGCTGGGGGACCTAACAGTCATGTTAGCCCTTCCTGCGCCGCACGGCCCCCTTACCGTTTCACGCGTGTAGCTGTTCGTGTAGAGCGTTTGCCCGTCCTTGACCTGGGAAGTCCAGCCCAGGGGCTGCCAGGAAGAGCCGTGGTGCGTCGGGGAGGTCTCCAGCTGAACCTCGGGGTACTCGAACGACGTGTGCGAGGCGAGCGGGGAGTAATCTTCCCTGGGGTAGCACTCAAGCTCATCGGGGGAAAGCTCGGGGTAATCCGTCTCTGGCGTGGGTGGCTGGGAACAGGAGGAGATTCATGATCATCGCATGCACATTGTCGGGTCTCCTTTCTAAATATTTCTCCTTTCGGGGGTGGGGGGGGGGGGGGCTGTGTTCATACATTCCCACCTCCCCCGGGGTATGAGGGCCTGCAAGCTACCTTTCAGAGCCTGCGTGGGGAGAGGGATTTTCCAATCAGGCTCCAGCAGCACCCAGCGGGTAACTCAGCACCAGTATCCATTTGCACTTCCTCTGAAGCAGATACTGACATGCATTGGTTTCCTCCCTTTGAACTAAAACTGGTCCTTATTTTCACAGGTAAAAATCACTCACGCTGTGAACGGCACAGGTACTTCCCAAGTCTTTTTGGGGGTTTTGTCCAGGAGTTTCCTGCAACTCCTTTGGGTCTTCCAGCTCAGTCAGAACCTGCCCCTTCATAACTACCCTGGGATTTTCCTCATCTTATTTTTACTTTCCTTCCTCCCTTCCCCCCTCATCTAGCCTTACAGCCATCGTGGTGACGGTGCTCAGCCAGGGGCCGCAGGGTTCCCTCCAGATCCCAAGGTGCGTGGCCTCCCCAGTCAGCCACTAGGTGTCGCCGCCGTGCGATGGCCAAGACTCCCTCCCTCCCCACACAACAGCTTCAAGCCCTGCCTAACCAAAGGCGCAGGAGCTGGGCTCAGGAATTGAGCCTTTATCACCGGACGTGGCTGGGTGTGGCGCAGTCGTCAAGGCACTGGATGGCGGCAGCTATGTTATTTTATGGCAGACGTGCCAACGGTTTGCCTCCAAATGAAAACGTGTCATGCTCACGTGCATCGACCCCAAGATGCCGCTCTGGTCCTGCTTTTTGTCCCGTTGCAAGGCACGGGGCTATAATTCTGATTTCACAAAGAATACCAGGGCTGAATCTCCAGGCAAGCAACGAGGCAAAACTAAGACCGGATCGGCATCTTTCGGGTGATCTGGGTGAGGCGGAAATCCCAGTCATGCATAGGATGACAAATCTTACTAGAACAGAACATTCTCCATTTTTTAATTAGTTGTGTTTTGCCAAAAAAAAAAAAAATCATGGTTTTAAATGAATAAACTGAAAGCTCCATCCCTCAAAAAAAGCACCTATTTCCTTGCTACCCAGTTTGCTGCCTCTTCTGCATATCAAAGGATCCTCCTACCCTGGAAGCTAAACTTTAACTATCCCACGTGACAGCAGGGAAAGCCTTGGCTTCCTGCCGCAGGAGACCCACATACAGTCAGAAGGTGTCCATCCCTCTGGCCACTGGAGGAGGAAAAGCCACACGGGAAATCAGCAGTGGCCATCCCCTTGACCGCAGACACAGGGAGGCCCTGCATAGTTGGCCAACTGTCGAAGGGAGCAACTGCAAGCCCAGTACAGGGGTGCAGACGTGCTAGGTAGAGGAGAGACCAGGGAAGACAAGAGGAAGAGTGATTAAAGGAGAAAAGATGCAGCAGCAGGAGAAAGTTGAGTGAAAGAGGAGAGAAAGGGAGGAGAAGAATATGAACCACTGCCCCCCCCCCCCCCCCCCTGCCAGTGGTTGGCTAACAGGGAACAACCTCTCCTCCCCCGTGCATCTTCACCGCAACTCCCACTCAGGCCTCTAAGCAAAACCATGGTTTCAACTTTGGCCTCTTCTATTGACACTAAAACAAAGATCACTACAGAATAAAATGCCCTGTTCTCAGACTCTTAGCAAACGCTATCCTACGAGCAGGGGACAATTCTTCAGACTGCTGGCGACCTGCCCCAGAAAACAAAATTAATTCCCCCCCCCCAGGTATGGTAACCCTAGATAGAAATGCCCTTCATTTCACTGAAAGCAGAATAAACCAACAGTGCCTCTCACGTACTCTCTGGTCCATCGGGCTGTACTGCGAAACCCCAAGCTTCATTTCTTGTAGACTCAGCTCCTCCTCCCGTTCGGGAGCTTCCCAGGAGGTCTCACCCGTTCCCGAGTGATAGAAGAAAAACTTCCCGCTGACTTCGTCAAAATGCTTTTCCCATTCTGCTGCGTCTCTGGGGCTCGGGGAGTAGGCCAGGAGGGGGCTGGCCGGGGGGTCGGGCTGGTCTTCAGGAAGGTCAAAAGGTGAGTCCCAGGTGGTCTGCCCGGTCAGGCTGTTGTAGTAGAAGAGTTTGCCTGTGCCGAGGTCAGTGTGAGTCTCCCATTCTTCGAGGGTACTGCTGGAGCTGTGCGGGCGAGGGGAGCGGGCACCGATCGCGGTTTCCAGCCGTAACGCCTCTATGTTCTCATAGATGGAAGAAGCAGCTTCTTTCTTCTCTTGTGCCTGTCAAAAAAAATAAATAGAAATTAAGAATAGTTAGCACTAAAACACGGAAGCTGTTAATACATAAGGACCATTTAAGTCTCCCCATAGTGCTCTCCCTTTCTCCCCCTGCCCCCACAGGTCTCGCATGCTTGCTGTGGCTTACACCACCTCTGCTGAAGCCTTCTCCGCCCTCTTGGTGAAAAACAGTGCTTCAGTTCCATATTCTGACCCCCCTTGTCCTTGAGCTACCTTTCCGTTCTAGGGAAAATGCTTCCTTCTGGCACTCTATCGAAGCCCGCCAAATATTTGCAAAGAGGGGCGGCTTGGCCTATCGGGGCTTCGGGCATGCCCCAAGTGGGCCAGTCATGTGGCTGCAGGGCTAACTTGTGCCGGGCCGCGTGGAGCAAACGAAGATGCCGCTGTGGGCCGGGCTACAGAAAAGAGAGTGTGTGTGTGTTTGTGCCAAGAAAGTTTCTGCAATCTAAAAAAAAAATCTGTTTGCAACTGAGCGTGGTGAATGATACTGGCTGGCAGTGTCAGTACTTGCAACCGGTTCATGAGCCAGACCAGGAATCCAGAATATCTCTCTGTAACAGATATGTAGGGGGCCCAACCAATTTGCATGGATTGAATGGGGGCTGCAACTCTGCTCATTCATGGTCTCTAGAATGTGTGCAACTTCTTACAGCTCGATACAGTAAAGTTCAGTTGAAGATTTCTCGTCTGTAACGAGCTCGCTGCGCACAATTCGGACGCGTAAGGCAAACCAGCGATACAGTCTCCAGTTTTGCGCGTCCGTAGCGCTTCTTAAAACAGACGCGTAACCCTTCCCGCACCCGGCATGTAAATGAACGAATTAGCTGTATAATGAAGGAATTAGCTATTCCCCTCCGATACCGTAACGGGCACTCAGGTTCTCTCATTAGTAACGCACTGTTTTGCCGCGGCCGTAACGTCTTAGTTTACCGCCTCCCCCTAGTAGGAGTTAGGACTGTGAGTCTAGTAACAAATCCATCGACACCTCTTAAGATACTCAAAAACAATAAAACACAATTTAAAAAAAAAGCGATACAGAGATGATCGAGAAAATGTAATGATGTGGGACACATAAAACCTGTCAGAAGAAAAAATAAAAATTTTTAAATACCTGTCGGAGGGCCGCGTGGGTCCAGGCGGCCGGCGGCGGTGGAAGCCGGGTGGTCGCGTGTTAAATCTAGGCCGCGGGCGGGTGGGCGCCTGTTCCAGGCAGCGGCGGCGGGGGGACACGCGTTAGTTCGAGACGGCCGGCGGGCGGCGGGTGGTCGCGTGTTAAATCTAGGCCGGGTCCGCACAGGCGCGCATTCATTCATCCAGGCGGAGGAGCCGGTGGCGAAAGCAGCCGGCTCCTCCGCCTGGATGAATGAATTCATTCACTGCTGGTGGGGGCTGCCTCTCCGGCAGCCCCCACCGGCAGTGAATGAATGAATGTGCGCCTGTGCGACCCCTGCGATTCGGCGCTCAAGGCAGTCACATGCCGTGACGTCACGATTAGAGGAGAGTATCGGGGAGTTAGTGAAGAGAACTGTGCGTGCGGGGAGGAAGGGTGCGCCTGACACTACCTGACACTACCGCACTGTTTCTACCGCGGCCTTACTGGATCGACCTGTTAGTTATTTAGGAAAGATTAAGTTTATTTGGGAGATATTTTGGCTCAGTTCTATTGGGTTTCAAGGTTGACTTAGTATGCTTTTGGGAGCTGTGCTGCAGGGAAGGTGCATGAAGGTGCATGAAGGCATCAGATACCCCATGGGCCAGTTTTGAAAAAAATCTCCTGGGCCAATATTTTCCTGCAATCCGCCCCTGTTGGCATATTAGGATTGTGTCTCCTTGCTCCCGTCTTCTCTATAGTGGTTGCCTCTCTTAGCTCTATCTTTCGCTTATAGTGTGGGTCACGCAGCATTCTGTTGGCCTTGCGTTGATTCAATGTCCTTTCCTATATGCGATCTCCAGAATCTGGCAATGCAGGACTTATCTTAAGACCAGGAGGAGAGAGAGGGCTTTGCCTTCCCCAAATGGAGAGTTTTGGGAGTCTGTTTTGCAAAGCAAAGTCATTTCTCTGGCTTTGGTTTCAGATTTACTCTTTGCATAGTCCAGAAATACAAATTTGATTGAGAATAAAGCACTGCATAAGCTAAAAGCATATTAAAAACTGTATGGCCTCAGAGAGATTTAAACTGAGTAAACCGGGGAGTGGGGAAAATAATCCAGTTAAAATTACCCAGGTATCTTGACTTGGCAGAGTCTTAGCCAGGCAATTTGGCACCCGGCTACACAATACGATGAGCTGGGACATTTTTTTATTTATTATTTTTTTTTTAAACATAGTGCTATTATTTACAACAACAAGTCTGACCTTGGTCCCAAAAATATGACCCTTGGGTCGACATGGCTCTGATCCTTAACCTCTACCTTGATAAGCAGTAGAGGCTGAAAAGGGAGTGTGTGCCTTTAAGCTATGATGATGTCATGCCTTTTTTGCTTCTATTGAATTATATGATTTTTGATTATATTAAAACTAAAAGCAACCTCCTTCTGCCACCAGGCACATTGTGATATACCACAAAAGCCTGCTCAGAACCTCTGTAGCAAGCCTGCCGCACCGCCACATTCTGCAAACCTTCTGTGAAATTCCGCATCTTGGATAGCAAACTCGGCATTTTCTAGCTACTGCCAAAGAGCACATAAAAAGCACAGTGTGTGAGTAGTGAGTATGGCTTTTGTTTTATTACACGATTGGGAAGGCAGCAGAAAAGCAGACGGTGCTCACCAGGCTGCCCGTGTGATTAGTCTAAAAGTCAGTCATAGATTAACAGGGCTGAGGGGACCTCCCAGGATCATTTAGGCCATCGCCTGCCTCCTAGCAGGTTGTCAGGGAGATGTGTGTCTGGTCTGCTATTAAAAACCTCAACAGACAGTGCCTCGGAGAGCCCACTTCCTCCCTGGTTGACTTCTTCCACAGCCAGACCGCCCTCACAGGCAGAAAGACGCTTGCAATGTCTAACGTACAATTTCTTCTCTTCTAATCCTGGCCCTCCCTCCAGCAGGGAGGAGGTATAACTGGTGCTGGGATACTCAGATGCAGGGCCACCCTCGGCTAGGGAAACCACCCAATTCCCTGCAAGGATCCTTCCCACGTCCCATCCTCCCTCCCACCAGCAGGAGGCATAAGAGAGCAGCACTTTCAGGTGCTGGTGACTCCTCTGCGGCTATCATGGCAGAGGATAAGAGGTGCGGCTAATGCTTTTCTCTTTCTCCTGCCCCTCCCCCCTCTCTTGGTGCTTTTCTCACTCTCACTCCTTTCTTGGTGCTTCTCTCTTGCTCTCTCCCCTGCTGGTACTTTGCTCAGACACAGATTCAGGAAACTCTGGTGTCATGACCAAATTTGTAGGTGTTGACAAAGTAACATATAAGTGGTTCTAATTTATTGATGTAGATTTACCTCACACCTTTTCACTGTAACTAATTAAAAGTACTGGGTACAGAACGGTTACTAAGTAAGGACAATTTCCAGATTCTGGTGCTGTTCTCTGTTGTCCCCAACTATTGGTTGATTTCCTGCAGAGAACAGCCCTCTGCTTCCTGCTAGGTCCAGCCACTCCTCTGATCAGGAAGGGAGAGGGTGAACTGGAACAGACAGAGCACAGCAGAGAAGAGCTACTCTGCTTCCTAAATCCAGCCCCTCCTCTCCTAACATTTCCGAGGGGGGGCAGGGGGAAGGGTCCCAGTATTAAGTACAGTCAGATAAAAAGCTCCAAGGATAGCTTCTTTCTAGGCGCCTACTATAAGGGCCGATATAATAAAATCAATGCTGAACTCTGAGTAATATTGAAACACAGATTTTACTTTACTACCATGGGACGCAGTAAGCAAATGTTGCAAACAGGCCAGGACTAAAGGGGAAAAAAGTGCACTAAATAGAAAATAAGATATTTCTTTTTGTTACTCATGGGTTATTTGCATGCCATCCACTACTTCAGATAAAGTAACAAATGTCTGCGGTATCCAAGAGTGGAAGGAGAAGAAGAGAAGGGAGGAGACCCCGAAGGCTCATCCAACCTTTCTGCTTAGATTTCTGTCTTTTCAAGAGGAATTGCACTGCAGAGGAGAGACGCCCCTGCTTCAGGCAGTCAACAGGGCACGGAACCATTCCGGCATCCTACAGACATCACCAGAGACAGACAGTGCGTGGGCAGGAAACCTTTCAAAGAGTGACAGGGCCTGACTGAAATTTCTCCTCCTAAAAAGTAGGCTCGGGCACCACAGCAAGGCTCATTTTAGCTGCATGGTTAGTTCGGGGGGGGAGGAAGACTGTGCCCGTACGCGACACGTTCATAAGGGCGTGCGCCGTCTTGCTCCCCCCCACACACACAGGGGCCGATGTAATAAAACCGCGCAATAAGGCGTTTTACTAACGCTGGCAGCGCCACCTCTCCTGGGTGCCCAGTACTTATGACAATACAGTAGAGTAGTCTATGAACCCCACATCACAACTAGCATATTGATAACACTATGTATGATAAATTTACCCGTAAAAGTACTTTCAGTACACTCGGTCATGACCCACTTCTCTAAAAATGATTTTGTCTAATGATATATTGTAACCGAACCTTTGGCGGCACCTGTTAGAATGTACTATAGTACACTTTTACCTACATTAAATATGTGCCTGTATGTAAACCGTTGCGATGGTATAGAAAAGATTTTAAATAAATAAATAAATTAATTAAACGAGCTGCTGAGCTAAAAAGGAGGGGGCTCCAAAAGCACCGGGTGCCCAGGAGACGCGGCCGTGCGTGGGGGGTTAGGAGAAACGGGCGCGCAATACGAGCCTCCGTTTTATCCCACCGCTCCAGAACTTCATAAAGCTGGCTGACCCAGCGTCACTGTACAGAGGACGCCTTATGCCCTTACACGCGGGAATGGCCAGCGGAAAAACGTGTTTCACGATTTAAGGAAAAATAGTAAAATGGACGAATTCTTGACAATTTATTGCTGCTGCAACCCGCCGAATGCGCAAATTAAGAAAGGCTTTATTTAAACGGGAACCACAGACAGCACTATTGTTTTGGTTTTTTTTTAGTTGAGTCCTGCACTTGCGGGTTGACTTAACGCCAGCTTCAGGGCTGGCGTTAAATTTGCTGCGTTGCAAAGCGTGCATTAGCCGAGCAGATATTTTCTGCATTGGGGGGGGGGGGGGGGGGGGGGGGGGGGGGGAGAATAGCTAATAGCCTCACCTACATAGCATTTACATGTGATGAGCGCTATTAGCTACATGTGATTCGGGTGCGCTTAATCCCCTTGTTGCATCAGGTGTTCGCCTCCTGCGTCCAATCGCTCGTTAAGTTCTGCTCAACGCTGAGCACACTTTATTGCTTGGGCAGACAAAGAGCCAAAAAAAAAAAAAGTATGCGGCTTTTATTTGTGCAGGGCTGCCTTTTGGGGGTGGGCGGTACACAGCACACGCATTTTGGAAAATGTCAGGCACACCGTTTTCATCCCCAACCTCCATCGCCCCATGGGAACGCCTCTTTGTAATGCAGTTAAAAGCAGAAGTGCTGTGAACACTGTGTGCACACTTTCGGACAGGCCAGTTTACTGGGGTTAAGGGGTATTTACCTGCAGAAACTGCTCTGGAAACTGCCCTCAGTAAGGCGAAGACAGCACGGACAGCCTCGTGGTTAGAGCAGCAGGCTGAGAGCCAGCGAGGCCAGGGGTCAAATCCTGCTCCTTGTGACCTTGGGTGAGTCACTTCACCCGCCGCTGCCTCAGGTACAGACATAGGGCCTGATCCGCTAAGCATTTTCCCCATAGACCCAGAATGGGATAAATCAGACCCTTAGATTGTAAGCCCTCTGATAAATGAAGGAAAAATCCGTACAGGACCTCAGCATAACCCACCTGGAGCTACCAATGAAAAGACCTGAGCGAAATACACCATAAACTATGCTAATAATGAATGAATGCCCTTTATTTACATTTTGTAAAAACAGAAGACAAACTACATAAAGACAAAAAAAAAAAAAGGGAAGGAGACCTCATCAGGAGACACAAAGATGAAGCAATAAAATCAAGACCCCGGTGAGTTATTTTGACTCTCGTTAAAGCCTCACTGAGAACAACTGAATATTTCTGGTCTCCGTTCTAACCTCAGAAAGTCACATATCCTTCTGCTGCCTCTAGGACAACGTGTGGTTATTTTTATTGTTGTTACCCTCAGAAGTGCAGACAGCAAGCTTAGAGGCTTCCTGTTCAACATGAGCCGGAAATCCCTGCACAGGCCGCCCAGTACACATGGAGTGCGTGGCTCAAACAAGGCCTCTGACCAGCAGCACATGCTCAATCCCGTCTGCCCCCTCCCCACAGAATATGTGGCATGATCTCAACGCCCCCTCCCCTCCCCAAATGGATCGGGGGCAGCACAGCACCTCCCCCTCTGCCAATTTTCCATCCCCCAGGCACCATCCCCCTTCTCTTCTACCCAAGATCTATGCTCAGGGGCAGGCAAAGTGTTCATACCCCACTCCAGGATTTATGTCAGGGACAGCACAGTGCTGTCCCTGACATAAATCCCCCCAAGAATCTGAATAGAGAAAAGCACAGTGCCTCAACCTACTCCCCCACCCGGATCTGCGACAGGCAAAGCTTGGAGGCTTAAATCTCTCCCCCTTCCAAGACCCATATTAGGAGAAGCCTAATAACAGGACTCCAATCCCTCCTCCAAATCAGGATCAAGAGCAGTAAAGTACCTCCCCCACCCTCGTTCCCCCTCCCCCCCCCCCCCAGAATCTGTGCCAGAAGCTCAGTGCCTCACCTGCCCCCTCCCCCAGGAAAACCTCCACTATCCCCAGGATGTGAGCTAGAAGCAGCACAGGGCCCCTGCACCCTCTAACCCAAGCATTATCTGCACCAGGGGCAGCAGTACCAGGCCCGCTCTCTTAACACACACACACACACACACACCTCTCCCGGGCGTCCGATCTAATATTTAAATGGGCTGCCAGGGTAAAAAGGAGGCGCTAGGGGAAATGTTGCGTTCCTATCGCCTGCTCGGCATCGGCGCCCAAGAGAGGTGGCTGTCAGCGGGTTAGGAAACGGACGCTCGTTAATTCAGCGTTTCCCTAACCTGAGATCCAGCAACACTTTTTTTTTTAATTTTTTTTAAAACTGTTCCCCTTTTTTCGGTTCCTCTGACTTAATGTCGCCATGATATTAAGTCGGAGGAATTTTCTGCTTTTCTGTAAACTTTTGGGGCTCCTCAAGAATTAAGGCTGCTTCGGGGCAGGTGTTAATTTTTGAGAGTAAAAACGTGCACCGGCTAACAGCCTCCACACGAATTTACATGTGATGAGCGCTATTGGCTTTGCGCTGGTTTGGACGGGCATTAGGACGCGCCAATCCCCTTTCTGCATGAGGAGTTCTGGATGCGCGTCCAAAACATGCATCCAAGGGCCTGTAAAGCCGTGCGCTCAGCACTATATTACATCGGCCTGAATGTATAGCAGGATCTGTGCCAGGGAAGCAAAGTGGCTACCTCCCACCCCCAGCAAATATCTGCACCAAGGACACTGCGATGGCTCACCTGCCACTTCCCCCCCTCGCTGCCTTCCCGTTTCCCCAGAATGTGTGCCAAGTCCAGCACAATCCCTCACACTCTTCCTTCACCCCTTCCCCACCTCAGCATTGGTGCCAGGACGGTGCAGTCAGAGGCTCTGACCCAAACGTCCTCAGGCCTCAGGCCGGGCCTCGCTAGAAGCAGATAGATGAACCCAAAAGCTCTCTCATGGGGTTTTCCTCTCCTCTCTTACTCCTCATTTCTCTCCAGTTTGGTAACCGGCCTCAGTTAAACACTCTGGGAGCGTAATCTGGTTTAGCCTTTTTATCTTGAGTAATGTATTTGCGCAATCTTTTTTTTTTTTTTGCTTTGACCTGATGAAAGGAGCACAGGGCTCGAAAGCCAGGCTGAAATGTGCTAAGTTAGTCGGATACAAGAGAGATGAGGAATGCGCTGTCATTTGAAACAAAATTCCATCCCAAGGAGCACTTTGGGATCACTACTACCCCATTTGGATTTCTTAAGACCCACGGATGGGATAAAACGGCTCCTGATGGGAACGGGAGGGGGCGTTTATTTTTTAACATTTTTGCAGAATCAGTGCTTGGAGGGGAGGAGAACCCCAGCTCCTTCCTTTTGGGTTTTGTTTTGTTTTTTTGTTTGTTTGTTTTCATTAGTTTTTTGTTTTAATTTCATTTCAAATAAAATGAAACAAGACACCATAAACAAAATAAAAAAAAGAAGTAAAATGAAACAAAAAAAAAAAGTAAGTGTACCCCCTATGACAGATATTGTTCAACTTGTTAGCAGCCAGAGATCACCAGGTAACTTTAGCCAGATATTCAATCACACCTAAGCAGCTAAACATGCAGCAGATCATCCTGCTACAGCTCACTGCACAAAAGCAGATTTTCATCCCATAAATCTCAAAGATTCCTTCCATCTACCGGCTCTCTCGCGTATTAGGCTATCAGAGCGAGAAGCGTCACACATATGAAGTGCCACGTCCGCGCAGCTTCCACACTTCCCACAGGAGTTATCACACATCCATAAACCATTACAGGTTAAGTTAAAACTCCAGCGGAGAGATGCATGCTAAGCCCAACCCAGATCACCTGATTTACTGTTGACAGCTACTCTCTCCAGACTCACTATAGAGAGAAAATAAAACAAGGCAGTCAGGGTGTGTTCCTTCTTTTTTCATCTGAACACACATCCCTGGAGAGCAGCCAAAGGCAGGGAGTAAAACACGAGGTATCCCTAGCCCAGAGCAACCTGTAGCACATGCAGCCGGATCTGTGTCACAGGCTGACTGAGGGGGAAATTAAACAGTCACTTATATTGGTTTTGCAGTTCTTGGGGAGCAGGATGCAAATAAGTAAATTAAATGTAACCTTCATCAATTCATTCTCACTCAGCTTTGCTGGTTTTCAGCAGGCAGACAGGGCAGAGAGGCTGGGGGGCACCCATTAACAGTGCCATGCTGGTGGTTGTGTATGCACCATGGTTTATCTACTGGCTCCTAAAACCAGGACCAGGTGACCCTGTCTAGATGATGTAGAATCAGTTGGGCATCTATCGTGTGAAGGTGGCAGAAGCCAAAACCAGAAGCCCCAGGAATGCAAGATGGTCCTGGTCTGCAGTTGTATTGTAGGTTGTTGGGTTTCTAGGGCTCACGCCTGCCTCGCCCATGCTGCATTCCAGACTCTCGAGTCACTGTTGAATTTTTAGCTCCTCAGCTCCCTGATAATCATAAATAGGAAATGGCAAAGGGGTGTGAACTTTCAAAACAAAAACTTTAAAAATAAATAAAGCAAGCAAGTCTCCTTTCACATCTACAATCAGACTCAAGACAGCAGCAGCACCAGGAGGCCTGACCCCCACAGAGTACAGGGAGGGACGTTTTATAACTGAGCAGGGAGAGGTAAAATCTGCACTCCCTCCTGGAAAGGACGAGGAGCCTAGTGGTTAGAGCAGCGGGCTACCAAGCAGGGAAAACTCCTGCTTCTTGTGGCCTTCAGTAAGTCACTTAAGAACATAAGAAATTGCCATGCTGGGTCAGACCAAGGGTCCATCAAGCTCAGCATCCTATTTCCAACAGAGGCCAATCCAAGCCATAAGAACCTGGCAGTACCCAAACACTAAGAAGATCCCATGCTACTGATGCAATTAATAGCAGTGGCTATTCCCTAAGTCAACTTGATTAATAGCCGTTAATGCCTCAGCCACATTTCAGTGCACAGTTTTAAAGCTCAGCTTAAAATATTTTTTTTAACTCCCGGTGTAGTAAGCGTTGGGAGCTTTAAAAAAAAAAAATGCTCCTAAACTATAAAATGTGTGTTTGGCACAGGCAGAACTCACTTTTTAACCCAGGAAGGGAAGTGGAGGCATCCCTGACAGGCTATGGAGTAAGTGGCACAGGACACCACCACCTCTTAGCCAGATAAATACTGGTGACCTGCACCAGATAGCCAGATAAGTACTGACTTTTCTAGCATCTGCTTCCTGCTGCCAGATGGTTAAATCCATATTTATCCAGCTAAGCAGGGGCGATGGCTGCTGCTACTTACTTGGATAAGGTCAGTCATTACCCACTGAAGTGATGGCGGCTGCCAGCACTTACCCAGAATGTTCCGGACTCTTTTTTTTTTTACCTTTTTTTTTTTCTATTTTTCTCATAGCGCTGGAAATTTAACTTCAGCCCTGCCCCAGTTCTTAAGTTTCCAACGCTAAAAACAGTGCGCTGGCCAGATGCAGTCTCTCTGCCCTCATTTGCATGGGATTTCCATGCAAGGGCACCAAGCAGTACTCCCATTAAGGAATTGCACATTTTCTGCACGCAATACTCCGTGCTGCCTTGGCAGTAAGTTTTGCACACAGAAAATGCACGTTTTAGTGCAAGCTGAAAGTTGCACCTTTCTGTAGCGCCCTGTTAAAGCCTGATTTACTAAGGCTTTTCTCTCATGCTGGGCCTATGGGAAAAATGCTCAGTCAATGACGGCCTTGGATTGGGAGCCCTCTGGGGAGAGGGAACTTAACCTGCAGCCCCTGAATGTACAGTACCAATGAGCTAAATAAAATAAAACAAATATTGCTTTGGAAATGCTCAGGCAAGAAGCCTTCAACGCCTCTGTTCTTCGCAGGGCGTAACTTGCGTGGGATATATCTTTGTTACATACTTTCAAAGTAAACCTTGCACGTAGGACCCAGCGCTGGCCCCCTGGGACGCCTATCTCCAGTGCATATAAAAGAACCGTATGCGCAGAGTCAAGGTGCGAACTGAGCTTTACACACGGGGAGCCAAGGGCTATTTTACAACAGCAATCTACGCGATGAAGCTAACATTTTAGGCACATAAAATGACTTTGAAAAATCAGGTCCATAAAATGCAGCTCACCTGGAGTGCACATCACCCTGGGGAGCCCAGAAACTGTGATCCTCCCCCTCCCCCACTGTCATCTCTGTGGCCTCCTTCATGACCAAATGGAGTATGAAGGGGGGGAAAAAAAGGCATCGTCTGTCTAGCACTTTTCAAATTTGACTTTGTTGAAAATTAATTTTGCCCTTATCAGATGAAGGTCATAGGGAAAGTGGCAGGCTCAGGCTCCACCCTTCCTTTCCCCAGTTATCCTGCCTCCAAGTTGGACAGTGAAACAAACTGAACCGTGAGTTGAAAGGCATTTAAAACCCTCCCATCCCCCACCCCCATTACAGTGGCATTAATGGCTGGAGTCAAAAAGGTATTAGGCACTTGGACATCACTTAAGCTAGGTCTAGAACGGGTAAATGTGAATTGGTTATTTAGTCTTTCGGATAATAGAAGGACTAGGGGGCACTCCATGAAGTTAGCATGGGGCACATTTAAAACTAATCGGAGAAAGTTCTTTTTCACTCGACGCACAATTAAACTCTGGAATTTGTTACCAGAGGATGTGGGTAGTGCAGTTAGTATAGCTGTGTTTAAAAAAGGATTGGATAAGTTCTTGGAGGAGAAGTCCATTACCTGCTATTAAGTTCACTTAGAGAATAGCCACTGCCATTAGCAATGGTAACATGGAATAGACTTAGTTTTTGGGTACTTGCCAGGTTTTTATGGCCTGGATTGGCCTCTGTTGGAAACAGGATGCTGGGCTTGATGAACCCTTGGTCTGACCCAGTAAGGCATTTTCTTATGTTCTTAAGTGTTTTGATCAGTTGAGACAGTTGGTAAAAATACAGGCTGAAAAGATCCAGATGAATTCAGCCCAAACTAAATCTATATGAGAGGCCATCAAATTCGCTGAAGCTGACCGAGAGCTGGAGATTGGGTGTCGGGGGGAGAATTACACACTATGGAGGAGTGGCCTAGGGGTCAGAGCAGCAGGCTGCAAACAGGGAAGCAGCTGATGCTCTTTGTGACCTTGGGCAGGTCACTTCACTCTCTGTGGACACAGATATTCATTTAAAGTTGAATTTTCAAAGGGGTTCCATGCATACACACCATTTTATAACCTTTGTGCGTATTTTCTGTTTTGCATGGACATTTATCAGGGAAAAAAGGAGCAGTTGAGGGACTTTCTAGAGTGGAGTTCAGAAGTATGCGTGGTAGTCAATCAGATTTGTCTGACAGAACCTGTCCCTGGTGAATCCATGCTGCCTCTGGTCCTGCAATTCTTCCAACTGTAGATAGTTCACTCTCCTTTCCTTCAGCAGAGACTCCATTACTTTTCCCACCCCCGAGGTGAGGCTAACAGGCCTGTAGTTTCCAGCCTCCTCTCTGCTCCCACTCTTGTGAAGTAAGACCACCACCGCTCTTCTCCAGTCCTGCGGCACCACCCCCGTTTCCAGGGATCTATTGAACAGGTCATGCAGCGGAGCCGCCAGCACATCTCTGAGCTCCCTCAGTATCATGAGATGAACCTCATTAGGCCCCCATGGCCTTATCCACTTTCAGTTTCCCCAGCTCTTCCCATACGTTCTCTTCTGCAAATGGAGTTTCCTCTACTCCACCCCCTTCCATGTTCTTGTTAACAAGCTTTCAGGTCGATCCAGTAAAGTGTGCTCCGTCGGAGCGCACTGTCAGCCTGCTCTGGACGCGTGTTTTCCCTTACCCCTTATTCAGTAAGGGGAGGAAAACACGCGGCCCACCCGCGGCACCTAATAGCGCCCTCAACATGCAAATGCATGTTGATGGCCCTATTAGGTATTCCCGAGCGATCCAGTAAGTAAAATGTGCAGCCAAGCCGCACATTTTACTCTAAGAAATTAGCGCCGCCCAAAGGTCGGCGCTAATTTCTTCCGGCGCCAGGGAAGTGCACAGAAAAGCAGTAAAAACTGCTTTTCTGTGCACCCTCCGACTTAATATCATAGCGATATTAAGTCGGAGGTCCCCAAAAGTAAAAAAAAGTAAAAAAAAAAAAAAAAAAAAATTTTGAATTCGGCCCGCGGCTGTCGGGCCGAAAACCGGACGCTCAATTTTGCCGGCGTCCGGTTTCCGAGCCCGTGGCTGTCAGCGGGCTCGAGAACCGACGCCGGCAAAATTGAGCGTCGGCTGTCAAACTCGCTGACAGCCGCCGCTCCAGGCCAAAAGGAGGCGCTAGGGACGCGCTAGTGTCCCTAGCGCCTCCTTTTCCTTGTTTGCACCGCGTCGCCTAATTTAAATACTGGATCGCTCGCACCGGCGAGGGGCCGGTGCGCGCGCCGGGAGAGCGGGCGTTAGTCCGCTCTCCCACGGACTTTACTGGATCGGGCTGTGAGAAAGTTAGGCTCCCCGGCACTAAACTCTACTGGGGCAGGGCAATACCCACTGCATCTGAATTTATAACTCACCCGGAGCTAAGATTTCAAAAGCTGAGTAATCAAACCTATTAAATCTCCCCCCCCCCCCAAAAAATATCAAAATGTAAACCTTGTGATGGAACTTTGAGACATGGTGTGGAAATGTTAAAAAATTTGGTGCAGACGTGGGGCCAACATGATCCAAAATTGTTCCATAAGGTGAGATCTTCAGAAAATAATGCAGAACAGCCAGGTTTATTGGATGGCTCTAAAAAAAAAAAAAGCAGAAACGTCCTTTGCTTATCGTGGATCCGGAAAACCGGTTACTCTCTATTCTGCCTCAGCTGTCTACACAAAATCTGCTTCCTGAGGGCTGACACAGCGGAGTCACCACAAATTACTGGCACAACCAGAAACGAAGGCCCCAAGAATATAAACATGGACATCCCCCCCCCCCTTCCCCCTAGCTATAAGCAAGTGTATTTGCACCTCCACTACCCTGATCCCCAGCCTCCTCTTCTACCCATCCCCAATGCAGATTAAGGAGGCAGCACTGGCTTTTCATCGGCTGCTGTCCTACACTTGTATTTCAATCATTTTTCTGCCCCATAGAATGGGGGGTGGGGGGGCCCTCTCGCTGACCTCTAGCTATGGCCCTGCATCCCCCATACACCTTGCCCACACCACAAAAAGCACAAAAATTCTGACTCACTTTCCCGTCCCCAAACACTCACCAACCCTGACAGCTCTTCTGACTCAGAAAGAAACACAAGCCTTTGACACTACTTGCTACTCCCAAACACACCAACTCTGATGCCCTTTTCCACCCTCCAACCATGCCATCAGTGGCACCCCATTGTTAAAGTGTTGTTGAAATATATCTTGTGACAAGGTGGGGGTAACCTGCGTCTCAGAATGGGTCACAGCAGGGTAGGGAATACCTTTTGGGTGCGATCTCTACACTGAGATATTGCAGAAGGATGCTGCGCTTAGAGGTGCAGGAAGCTGGCAATTAGATGGTTAATGCCGAGTGCTGGTTTGATCATTTCCCTTACCTCTAACAGCTGGACAGGCTCAAACATATCATTAGGACATATATAAAACATTCCCTGCACTCCAGACAAGGCCAAAACATCTTATCTGGTGAGAATGTAGGAGAATAATTGAGTATGAAGTTGCTCTGATGGAATTTAAAGCAGGACTAACCCCCCATTGCCTAATTCAATGGTTTACAACCAGTGTGTCACCAAGAGGTGGAAGGCGTGTCACCAAAAATTTGACATAGCAGGCCTATGTTTTCTATAACAGCCACATGTGCTTGCTGCTTGAAGAGAGTACAGAGTAAGGAGCTGATACTTAAAATTCCTCATCACCGCTCCCCCCGTTGCTGTTTTCCCTCAAACGTGGCCATCACTGCCACCACCAGTCCAAGCCAGAAATGTTGCAGGCATGCTGTATCCTGCCGCACCTCCCCCTCCCCCACGTCTTGGAGTTTGTTTGTATGCTCGTTTATAATTTACTAGCCGTTAAGCCCGTAACAACGGGCTCGGTCCCTTTCCTTCCCACTCCCTCCCCCTCATTCTCCCTCCTCCTTCACTCTCTCTCCCTCCCTCCCTCTCTCTCTCACCTCCCTCTCTCTCACCTTCCCTCCCTCTCTCCTCCCTCCCTCTCTCTCACCTTCCCTCTCACCACCTTCTCCTCCCGCTCCTGCCGGCAGATCTCGGGGGGGGGTGTCACTCGCGCGCATGCGCGGCGCTGCTTCTCCTGCCGCTCCTGCCGGCAGATCTCGGGGGGGGGGGGGTGTTTGTCACTCGCGCACGGCGCTGCTGCTTTCCGCGTGCGCGCGGCGCTGCTTCTCCTGCCGCTCCTACCGGCAGATCTCGGGGGGGGGGGTGCCACTCGCGCGCGGTGCCGCTGCTTTCCGCGTGTGCGCAGCGCTGCTTCTCCTGCCGGCAGATCTCGGGGGGGGGGGGGGTGTCACTCGCGCGCGGCGCCTCTGCTCCTCCTCCCGCTCCTTCTTCGCGGCCGCCACCGCTCCTGCGGCCCCACCGCCATGTTTTTTGTTTCGGGCACGCACGGCTCTGACCAACGTGCTGGCCCGCACATGCGCGGTAGAGCTGCTCTCTACTGCGCATTTGCGGGCCGTCGGTCAGAGCCCATTTATAAGGTAGATGGTCTCTTATTCTGTATTAGATAAGTGTCCGTCTGCATTCTGCATGTTTGACAGAGGTGAGGGATTCTGCTATCTGGGATGTAGATTCTGTGTAGGAATCTAGAGTAGTCTGGCTTTTTGTTTTTCCATTAGTAAGTAAGTGTACTGTGTTCAGTATTTGCAGTCTTGCTTTTTCATAGGTAAGGTGGTTGCTGTTCACGTCCTGGGTGTTAGTGCTGTAGAATTTCTAAATGTCTTTTTTAGCAGGTTTTCATGTTATTAATAAAGTGGCTGGCAGGGAAGGGATTCTGAAGTACTGAGGGGATACCAGAATTTGAATATATTTTTTGGTATGGCGAGTTGGAAAGGGACATTTCCTAACTCTGCCTTGTATAAACTCCAGAAGAAGTCAGAACTTTCTGAGGTTGACAGTGAAATTCATGAGAGTTTGACTGTATCGAAAGACTGTGTGAGTCCTGCATGTCATCCCACATTTCTCACCGACGCAGTAAGCAAACATTACAATGTTTGTGAAAAAAAAATTAATATTTTATAAGCAGTTATTGAAATTAAAGAATATTTTAACTTTCTCCTGCATCATTTTCAAGAATAACATATCTAGGATTTCTTGTAGTATAGCTCTTAAATGAGGTGTGCCATGTGTCATTCACATGAATATCATCTGTCACTGGGTCTGACATGATGGCAAAAAAGGTTGAGAACCACTGGTCTAATTGGATATGTTAAAATGGGGATTGCCCAATACATCAGCTCCTGTTCCATTCACTCCTACAGTTGTCAGGATTTGTGGGTCACACATTGGAAGCTGGCGTGGGTGACAAGATACTGGTCTCACCTTCCCCTCCCTTTATCCCCAGCAATGGTCCTTTCTATTCCAATCTGAACACTGCTCCAGCAAAGAGAGCAAACAACTACCATGGCCGTCCCTGGGGGAGCGGGGATAATCAGGATGACCACCCTGGCCCCACACCGTGATCCTTCCCACTGGTAGGAGGACAACAGTAATTGTTCCCTGCATTTGCCTCCTCTTCTGCCAGCTTCAATCTGAAGGGGGGGAGGGGCAGGGAGCAGGAGGAGGGGGTTTCCACATATGCTTATCTGCCCCTAGGGTCAGCCCAGTACAGGTCTTGCACAGGCCAGGAGCTTCGGATATACCGTGGTAAGGTAGGAGTTAATAGGACAGGAAGTATTTGGCAGGCAAGTTGGTGACCTACATTCCCTTGCAGCTTAAGATCCCCACGGGACAAACTCCTGAGGAGACTTGGGCCCAGTTTGTCAGAGGAAGGTGGACTCCAGTCGGATTGGTGTTACTGCAGGTCAAACTTTGGTTGTTTTCCCAGGCTTTTACATCAGAGAGTATAGGGAGCTGTGGTGACTTTATTTTAGGAGGTGGCGCTTATATCTCTTTATGTGATCAGGATGGGTATTTAGTGACGTGGCCACGGGGAAAATATTCACTTGGACCCTGATATTCCAGAGACCCAGGTGCCTGGTATCTCGAACTTAAAAAAATCTGCCGGGCTCCGAGCAGCAAAATTCAGGAGCCTTAAAATCACAAGGCACTTAAATGCAGGTTCCTAAAATGGGGGGTGGGTCCAGGTCAGGGGAATGAATTTAAGCGGGTCCATACCTGGTCTTAGCTTAGACGCCTTAATTAGCAATCTTATGTATGTGCCTGTACAGAGCCATTTAGGGTGCTTTAAACACTGAATACAGTCTCCTAATTAAGGTGCCAAGCCCTCTTTGGACACCAGGTTTTTTGAGAATCAGTGAAAGCGCTGATTTAGCAGGAGTTTGAGTGCACGGCGTCAACAATGCATAGTTGGGGTTTTGTGTTTTTATAGGGCTGATCCGGGATTGGCGCTATATTCTGTTTGTAAGTGGGCCATTGGATGGCGTGGGTTATTGTAAAAGTTATAATTGTGCTGGCAGTATACTCAACTCGCTGCCAGCGGGTTGTAGCAGCGATACTCTAATGGAAATACAATGAAACGGAGTGCGAGGAAAATTCCCCAACGCTCCCCAGCAACCTGCAGGCAGAGGGCACAGCTCTACCTCCCGGGCGAGATTCAGAGCAGCCTGCAGAGCTCATTGCCCTGAAGGCTGTAACAGAGAAACGTAGCAGGAAAAAAAACAAACAAACAATGGGCTCATCCAGTCTGTCCACTTATTGCCGTCCACGCTTCAGAAGGTATCGGACAGAGCGTGACAGCTTGCAGGATATCAAGGAGCGTTTGCTTCTCCTGCATCTGGGTAGATGAGCATCAAGATCCCACACTTGATCCAACACCTGGCCCATTCCACCCGATGTCTTAGCACAAATCTTTGTAATCACCTGAAGAGCTACTAAATAGATAAATAAACAGTGAGGCTGTTTGCTGGACCCCCAGTCCCCTGGTTGGTTTCTGGGAAGTCCTGTGCCCTGCTGCGGCCCTAGCTCGTGCTTCCTTTAACTGCTGCTTCTTTTCTCATCAACGTTATAGACAATACCCGGTCACCCCTAAACTGCTGCCTCTGATCAGGGCCAGATTTAAGATTCTGGCACCTGTAAGCAGAAGACTGGGGGGGGGGGGGGGTCTTTTGCCCCCTGGAAACGAAAGAGCAGGAGGAGGAAATCCTAATTTGGGGGCGCCTTCAGTATTTGGCACTTAACCTATGCCGCCTGAGCCAAAATCAGCCCGTGGCACTGACTGTTTTATGGAAGAGCTGTAGCCTGCTGGTACCAGTCCGGCTTCTCCAGGACCTGCCGTGTCGCTAGCTTGTGTATTTTATCTGCCCCTTGCTTTCTCCTTATCACTTTGCTCTCAGCAGGATCCTGGCTGGTTATCGTTATCTGCTGGGAGCCACTCGACCACACCATGGCCTACAGTCAGGCTTCCTCCTCTACCTGCTCTGTCTCTTCACCTGCTCACCCCTCTCCCTTGTGCTTCTGCTCTCCAGGAAGTGAATGAAGGGCGGGTCGCTTGCAGCACCCCCATCCTCCCAACTCTTCTCTTACGCCTGTCTCAAGCATGCTTGAAGTGCCACAGTACTGGCTCTTCCAGGCATCTGCCACGCACTCAGTAAAGAAACCCTTTCTCACGTTTCCCCTGATCTGTCTTCCCTCCAGATTCATATCCTGACTCCTTGATCCTTTTCTATGGAAAATGTCCCCTTCCTATGGTTTACTGAAGCCTGTCAAATATTGCAACATTTCCTCTCTAGCCCCCTGACCCCTCTTTTCTCCAGCAAGTACATTTTGAAGTGTCTTAAGCCATTCATTGCAGGCCCTGAATAGTTTTTCTAGGCCTTCTTGGAACTGCTGCCATGTTTTTGATGTCCTCGAGAAGCCATGACCTCCAGCACTGAACCGTCCCCTTACTAGTGACCTATAAAAGACTAAAGCACCTCCTTTTTCCACGCATGCAACCGATAACACTCTCAGCTTTCTCTGGCTACCTTGGGGTCATGTGAAATATCGCAATTTGTTTTTGTCTGAGTGCGTTTTTTTTTTATTTAGTTCTCCTGAGAGTGACCTAGGTCATTCATGGAAGTGGCTGGTATGTGAGCAGAGGGGGAAATGATCTCCGTTGTATCATCGCTAAGTTTAAGTGAAGCTGTCCAGATTTCATTATCTTGCTGAAAGTTTGTAGGGAGGGCATTCCAGCATTATAGGGCAAACCAAAGTTTTTTTTTATCATCCTAGCACCATGTAAGAAAGCAAAGGCAAATAAACATCCTCCATATCTGCCTCACAATGCACAGTACTTCCTATTCTCTGCAGCTGGATTTGTAATCAAGCTTTTAGAGAGAGATCATATATCTCATATTTTGTAAAAGCTTGGAAAGATGTGCTCCAGAAGTCCCAAAAACATTCCTTGCTCTACTCAGACACGGCCTCCCTTTAATGTGTTATGTTCTACAGAGAATACGTAACATGGACCCCAGCACACATCTCCCTCTACAATCACAGAACCGAGACAAGTTTGTTTCTTAAAGTCAATCCAAGATGAAATCTAGACACATTGAGGCCAAGCCCTGTGGCTCACACCACAGCGAGGTTGTCTGTCACACAAGACCCGCAGGGATTAGATTTGTCAAGGAAGCAACGTGCTCAGTCCTGGGACTACTACTGGTGCAAATAATCGGTGCCACCTGAAGGAATGGCACCTCTTGTACATCACAGAGGAGGCTTCCCTCTATCCTGCCTGGCTGGCAAGAGCATCTGTATCACCCAGGCATGCTCTTTGGAGGAGGGGCGGGGGGTGGAGAGGTTAAAGAAAATATATGGGGAAAAAAGAAAATGTCTCCGTTTCACAATTTGTGGATGCATTTGTTATTTCTTGTGCACTGCAGCTCAGGTTGTGCCTTTTTAAATAGGGATGTTCAATTCCCCCCAGCTACAAATCACAATGCTGACATATGACAACAGCAAGTCTACCACCTTTTATCTGTTCAACTAGTGGAAGAACTTGCTGGAAATGATAGATCCCCCTACCTGCTCTGACATAATGCCCCTGGCCCTAGCCCCCACAAGAAAACAATCTTAAACCTTGCTCCCCGCTCCTCTGGAAAATAGAGGCTCCCCAAGTTTTGCTAGCTCCACACAAACGCTCTCTTCCATAAATGGTGTCACATCTAGCCCACTCCCATATGCATCATTTATTTATTTATTTATTTATTTTTGGTTTTTATATACCGGAAGTTCCTGTATACAATACATATCACTCCGGTTCACATTTAACAAAGATAACTATCGCTGGGGAGGCGGTTTACATGGAACATATCGAATATAATGAACGGATAATAATCAAAGTACAATCTATTATGAAACCACTAAGATCAACTTAGAAAACAACTTGAAACATATAACTGACGCAATATGAACATTATAATATTGCTGTAAGACAAGGCTGGATGTTTGCCAACCATCAGCGATCCTCCAAACTCTCTCTCAGTTAACTCCCAATGGAAGTATTTGTTTGGAATTTGGGCTTTTCCTTATCTCTCTGCACATTGTTCTGTCTCACAACTCTGCCTCTGATCTTCCTCCCTTCTCAGACAGTGAGGATTTAGTCTAAAAATTAAGAAGGGAGAGTTAGAGTGTATAGCACTGGTGGAAGGAGGATAACCAATGGGACACTATGATACCAAGGATGTATTAAATTGGTGGCACTATATGTTAAAGAGAGCATTGAGTCAAACAGGATAAAAGTTCCACAGGAAACAAAATGCAATATTGAATCTTTATGGATAGAAATTCCAGGTGAAAAGGGGAATAAAATAGCAGTGGGGGTGTATTACCATCCACCTGGCCAGAATGAATAGACAATGAAAAGAAATTCTAAAAGAAATTAGGAAGACTAACAAAATCAGTAGCACAGTAATAATGGGTGATTTCAATTACCCCATTATTGACTGGTGAATGTTACATCAGGGCATTCTAGAGAGGTAGAGTTCCTAGATGAAATAAATAACTGCTTCATGGAGCAGCTGGTACAAGAGCCAACAAGAGGGGAAACTATTTTAGATCTAGTCCTTAGGGGAACACAGGATTTGGTGTGAGAGTCACTTGATAATGGTGATCACAACATGATCAAATTTGACTTAACTGGAGGGAGTGCACTAAAAAAATCTATTGCGACAGCATTTAACTTTCAAAAAGGTGACTTTGATAAAATAAAGAAAATGATTAGGAAAAAAATGCAAAAGTTAAAGAGTTTAAATCAGGCATGGATGTTGATTTAAAAAAACCATCTTGGAAGCCCAGACCAGATATATTCCATGCATTAGAAAAGGTGGAAGGAAAACTAAATGACTACAGGCAAGGTTAAAAGGGGAGGTTATCCACACATGAAAAGAGATGCACAAAAATGAGTTCAGTCCATATATCAATAAATTTAATTTTAAGGAAACTTTTTTTTTTTTTAATATTTATTTCTTAGATACTTAATGCGGCAACTCCATTGCTCATCCTCTATAGATGATGATTATCAAACGGGTCCCCCGACACAGACCCCGTGTTTCGCCAAAAGGCTGCGTCGGGAGGGACAATTACAATCTATATTTCTACAACTAAAAAAAAATAAACAAATAAATAGGTCACAAATCTCAAGATTAAAGGACTGTAAACACAACAGGGCATACCGTAAAACATTACGCTGAAACATATCTTAGTTGTAATTTTGGATAGAACTTGGTATATCAATGAGGTTACACGTCAGTTACAGGACTTAAATTTTTATGCCCCCTTACCTAAGGACCCCACATCAGAACTACAGGATTTAATTTAAAAATCTATAGAACAAGCTTTGGAGTCACAACAGATCACTCCCCGGGAAGCGGCATTTTTGCAGGTTGATTTCCCTAAAATACCCACTTTTTACATCCTTTCCAAAATTCATAAGTCCCTACAAAATCCCCCGGGTCGCCCCACTGTATCTGGGATCGGATCGGTTTTGGAACCATTATCTCAATTTGTGAATTTGTTTTTGCAACCCTTTGTATGTAAAAGTCGTTCCTTAGTTAGAGATTTGAGTCACTTCATTTGTATCTTCCGTGATTTACCCCCTCCTTCCAGTTCTTGTTTCTTGGTGACTTTAGATATCACCTCTCTTTATGCCAATATTCCTCAAGAGGAGGCCCTAACGTTGGTTGATCGAGGATGCCCTCGATCATTGTTTAGGACCTGTCCGGACCTTCCACATCATTTTTACTCACACTTACACGATTAGCATTAACAAGAAACTCTTTTCAATTTCAATCTACATTCTATGGGCGCCACCATGGTGCCCAGTTTAGCGTGTTTATATATGTCAGTAGATTTGAGGAGGAGTTTGTTTATCCCTCATTTTGGTTTACCTTTATACACACTTGGCTTCGGTATATTGATGATATATTTTTAATCTGGACAGGAACTGATATTCAGTTCTTTTTGTTTTTGGACTGGCTCAACAATTGCAATAAACACCTGCAATTTAATTTTTGTATCAATTCTTTGAGAATCCCTTTTCTAAACATCATGGTCATTTCTGACTCAGGAGCTTTCTCAAAATCCATTTTTCGGAAGGAAATAGACCGTAACACTTTATTAAGTTTTGACAGTCATCACCCGTCCTTTTTGAGAACGAACATACCCGCGAATCAACTACTTAGACTCTGGCGGCTTTGCTCATCAAGATCTGATTTCCTTAATCAAGTTAAGCAGATGTTGGCTAGGTTCAGGGAGAAAGGATACCCTTGATGTGTTCTTCATAAGGCATTTAAACGTGCCCTTTATGCCAACTGGGATTTATTATTTACACCTCAAACCCATTCTTCTGATGGCTGTATTAATTGCATTTTGCTCTACTCCACTCATGCACAGGAATTAACATCGATTATTAAATGTCATTGGTCTATATTATCCTTGCACACATTTGACTGCCCTTTGAGATTTACTTTCTGTCGGGGTAGAAATCTTAGAGACTTATTAGTTCATTCCCAATTTGTTGAAGCTTCTTCTGATTCTTTACATTTTTTTGGTCACTCACCAATCATGTGGACATTGTTCCGTCTGTACCCATGTTTTACCCATGACAGTTTTTAAACACCCTGCTTCCCTTATACTTTACACACTCAATTTCTCTACTACATGTAATTCTAGGGGAGTGATCTACGTGATTATTTGCCCTTGTTCTAAACTATATGTAGGCAAAACCACTCGTCCGGTACGTTCACAAATTATTGAACATCGTTCCAGTATCAAAACTGGCCGGGAAACTGCTCCTTTGATCCCTCATTGGTTAGCTTGATCACATACTGAAGCAGACAAAGTTCTTTGTGATCGAGGTGTTACCTCCTCCTCCTCGGGGGTGGGGGTAACTTCTCTGAAATGTTAATCTGTAGAGAACAAAAATGGATCCACAGATTGGACTGCCTGTCCCCTAAAGGTTTAAACAATGAAACAGAATGGCATTATTTCATTTGATTTTTTCTGTGTGACATAGGTGACTCCTTCCTGCGATTGGCCTCATTCGCCGCATTGGTGTGTTCTTATTGGTCAGCGTTTTCGCATCAAAACCCTAGACCTTTAAATTTCTGTACCTGTCAGTACGGTTTGCGTTCCTTGCGACTTAAACTTGGACTCATACTAAGATATGTCTTGGCGTGATGTTTACGGTATGCCCTGTTTTGTTTACAGTCCTTTAATCTTGAGATTTGTGACCTATTTATTTATTTATTTTTAGTTGTGGAAATATACATTGTAATTGTCCCTCCCGATGCAGCCTTTTGGCGAAACATGGGGTTCATGTCAGGGGACCCGTTTGATAATCATCATCTATAGAGGATGAGCAATGGAGTTGCCGCATTAAGTATCTAAGAAATAAATATTTCAAAAACATTTTTTCCTTAAAATTAAATTTATTTATATATGGACTGGACTCATTTTTGTGCATCTCTTTTCATGTGTGGATGATTTTTTGGAGTGCACTCTCTCTTCTCCTGTTTGTCTTTTAAAAGGGGAGGTTAGACAGGCTATAATATCTAAAAACATATTTCAAGAAATGGAAAAGGGATCCGAATGAAGAAAACAGGAAAAAGCATAAGCACTGGCAAGTTAGATGCAAAGCATGGATAAGGAAGGCAAAGAGAATTTGAAAAGAAGCTTGCCATGGAAACATAAACCCATAAAAGCTTTTTCAGGTACCTTCGAGGTAAAAAGCCTGCGAGACCATTTTATTCTCCATTCCTTTCTTAATGAAAGGAATGGAGAATAAAACAGAGAAATTCAGAATGCCTCTGTATCACTCCATGGTACAACCTCATCTTGAGTACTGTGTGCAGTTCTGATCACAACAACTCAGAAAAGATATAGCAGAATTAGAAATGGTACAGAGAAGGGCAACCAAAATGATAAAGGGGATGGAACAATTCCCCTATGAGGAAAGGTTAAAGAGATTAGGACTCTTCAGCTTGGAGAAGAGACTGCTGAGGAGAGAATATGATAATGGTCTATTAAATAATGAGTGGAACGGAACAAGTAAATGTTAATTAGTTGTCTACTCTTTCGAAAAGTACAAAGACCAGAGGACAAACAATGAAGGTACTGGGTAATACATCTAAAACTAATAAGAGAAAATATTTTTTTTTACTCAATGCATAATTAAGCTCTGGAATTTGTTGCCAGAGGATGTAATGAAAGCTATTAGTGCAGCTGCGTTTAAAAAAAAGGTTTGGACAAGTTCCTGAAGGAAAAGTCCATTAACAATTATTAAGGTAGAGTTGAAGAAATCTGCTGCTTATTCTTAGGATAAGCAGCTTAGAATCTACCAACCCCTTGGGATCCTGCCAGGTACTTGTGACCTGGATTGGCCATGTTTGCAAACAGGATACTGACCCAGTATGGCAAGCCTTAAGTTCTTATGGATGCCCCGGGGCACTGCTAATTCTGATACGCCTAGTACTCTTCACCTCCCAGTTCCTCTCCGGCCAGGAAATAATAGAGCAGGTGGGTCTAGGACATGGGCTTTTTTATTCTGCTGTCTCTTCCAAGCTTACCTCCTCCCCTCAAGAAGAGAGATTTGGCATTAGGGAGCAGAGTGGCTTTTTTTTGCTCCCTGCTGTCTACCCTGGCCTCACCCCTCTTTTCCTGCTCCCCGTAGAAACCTGGAGGGAAGGTGCTGAAATAGTGGGTTTTCTTTGCTCTGTCCCTTCAAGCCTCTCTCCTCTGCACTGGTGTGGGTCAGGGAAGGGGGTGGGGAAGAGAGGGAGGGCCTGTGCCATATTCAGCACACCTGGGAGGCAGCGAATCTTAGACTGCCTTGTGCACTCCCCACACCCCCAGAATTTTGCTGTTCTAGGCACAGACCTAGTCTACCTATTGGGAAATCCAGGCCCATTCACAGACACATCTGAAAAACATCGTCACCTCTCAACGGAAAGGAGGCTCTAGAATGGGATGAGAGTGAAAGCGGTTAAACCCAGGTGTAATCTTAGGAAATCTCTCTTTATAGAGAGAGTGGTGGATGCATGGAATGGCCTCCAGTGGAAATAAAAACAGTATCTGAATTCAAGAACGCATGGGATAAATACAAGGGATCTCTGAGAGAGTTATAGGAATTGTAAAATTAAATTAGTTGGGTAGATGTGCAGACTAGATAGGCCATACAGTCTTTTTTTTTTTGCTGTCACATTTCTATCGCCATAAAGCGTGAATGCTCTTCATTCCCTGGATTACCAGAGCTGACACCTTCAGCTACAGGCCTTCTTTTCCAAATATTTGAATTCTGTCTTTCTCCCTGGTTTTAACAGGGCAGTCACATGGGCCTTAGTGTTCCACTGGCCTCAATGGTGAGGCCTGAAGCCTGGAAAGGGAAAAACTGCTTCCTTGAACACTAGGATATGGAGAGTGGCAGGGCTGACACAACCAGATGTACATACTGAGCACCAGCACAGGGCAGCTATGCTGGGACAGCAAGCATCCTTTGGTTTCTCCTGATGATTGGGCTCAGCAGTCAGAACTGGCTGTTGCTTATTTCCTGCCCCGGCAGCTGACTGATTTCACTCTCTTCAGGAGAACTAATCAAATGGGGAAGGCAGGAGATAGCACCCATGTGCTCAGCTTTCTGTTGTTGGAACACAGCAGGGGAGTGGGAGACTGGCTGACAGGACAGACATAAGAAGGGAGAAAGAGTGGCAAAGAGCAGGAAAGAGCGAAACTCGAGGAGGGCCAGAGTCAGCCCTAGGAGTGGATAAAATGGGCCCCTACAATTAGGGCCAGCCCTCTGTCTTCTGGATCTTCAAGTTATTGTGGTGGGTTAGGTCGGAAGAAGGAAAGTCTGTGGGGTACATCTGTACCATGGGTCTGAAAATTGGCCCTTAAATCACTTTTTTCAAGACTTCCCTAACAGTTTTCTCCAGGGCTGCCTGCGGTGTTGTCCTGGAGAATCCCTAGAGCTGGTAATCCTATACTCTTCCTCAGTACTCTCTATGCTGGAAGCTGCCTGTTTGTGGGGATAGCAAACAAACTTTGCCAAGTCATAATCTACAGCTGCATACCTGATCTTTTCTATAGCCAAACAGAAAAAAAATCCACAGCCTTCTCTGCAGCTAACTAATGGCCTGATTCAAGATTAGAAAACAGCTTCTATCCCCACACATCACACATGAACATGCAAGATTAATCTCGATCGATGCTTCTTGAGCTGAACAGTGAATTTGTTGTTCCTTTTTTTAGCTACAGAAATGCAGAGCGTGAAGCCTTAGATTATTGGATTACTGTTTTGCATGCCAAGGAGCACCTTTGGTTCCAGAGCTGGCTGGCAGGGGTCCAACACTATTGGAAGAGCACAAGGAACTTTGCAAAAACAAAGATAAGCTTCGATTCTTAACTCTGAAGTGAAATGCTGCCTGTGTGGAGCTTCAGGTTGTGGAAATTGTTTCTGCCAGATGCTCACTGTACCCGATTGCTCCCACTGGAAGCTGAGAATGTGAAACAAACTCAGTGCTGACTGGTACTTGAAGCTTAAGTCTTGTGTATTTCAACTTTCGGGGTCTGAAGTACTAAAGTATTTACCTTACAGACGCGGAGAGGAAACTCCTAGTGCCTTCGGTGTATGATCTGATTCCAGTGGAGATGCATAGGATTTCACTTCTTAAAACAGTATTTCAGTAGCTGGCCTGGAGGCATGGAATTCAGCAGCTTTGGACATCAGATATTCAAGGAAATAGTAAAACCGTGGTTGTTTCCTGATGGCTACTTTGGAGTGGAGGCTGTGCTTGGGGAATGACTCTCTATTGGGCTTGTATAATCTGACAGTGTTTGGGGCTGTCTGGTTTCTCAGGGGGGGTAAGATGGTCCTTTAGGGAAGCAATGACGATCTGGTAGTTTAATGGCAGTGGAAAGAGTATGGAAGTGAGCTTTGGTTTCCTTCATTATTATTTTTTTTTTAATTTATATTTATTGAATTTTTCTTACAAGTAGAAAAAAGGGATTACAATGCAACTTACAACAGTAAGGAACTTATAAGACCATACCCATCCCTACCCCCCCCCCCTCTATCCCATTTGAGGTTTCTTTCTTCTTCAGAAATACAAAGTCAAGTAGAGTAAACCAAAGTGTCTAGACGGATTGTTACTAGAATAGTCTTAAGATGTCAGAGCCAGGTGTCCATTAGAAAAGATTTGACGATCTCCCTCCGGATTGGTCTGTTGGAACTTGGTCCAAGGATCTCTATAGGTGCCTGTACGAGGAGTAAGATAAGCTATAAGGGCTGCCCAAGTTAACAAGGTCTGCCCCGATTTCTTTGGCATAGTTGGAGTGAGAAAAGCATGTTCCATGGAACATAACCATACTAGATTTTTAAACCAGGACTCGTAACTGGGGCTACCTGGGTTCAGCCAATTTTTTAAGATGGTTTGTTTACCCACTAAGCCGGCTTTGAGTATAAAAAGAGTTTCCAATTGGGATAGCCGCATATGGGTTGCCTCATCTACTCCGAAAAGCCAGAGGTTGGGGTTTGGGGCTAGTGTTCTCTTCAAAAAAGTGGAACATGCTCAACACACCCTCCTCCAAAAAAGGGAAATAGGCCCACAATCCCAAAAACAATGAAAAAAAATTGTTCTCCGGGCTTGCGCACTTAGGGCAATTGGGGGATTATGAAGTTTTCATTTGGTGGGCTCAGAGGGGTGTGATATAACTTTGCCAAAGAAATTTGTATTGTGTTTCTTGCATGAGAACATATTCTGATACAGTAGGTAAACTTTTAAAACAGTTTTGAAATTCCACAAATGTCAAATTAAAAAGGACCCATTTCTTCCAACTAATGTAAAGCATGGTTAGAAATTGAGGCTTAGCTAACTCCATCACCTCCCTGTAATAGTAAGATACATTGGCCTTGCCTTGTTTACTCACTTGTACAATATCTCTTAATTTTTGGGTTTCCGAGGTCTGTGTTAAAGTAGATTTTCTAGAGTTTATAAAGTGAGTAACTTGAATGTATGCAAAGAGATCCATTGCAGGTAGTGTGTAAGTTTGCTGTAATGTGGAAAAGGGAATTAAATTTCCTGTGGTCCTGTCCTGCATGTCAAAAATATAAGTAAGACCCTTTTGGTGCCAACGGGAAAATATTCTGTTCTCTCTACCGGGGGAGAATAAGTCGTGACCAGTTATGGTGATTAGAGGGGTTAATGGGTTTGAAATTTTTCCCAGCTTGCAAAACAATTGCCAGGCCTTCCTACATGTACGTAATAATTCCTGTGTTTTTATATGCGAAGGAACCAAATGTGTGGGAAGTTTCAACAAAGGATTAAGAGATGCTACTCCATACCATTCTAATAGGTAGGGGTATGGTGTTACGGAATTTAGGAAGAAAAGCCAATCCCGCACATGGCGAATGCTACAAGCTAAGTTGTATAGCATTAAATTTGGGCATCCCAGGCCTCCAGCTTCTTTTGGAGTTTTCAATATATGAAGTGGCAATCGTGCTCGTTTGCCCTGTCAGAAGAATGATCGAAGCACCCGATTAAGTGTATGGTGGTCCCCTTTAGAAATCCAAAGTGGGGCTAGTTGGAGAAGGTATAACCATTTAGGTAGTAAAATCATCTTAAATAGTTGTATACGGCCCATCAGTGATAATGGCAGAGGCTCCCATCTCTTCAGGGTAGTCAAGGGGGATTTTAGCAAAGGTTGTACATTTACCATGTAAAAAGCCTCCACTCGGGTGGGGATTTTCAAGCCTAAGTAATTTAGATGGTCCTTTGCCCACCTAAGGGGAAAACTATCCTGCCAGGTGCAGCACATGGTTCCAGTGACATCGAGAACTTCAGATTTATCACGGTTTATCCGGAGGCCTGCAAAGGACCCAAACTGGGTTTGGATGTCAAGTACCGCTGAGAGTGATAACTGGGGTTGTGTTAGGAAAACCAGAAGGTCATCTGCGAAGGCCGCGATTTTAAATATATAATTTGGTCCCCCAAAACCCTTCACTAGTCTGCATTCGTCAATTTTCCGTAAAAGTGGATCCAAGGAAAGTAGGTACAGTAATGGGGAGATCCTTCATTATTTTTATTTGTGAATTGTATCTGATGTACCGAGTAATAAAGAGCCCAAAAGAACCCCAATTAAATTGAATGCAAGCGACAAAACAATAGAGAACCAGAACCAAAATCATAACAATGGTCAGCAGAAAAGAACTTAAAGATGTCGGCAATGTGTTCCCACTGTATTATCCAAGGACCATCCGGACAGTTCAATCATCCACCTTTCTTAAAAATCCCAGTGAAAAAAACTTTTTTTTGAGCACCATTTGTTTGATTTCCAAGCTTGGGAACTCTCAATTTAGACTATTGGCCTTTTTGTTTTTACTTGCTAAAGTTTGTCAAAAGATTTTTTTTCACCTTTGTTAACATCTTTTCTGCTGGTCATTGTTTGATTTTGGTTTTCGTTCCCCTGTTTTTGTCATTTATACTCTTGTACACCACTTTGGGGGGGCTAGCGTCTAATAGAGTGGTATATTAATAATGAAGGAAATGAAACAAATGGCGCTCAGAAGCCTTAACCCTGACTTCAGTTCAGTTATTCTAAGGTCCATAATATTTATGAATCAATCAATTGTTTTATTAGCTACACATCTTTCAATCAAAGCCCAAAGCATGGTACAACACAAAATAATATAAAATCCTCATACCCCAATATGAACATAACACAATACAGTCATAAATAAACATAAAAAACAATGAACAAGAGATGGAGTAATATTATGACAACTAACAATGGAGATGATCCTTAAAAGGCTTGCTGGAATAGCCATATTTAAACTTCTTTCTTAAATACGGACAGATCTTTTATTAAACAAACCTCTCTTTGGCAAGCTATTCAGGCCAACACATGGAAAGGCCTTGGCCCTAGAACCTGACAACTGTAATACTAATATCGATTAAGTTATCTCCAAAGTGCATCATTCGAATGTCTGAGAGAGCGGCTGGGAATGTAATGATTCAAGCAAGAAGTCAATTACAAACGGGCCCCTGCCATTTAAAGATTTAAATACTAATGCACCACTTTAAAAATAATATGAAACAACTGGCAGCCAATGGAGGCATCTAAAAATTGGCATGAAATGTTCAAATGTATCTCCCCTTCTCAGGCAGCTGCAGTGAATGGTTAATCTAAAATTACACCCAAGCTGTTAACTTGGTTGCCTCCCTGCAAAGAAACTCCATCCAAAACAACAAAATAGCTTAAATTTGAAGTACCCAGCTTCCTCACCCACCAATTTCCTACCGTATGCAAACATTGGTTAAGTTCTAGGATAGCATTCCATTAGGGTGCTTTTAAAAGTTTTTTTTCTATGAAGCTATTACTACTGCACTGTGAATTTACACTATTAGACATAGAATTATTGAAGGTTGCTGACATGACAAAATATGCTGAAATGCTAACATTTAAGTTAAAAGTAAAAAAAAAAAAAGTTTAATCTTTAGTTTAATTCCTGCCTTTTGGGCCCAATTTACAAGAAGTCACTTGACTTACAAGAATCCCAGCTCATTAAGATATATATATATAAATAATAAAGTTATAATACCATCCTATTAAGAGGATGTTGTGTTAATGCTAACCAATTAGAAAAATGTTGGGAAAACAAGTCATCAGTTTACAAATTAGAGGTGTTACCCCTATATAGAGACTGGTATCTTGAATGATCTTTGAGAGAACTGATCCTGTTCCACCTGCATGGTGACCTGTTCTCTTCAAAAGATATATCTTATTATACTATTTGTTGTTTTGAACAAAAGGATTTTTTTTTCAGTCTTCAACAATTCATAGATTAGATCTCATGGCTATATAAAAGTTGTAAGTCATTGGTATAAAATTAAAAGCAGATTTTGTTAATCTGTAAAAGCTTTGCCAATGGAGACATTCAACAGGGTTGGAGACAAAACTGGGGTACTCTAAATTTTAAAATCACAGGATTCAGAAATATGTACTCCCAAAAATATCAGCTGGAATCTAGCTACCAAATATGAGTAAAACCAGTCCAAAACTACACCATCTATCCCAAAGTTCAACAAGCCATTTAACTAAATAGCATGATCAACTGTGTTGAACGCAGTGGAAAGGTCTAACAAAAGCAATCTCATTTCATTCTCATGGTCTAATTGTCATGAAGTGGGGGTAGAGCGCCCACAGGAGGCAGCTAATATGCCACAAGACTAGATCTTCTACCTGACTAGCTACTTCCTTCCCTCCTTGGGTTGAGCCTACAGATTCTGGAGGCCAGCAGATAGAAGTAAGAAAGGTTTTTGGCCAGGCTGAGGTCAAGGCAGGTGGAGAGTAAAGTAAAGTCAAGATACAGGTTGAGGTCAGGGAAATAAAAAAATCAGGCTAGGGGGAGAGAAACAACAGGACAGAGAGGAGAGGGCCAAGGCTAGAATAAGGAAGGGTACACACAAGAACAAGGCAGGAACACACTGAAGCAACGAGCACTAAAGAAAGAGCAGGCGGCTTGTTGTGAAGGCACTAGAAGGTGGCTTTGAGCTTCCCTTTATACTAGTCAGGATGTGATGTCACCTGTGGGTGTCACATGGATTTCAGCCATCAGGCCCTGCAAAAGGGCCCAAGAACCGCAGGAAGCTCGACCATGTTCCTTGGATGCCGGAGGGGCTTCCAGAGGTGAGGGATGTTACACTAATTCAGTGTATAGGTAATCAAAAACAATTAGAGGTGCTATTTCTGTGCTAAATCACCTCTCAAGTGATTCTCTGCCCTAAACTAGGCCCAGGAGGCACAGAGACCCAGAATTTCAATTATCTTTTTTTTTTAGGAAAGTATTAATGTATTAATCTTTTAGCAGACATAGTTCCTTGTTCCTGACACTAGTCCATTTATAGGTCATAGAGATACCATAAGTATTGCATAAGACTGTTACTCCCTGCAGGGTTGATGAGTGGAATGAGGCATGCAGCGAGCCTTGTACAATAAGTGCCCCAAGGAATAGAAGGAGTGCATGAGAATCCACCAGCACATGTGGAGAATGAAGCAATAGCATTTCAAGCCAAGAGAAAAATCTCTTTAAAGAGCTGGTCCAGAAAACATGGAAAAACAAGTGGCAAATGCCAAAATTCAGCAGGAAATACAAAGAATGACTTCAGCACCCAAAAGCCAACAGAATAATGGCTAAAGAGAGGTGAACTGACACCTACCAGAGAGGTTGAAAGTTGCAGCACAGGACAGCAGATTACGGACGGATAAGATGGCTCACAGCAAGTGTAGGGGGGAAAACCAAAAATAATAAAATGGACAAATGCAGAATGTTTCACATAACATTGTGTTTTTGAGGTGAGGAAAGGTTCACCGTGCAGCAAAATAGTCCAGTGCCGCAGCCCTGCACATGCTGATACTGTACCAGAATTACAAATGGGGGGGGGGGGGGGGGTGGGGAGAGGAGGGCATATCAGCCCTTCCAGCAATCTCATTGAGGAGGGGAGAGGGCTCGTGTGAGTGACTGGTGAACACCTGTTACAGATAATAAGTAACTTTGCTATCTCTGAGTCACCCAAGTGGGACCACCCCATAAAGAGGGAGAGAGATCAACTCAAAAAAAAGAAAAATATAGCCATCCTTCCAGTATTAAATCCCTGAAAACTAACGCCAGCACCATGAACAGCTACGTTGTTCACCAGAAAGTGGGAAATATTTTTCTTGAGAAAAACCCTTTTCTGTTGGGTTAAAAAGGTAAAAGAATAAAATAAAATAAATACATGGAAGATAATTTGAATTAAAACAATGTGCCCTAAGGGAATAAAGTCCGCTAGGGCAGAATGGACAGTCCAAATCTACCACAGCTCCAGGCACATTTAGCCAGCCTTGGAAATCTCAACGCATGTGGACATCCGGCAATGTCGTCTTTGTCTCGCCCTTCTGAAGTCAAACCTGTTTGGGCATAACAAAACGGAGATATAATCTGCTATCCAATCCAAAAAGGCACATTTTGTGACTACACTCCCAGACCTGCTGGGGTCAAAATAAACACAAAGTTGAGGGAACTTTCTCTGGGTTTTAGTTTGCTTCAAATAAAAAGCGACCGCTCTCTTACCGTGCAGAGAATAAGGAGCCTTTTCCATTCCAGGAAGATGCGGCCCAGGGAAAATGCTGGAAGGATGCCCGACTGATTGAAGGTGGAATCTGACACCACCTTAAAGCCTGACCTCGGGATGCATGTGGGGCGCTCTGTTTATTATGACAAAATAAGGTGCCCGAGTCGCTAGGGACTGGAGCTCGCCATCTCTGCAGACTTAAGTGACCACCACCAAAACATGCAACCTTCCAGGGCAGGGACGTCCAGAAGAGTCCATAGAAATGTGATGCAGAAAAAGACCAAATGGCCTATCCAGCCAAACTAATTCAGCTTACCATTCCTATCACTCCCTCAGAGATCCCGTGTTTATCCCATGCTTTCTTAAATTCAGATACTGTTTTTTGTCTCTACCACCTCCGCGGGAAGGCTGTTCCATGCATCCACCACCCCTCTTTGAAAAGAAATATTTCCTTAGAGCAGGGGTCGGGAGCCAGATATGGCTCTTTTGAGGGCTGCATCTGGCTCGCAGACAAGTGTCGCCATACTTCGCGGTTCCCCGCTGACCCAGCTGCTCCCCGGTCCTCCGCCGCCCGGGCTTAAAATGCTGTCAGCCCGGGCGGAACGCGGCAGGACAGCTGGAGTCAGCGGCACCGGCGTGCTCTCTTCTCCTCCCCTCCCCCTCGGCCCGGAAGAGGAAGTGGAGAGCATCGGGTGCCTGCGCGGGAAGAAGAGACCACACTAGCGTGGTCTCTTCTTCCGCGCAGGCACCCGATGCTCACCACTTCCTCTTCCGGGCCGCGGGGGGGAGGAGAAGAGAGCACGCCGACTGGAGTCATCCGGGTGCCTGCGCTGGAGTCATCGGGTGCCTGCGCGGGTCTTCCCGCGCAGGCACCCGATGCTCTCCACTTCCTCTTCCGGGCCGCGGGAAGAAGAGAGCACGCCGGTGCTCTCTTCTTCCCGCGGCCCGGAAGAGGAAGTGGAGAGCATCGGGTGCCTGCGCGGGAAGAAGACTGCAGCGCGGCTCGGAGGAAAATGAAAATCTTCAACCGCGGCCGATGGGACTCCGCCTTCGCCTCTGCGAGGGCTGAAAATGAAGGAGGTTAGCGTTGGGAGGTGGCTGCTGCTGCCGCGAGTTCCGGGGGGGGGGGGGGGAGAGAGAGAGTGAATGAATGAGCGAGCAAGCATGTGTGTTTGAGATCCTGTGTGTGTGAGTGAGAGATTGCATGTATGTGAATGATTGAGAGCCTGTATATGTGAAAGAGTATGTCTGTGATTGAGATCCTGCCTGTGAGAGAGAGAGCATGAATGTAAGTTTATGATTGGGAACCTGTATGTGTAAGTTTGTGATTGAAAACCTGTTTGTGTGGAAGAGTATGTGTGTATGATTGAGATCCTTTGTGTGTGAGAGAGATCATGTGTATGTATGATTAAGAGCCTGTGTGTATAAGTAAGAGAGAGATCATGTGTGTCTGTGTCTGATTGACAGCTGGTTTAGGTGATGGAGCATGTGAGTATGTGATTGAGAGCCTGTGTTTAAATGAGAGAGAGAGACCATGTGTGTCTGTGTGATTGAGAGCTGATTTAGGTGAGGGAGCATGTGAGTATGTGATTGAGAGCCTGTGTTTAAATGAGAGAGAGAGAGGACATGTTTGTAAGCATGTGAATGAGAGTCTGTGTGTGAGAGAAAAAGACAGCATGTATTTATGTGATTGAAAGCCTGTGTGTGTAAGCGTGAAAAGATAGACAGCATGTGTGTAAATGTGTAATTAAGAGCCTATATAAGTGAGAGAGAAAAAACATTTGTATATGTGAGTGACTGAGAGCATGTGTGTATAGGTGTGTCATTGAGAGCCAGTGTGAGAGAGAGCGCTGGTATGTGACTGAGAGAGGAGAAAGTTCCAAGCAAACCACCCCACCTCCTGCTAATTCAGAACAATCTCAGGACACCTGGATATCAAACGTTCCCAGGTATGCAGAGCAAAAAAATTTTTGTATCCTTATTATTTTTCATTACTGGATCTTTGTGTCTGCTATTTTGAAATATTTTGTTGGTATCTGGAAATGTTTTATATGAGTTTTTAATTATTGGATATTCCACTCATCAGCTGTTTCGAAATATGTTCTTTTTGTTAGTACAGTTTTACTGCTGATGATTTTATATTTCTTGATTTGTTTTATAAGGATGTGTGATGTTTCTTTTTTCCTTTGTTACACTGCATACAGAGACTCTGGCTTGTTGCAGTTTCCAATTCAGTTTTTGTCTGCATGCTTCTTGTTATGCGTTTTGGTCTCTTTATTCTATGTTAGGTGAGGGACAGCACGTGATTCAGGTGAGGTTTTCTGCTGGCGTGTAGTTTCTGTGTAGGACTCTATAGCAGCCTGACTTGGTCCGTTTTCCTAATAGGAGATGTATTGGTGTCTTAAGGCCTGGTATAATATTTTCAGAGACTTATTGTACTTTAAAAGTGTGATCTTACATAAAATGCACACATTTACTTGTATTTAGTTTTAAACATATTGTATGGCTCTCATGGAATTACATTTTAAAATATGTGGCGTTTATGGCTCTCTCAGCCAAAAAGGTTCCTGACCCCTGCCTTAGAGGCTTGCAAGGAAGGTTCATCAGCTCGAGAAGAACCATACTGATGTCCCACAACACTGCGGGAGCCCTAATAGGAAGCTTCAATTGAAGCAAACCCCATATGAAGCTGAACAGAAATAGGGGTATCCTTCTACATGCTGGTGATAAACACCAGAAGCCCAAGGTGAACTCTGACTGAGCTGATTTTTAGACCAGACTCTAAAAGATGTAGAAGGTATTCAAGCAGTTTTTTTGTGTGTGTATGTGTGGGTGTGGAGAGTAGGGAAGAGGAGCAGCCATCTACAGCCTTATCCTCACACTACAGAGCAAATCTCCTCCCTTTAAAACCATAGAAAGAGCCTGTCGTCCGTCCCCCCCGCCCCGCAGCTGCTGCCACTCTGACCTGTTTCTGCCGGCACCATGAGCATGCTCAAAATTCACAGGCCAGCACTTCCTTTAGGCTGAGCTCGTGATACGAGCAGAGAAGGAGAGGAGCGGTCAGTAGCAGTAGTGGTGGATGCTGGATGGGGGGGGAGGCACAAGGCAGATGCCGGGGAAGAAAGAAACGGGAGGGTTGTTGGTGGCAAGGTGCAAAAGTGGAAGAGGAGGAATGATAGGGATGAAGGATGATGTGCAGATGGAGGAAAAGAGGAAGCTACCAATCGCTGACTGTATGCTTCTATTTCTAATTTGTTGTATCCCGCCTTGGATGAATTTCTTATTCAAAAAGGCAGGTAAGAACTCCAGATAGTATATACAAATAAGGAATTTACAATAAAAATACATCAAACAGTTCAGGCAACTAAAAGTCCAAGGCTATACAGAAAAATAATTACAACAATGGCCAAGTCAATCAAGCTAGCTGAACCTGAGGAATTTCTTGGTGAAAGAATGCTTAAAGTTGGATGTCTTAACTAAAGAGCTTGGGTTGTATCAGCATTAACCCTTAATATTTTGGCCATTAGGTAATAGACAAGTTTGAATTGAAATTGTCCGTGGCCAATGAGTGATTTGGACGCAACTCAGAACGTACACTGATGGATCGTCAATGTACACAAGTAAATCCAGCCTACCTGATCAAATTTCCCAAACGTTGAATAGTACTGGGAAGATCACCTTGAGGGACATGCCATTTCAACTCCAACGAGTTTGGGAGAGGATTAAAAAATGGATAGAACTGCTGCATTTGTCAGAACTCAACATTTATTTTGGAAAATGTTTCTTCAATAAAGTGGAAGTCTCTCCAGTCATCAGTCTCTAAACTCTATTATTGAGACAGGAAGAGAACCAGTTCAATGTTATATCCTTGACACAGATGACCTGCAACAGTTGAAACAGGATTCCATAATCCATGACATCAAAAGTCGCTGAGAGGTCTAACAGTACAACTGCACAATCCAAACCCTTGTCCATGAATATTCATACTTGTGTCCTATCTGGGACCCTCCATGAAGCACTACTGTATTTTAAATTTCAATTAAAAGTTAATGTTAAAAATAAAAAAAAAGCCTTGTCTAATCCATGTCAAATGTCACTGGTTAGTGCCAAAAGGGAGTCAGTGCTGAATCCAGCATGCAATTCCGATCGACAAGAATCTAAAAGATGGCTGTCTTCTAAAAATCGATTTAACTGGCAAATTACAGCTGGTTTTACCAGCTTGCTCGAAAAGGGTACATTAACTATGGGTCTGTAATTCTGTACAAAAGTACTAAGTGTGATTTTTTTTTTTGAGTAAAGATCGAATGACCGTGTCCTTTAATGTAGCTGGGAAACTGTCTTCCCTATAGGAGGCACCGATAATGGTTCTTAAAATTTCCAAGAGACCCAAACATGCTAAGCAACCACAAAGGGTAAGGGTCAGGGCAAATTCTTTCAACACTACTGACCAAAAGGAATCAAAAATGTAGATTCTAAAAGCGCTGCTCACGCAAAAACTGTCACCTATGCGGGCCGTGCGCAAGCAATGTGAATTTTAAGAGGCTGGGAAGTACGCGTGTACGTACCGGTGCGCCCATCGAGAATAAGGAGGTGGAAAAGGGGCGGGGCAGGGGCGTTCCGCCGCGGGTCCAGGACTTGTGCGTGTAAGCCCAAATTTTGCAAAGGTTGATCATGGCGCGTGTTGGCGTGTTACCTGCGCAACTTTACTGCTGGTCCTGATGAGGAGCAGCCTGGAGATTTTAAGACTTTCAGCACAGCACGAGGGTTCGGGCTCACGTGTGGGCTTGCAGGATGAGGAAGCAGAGGGGTCCTGAAGACCGAGACAATCTGACACTCTTTATATCTCCCACCGTAAGAGGGGCACTTTCTACTCAGGGTGGGGGGAAGAGACTGTGTAACACTGATCTGCCTAGGACGCAAGAGTCTGTAGATCCTTGTAACAATGCCCCCCCCCAACCCACCCTGAGTTGAAAGTGCCCCTCTTACAGTGGGAGATATATAGAGTGTCAGATTGTCTGTCTCTCTCTCTCATAGTCACACGTGTAAAGACTGCACATATATGCGCAGCAGGGATAGTTTAAATGTGTGTACTTGCACGCATGATATAAAATTTAATGTATCTCTGCTTGCGTGCCAATACGCACGCTTATGGGCACTCGCACATTCCTTTAAAAATTAGCCAGAAAGCGAAGAGATCAACACTAACCTGATTCTCATGAATATTAGCAACCTTCCAGATTAAACCCCCCTCCCCCAGCAAATTTGTTCCATTTTACTGAATCAATTGCTAGATCAGTGGAAAGATAGTGTAAGTTATCCTATTGTCTAACTCGGTTCTTTATAGAGATCATTGGAATAGCAAGGTGAGGATTTAAATGTCACTAAATCTTGCATTTCTTGGGAGCAGTACTATTCACCTCTTGAGAGAGGGAATTATTTCATTTATCTAGCAAGGTTTGGACTTGTAGCTGATCACTGGAACCAAGCATAGCTAACAGAGGTTTGCAGGATATAAATTTATGAATAAACTTATGGTTTCCAGTAGCCTGGAAACCCAAAACCTAGGAGTAGTAATAGACAACCGCCAGAATTTAAAAACATTCATTAACAATACAACCAAGAACTGCTTCTATAAGCTTCAGGTTCTAAAAAGAATTAAACCACTCCTTCACTTTCAAGACTTCAGAACAGTCCTCCAAGCCGTAATATTCTCCAAGATAGATTATTGCAACTCTATCTTGCTAGGTCTCCTTTCCTCATCCATCAAACCTCTTCAGATGCTCCAGAACGCGGCAGCCAGAATCCTGACAAACTCCAGAAGAAGAGATCACAGATCTCCCATTCTCAAAAATTTACACTGGCTACCAATACACTTCAGGATTCTACACAAGTCCATCACCATCATCCATAAATCTTTAAGATCCATATCCAACTTTAAGATCCATATCCAACTCCAAACACTTCAAAAAATCCCTAAAAACACATTTATTTCAATCTGCTTTCCATATATCACACACTAAATAACATAACTACTTCTCCATCACACAGGGCACAACATTATATATTGATTTATTTTTTATGTAAACTATTCATTGTTTTAGATTTTTATTTTTATTATATATTTTTGTAATTTTGAGCTTTTATAATTTGATAATCTTTATGTTCTTTTAAATTTAAATCTTTATTTACATTTGTTTTTTATTTAGTTATGTAAACCGTTTTGATTAAACACTGTTTGTAAAGACGGTATACAAACACTTTTAAATAAATAAAAATAAATAAATAAAATCCATTCATACCCAAGCCCCTCTTAACCTCCAAATCCCCCTCAGACTACACACTTCATCCAGACCCATCAGAGAAGCCTACAGAGGTTCCCTGCTTGTTCCCCCATCTAAATCCATTCACCATCTAGCATTCAGAGACCGGGCCTTTTCTACAGCGGGACCTTCTCTATGGAATACCTTACCCCCTGATCTCAGACTGGAATCATGTTTACTAACTTTTAGAAAAAGGCTTAAGACTTGGTTATTTAAACAAGCCTTTCCTGAGTCTGATTCACCACAACAACTATTAAGAGACCTTTCAGCACAATGTATATAATTACTACTGTAAAGTTACTCCTACTCTTGTTTCCTTCCTCCCCCAGTTCCAGCAACCCTGTTTTATTGTAACTTCTTGTTCCTTTCCACTTGTTAAATGCTTAAGATTTTACACCCCGTTACCTGTAAACCGGCATGATATGATTGTATCATGAATGCCGGTATAGAAAAGCTCTAAATAAATAAAAAAAAATATAGTAAAGAATCGCCAAAGGCCTTGTTTATCGTAATAAAGAATCTTTCTAATAATGATAATGTGTCACATTTGTGGACTACTTTCAAGACATGGGAGATCAGAGCTCCAAGGTTATTGCTTGTTCTTTCTCTCCCAAATAAAACCTTAGCAATGCTGTCGATTCTCTGCACAAACAAACCTCTTTCTAACACATCTTGATACAGTACAGTAACCCAAGTCCTTCCAAGTACATCCTGTACCATATGCAACCTGACCCTGCTCCAGACACACTGTATCCCTTACTTCTAAGCCCCCCATTCACGTCTTACAAAATAGCAATTGTTCCAGTATGGATGCATATAATGTGCTTGGTTCAGACAAGTTCGCAGAGGGCTTTACAATCATATTATTCCAGAAACACACACAGTGGCAGAAAGTTTATCAGTGCCAGGCGTGAAGCATGACTGCTTCAGAAGAGGCACTCTCAGTGTTATTACTCAATTCCAGTTCAGCAAACAGAGCTCAAAAGGAAATAACTTGCTTAAGGTCACACAGGCAGCTCCTGAACAAGCTGGAAGTTCAGCCAAAGAGCCCAAAATATCTTTGATGTACTTGTTCTTTGGTTGGGCAATAAATGTGTGAGCAGCTTGCACTGTTGCTGCTGTATCTGTTCTGTGGTAGGGTGGTGTGTAAAAATATCTCTCTCTTTCTATATATAATTATATCTGCAGTCATGGGAAACGTTGCATCTCAGCCTTCCTTTTACTGCCTGCAACCCTGAGATGTGTAATGCTCCCAGACTCAATTTCTAAGTGTATCCTGTTTCAACAAAGACAACGCTGTAGCCTTAATTGATCGTGGCTTTAAACCGTAGAAGTGAAGAGTCCTTGAATTTGAAAATCTTCCCCCTGAGGAAGTCATAGCTGGCGAAACAGGACCTGTGTTGGAGGTTTGAGGAGCTCCTCAGCTCTTCTGGCATTATGCTTTACGACTATGATACACACAGCCACGAGCCACAATTCTACGGTTAAGTAAGTCGTCAAGGAACTTCTTAATACGGAGTCCCCTTTCGGGGAGATGACAAGTTTTGATACCAATATCATTTACATTCCATGCAATGGACTGAAAAAAATTATTTTATATCTGTTGTGTTCTAAGCTAAATCAATGTAGGTTTGCACAAGTGTTGTCCCTAGTAAAAATAATATTTCTGGCATAAAAGAGTTCTATTCAGACACATCATTATTTTTTTATTTATATAAAAAGCTGTACAAATAAATACAAAATTCTTTTTTGCTTGATTTTGGATTAACTTAATGTATAAGCATTCTACGGTCTTTGTATTAGTGCATGCTTACTAGAACAAGATTAATAACCAAATAGACAATAGACATGGCTTACTGGGGGAAGAGTCAACATGGTTTTAGTAAAGGGATAAGAACATAAGACTTGCCATACTGGGTCAGAACAAGGGTCCATCAAGCCCAGTATCCTGTTTCCAACAGTGGCCACTCCAAGTCACATGTACCTGGCAAGTACCCAATCATTAGATAGATTACAAGTTACTATTGCTTATTAATTACCATAATAGCAGTTTATGGATTTAACCTCTAGGAACTTATCCAAACCTTTTTTAAACTCTGTAACACTAACTGCTGAAACCACATCCCCTGCAATGAATTCCAGAGTTAAACTATGCGCTGAGTGAAAAGAAATTTCTTCGATTTGTTTTAAATGAGCTACTTGCTAACTTCATGGAGTGCCCCCTGGTCCTTCTATTATCTGAGAGAGTAAATAACTGATTTACATTAACTTGTACAAATCCTTTCATGATTTTGTAGACTTCTATAATATCCCCCCTCAGTAGTCTCTTCTCCAAACTGAACGGCCCTAACTTCTTTAGCCTTTCCATGACCCATATCATTTTGGTCACCCTTCTCTGCACTTTCTCCATGGCAGCTATATCCTTTTTGAGATGCGGCGACCAGAATTGCACACAGTATTCAAGGTGAGGTGTCACCATGGAGTCCTACAGAGGTATTATGACATTTTGCATTTTATTCACCATTCCCTTCTTAATAATTCCTAACATTCTGTTTGCTTTTTTGATCGCCGCAGCACACTGAGCAGACGATTTTAATGTATTATCCACTATGATGCCTAACTCCTAAGATGGAATCTAACATTATGTAACTCCAGCAAGGGTTATTTTTCCTTATATACATTACTTTGTACTTGTCCACGTTAAACTTTATCTGCATTTGGAAGCTCAGTCTTCCAATCTCACAATGTCCTCCTGCAATTCATCACAATCTGCTTGAGATTTAACTACATAATTTTGTGTCATCCGCAAATTTGATCACCTCACTTGTTGTACCCCTTTCCAGATCATTTATAAAATTATTAAAAAGCACTGGTCCAAACTGAGGCACTCCACTGTTGACCCTTTTCCACTGAGAAAATTGACCATTTAATCCTACTCTCTGTTTCCTGTCTTTTAACCAGTTTGTACTTTGTAATCCACGAAAGGACATCGCCTCCTATCCCATGACTTTTTAGTTCTTAGAAGCCTCTCATGCGGGACTTTGTCAAACGCCTTCTGAAAATCCAAATACACTACATCTACCGGTTCACCTTTATCCACATGTTTATTAACCCCTTCAAAAAAATGTAGATTTATGAGGGAAGACTTCCCTTAGGTAAATCCATGTTGGCTGTGTCCCATCCAACCATATCTTTCTATATGCTCTGTGATTTTATTCTTCATAGCAATTTCCAGGATTTTTCCCGGCACTGAAGTCAGGCTCAGTGGTCTATAGTTACCCGGATCACCCCTGGATCCCTTTTTAAATATAGAGGAGCTGGTGAGAAAGGAAAAGGATCTGCTTTGGCTCCCACAATGATCGACGGAGTAGCTGAGGCAGGACTGGGGGCTTTGACAGTGCCATTAGCTAAGAGACAGGCTTAATTTGATCCTATGAATAGTGGCAGAGGTTCTTCCTTTTGCCACCAGAATATCATAAATTGGTGTCTGAGGTGACTCCCTCTCCATCCAGGTCAAGTCAAAAGGCATTTGGAAAGCTATTTGCATCTATAGCAGATATATCACTTAAAATGTGAAGGATTGAAAACAATTCCTAGGCCCATAGTGTCCATTTGGATACATGGGAAAGGAGGCTGGATCAGCTTTATTTATTATTTATATTATTTTGTATACTGATATTCTGTACTCAATCATACTGGTTCACAAGTATCAAAAATAAATACAATACAAAAATTCAAAATAAAACTCGTATGTAATATGCAAAAAATCTAAAATTAGGATAAAACTTGCCATAAAAATGAACTGAAAATATGAACACAGATAATCAGAATAGGAACAAAAGTGTAAAATAAAATAGATAAAACATAATGAAAATCAAATAAAAGCAGTAGTAGTCTCTCCATATGTTCATAACACAGCCTTAGATAAAAGTCTAAAATATAACACACTCACTTAATCTCTTCTCCAAAAGCCTTTGTAAAGATCTTTTTTTAAAAGTTTGATAATTAAGTTGAAGTCTCAATTCACTAGGAAGAGAGTTCCATAAGCCTGGGCTGCTATAGACACTGCGCGCTCTCTAACTTTATTCAAATGGGTGGATTTTACCGATGGAATTAACAAACCCTTAGTCGCTGATCGCAAATTTCTCTGAGGTGTGTGAATTCGTAAGGATGCATGCAACCATTCAGTATTAGCGTTGGGAAGATGGGAAAAAAAAAATCATTCTTGCTATTAGTAACCAAGTTGTTTTGAACAAGTTGAAATCTCTAGAAATTTCCTTGGGAGAAAGAATTTGCAGTTTTTAACATTTTCCTAGAGACCCTTTGGTTTCTGCTAAGGATGTTTTTAAGAGAGATTAGCTTGTAACATACCTTCGAAGGCTTTACCACCAACATCTAAGGTTTATTGTCTGTCCCCTCCTACAAGAGGACAGAGGAGATTCCAGCTCCCTTGCCACTGTCCAGTTTACTTAATCGTTCAGAAATATTGGAGAAATCCGAAAGCGACCTGACATCTAAGGCCATTACGAAATTTCATTTTGTTTTGGAAGCAGATAGGGAATGGGATTGGAGGCGGTATTTCCACCACATGAAGGATTTATTTTTACATATGGTAGTAAGAGCTTTTCCTGATGCAGAGCGTGCGATTCAGAAAAGGAGGAAAGCTTTCTTTGGATTGAAGCCTTAAGGTTTACAACTTGGCGCTCGCTTCCTCAAATTTCCTGTGAATTGGTAACTGGTTAAGAGACAGAAAACAGAGGAGGACTGAATGGTCAGTAGTGGAGGGAACCAGGGACCTGTGCTGTTTAACATGTTTACTAATAATCTGGGAAAAGGGATGAAATTTGCAGAGGTCACAAAATAATTCCAAGTTGTTAAAACAGCAGCAGATGGTGAGGACTGTAGAAGGACCTTCTGATACTGGGAAACTGGGCATCTGAATGGCAGATGGAATTTAATATGGAAAAATGCAAAGTGATGCACGGAGGGAAAAATAACCTCAACTATAGCTACACGATGCTGGGTTCTGTGTTAAGGGTCACCTCTTGTAAAGCAGAGTTGCTTACCTGTAAGAGGTGGTCTCCTAGGACAGCAGGATATTAGTCCTCACACATGGGTGACATCATTGGATGGAGCCCGGCACAGAAAACCTATGTCAAAGTTTCTGGAACTTTGACTAGGCACACTGAGCATGTCCTATACCATGGGGTCCCTCTTCAGTCTTATAACATAGAATTATAAATAAATGAAAATATAAGGAGAAACCCAACTCGATGGGGTGGTGGGTGGGTTTCATGAGGACTAACATCCTGCTGTCCTAGAAGAACACCTGTTACAGGTAAGCAACTCTTTCTGCGAGGACAAAAGCAGGATGGTACTCCTCACACGGGTGAATTCCTAGCTAAGGCTGCTCCCCAATACAAAAGGGGACCAACAGACACCTACCAGGTGCCAATGGACACAAAATCCACAGTGCTGTTGGTAAGAGAGGGGGAGACAGCCTGAACCCATACAATGGGCCCTAGGCAGGGAGAGTTGGGTTCTATATCTTGAAGAGATTCCTGAGTACAGACTGGCTGAACTGCCTCTCATTTCGGCAATCCTTATCCAGACAGTAATGGGATGTGAATGTGTGGAGAGAACTCCACGTTGCAGCCTTGCAAATCACCTCCATAGGAACTGCTCACAAGTGGGCCACTGACATTGCCATGGCTCTGACAGAATGAGCCTTGACATGACCCCCAAGATGCAGCCCCACCTGGGCAGAACAGAAGGAGATGCAATCTGCTAGCCAACTGGATAGCGTCTGTTTGGCAACTGCAACTCCCAACCTATTCCTATAAAAAAAAAAAATCAAAAGTTGGGTGGACTGTCTATGGGCTTCTGTCCGTTCCAGATAGAAGGCTAAGGCTCTCTTGCAATCCAAACTGTGCAGTGCTTGTTTGCCTTGGTGCAAATGGGGCTGGGGAAAGAATGTTGGCAGGATGATTCACTGGTTAAAATGGAAATCTTTCAACATCTTAGGCAGGAACTTAGGGTGCATACACAAGACCAACCTGTCATGACAAAACAGTGTAAGATGGACAAGTCACTAAGGCCTGCATGCTGACCCTGCATGCTGAAGTGACTGCCAGATTAAGTACTTCAGGTCACAGGAGTGCAGTGGCTCAAAAGTAGCTTTCATCAGCTGAGCTAGCTCACATTGAGGTCCTGAAACACAGCGGGAGGCCTTAGGGGAGGCTTCAATTGAAGCAGGCCCAGCTTGAAATGTATAACTATAGGCTGTACAGAGATAGGTGACCATCTACACCATGGTGGATTATGCCAATTGCACTCAGATGAACTCTAACAGAGTTGGTTTTCAAGCCAGCCTCTGATAGGTGTAGAAGGTAATCAAGCAGTTTTTGTGTGGGACAGGAGAACAGATCTAGGGCCTTCTGATCACATCACATGGAAAACCTCCTCCACTTCAGTCCATAGGACTTTCTAGTGGAAGGCTTTCTGGAAGCCACCAGGACCCAAGACACATCCTTAGAGAGATCGAGCAGTTGCAGAATTAGCCTCTCAACATCTAGGCTGTGAATGACAGAGTCTGGAAGTTGTGATGCTGCAACTTGCCTCGGTCTTGTGTTTTGAGCTCTGGGGAAGTCCCCAGACTGATCGATCTCCAAATGGATAACTCCCGAAGGCGTGGAAACCAGACCTGTCTCGGCCAATGAAGGGCTATGAGAATCATAGTCCCTCTGTCCTCGCAAAGCTTCAAGAGAGTCATCACCACTAAGGGAATTTGAGGATATGCATACAGAAGACTCTTGCTCCAAAGGCAGGAAAAGGTTTCAGAGGCTGGTTTGCTGTCTGTTCTGTCCAGGGAGCAGAACTGAGTCACCTTCCTGTTGCAGGGAGATGCAAACACATCCACATCTGGGCTCCCCCAGATGAAGAAGATCCGGTTCGTTACCTCCTGGTCCAGAGCTCACTTGTGGGGTCTGAAGATACGACTCAGTCTGTCCACTATCACATTCTCCATTACCAGATACATGGCCCTGAGCACCATCCTGTGAAACAAGGCCCAGGACAAGATCTGGACTGCTTCCTGACACAGGAGGAACAACCCCATGCCTTCCTGCTTGTTGACATACCACATTGCTACTTGGTTGTGTTTGGATCAGGACAATTTTGTTGGACAGCCAATTTCTGAAAGCCCACAGCGCATACCTGATCACCCGGAGCTCCAGGAAATTGATTTGACATCGTACTTCCTGGGTGGACCAGAGGCCCTAGGTGCACAGCCCCTCTACATGAGCTCCCCACCCCAGTGTGGATGCATCAAGGTTAGGACAATTTGGATAGGGAGATTTTTGAAGGATATTCCCTGTTCCAAATTTGAGAGTACCCGCCACCAGGACAAAAAGTCCAAGAGAGATGGGATGATTCGGATGTAATATTGGAGGCTCTGCATGGCCTGGTGCTACTGCAACCTCAGGGTCCATTGGGCTCTGCACATATGCAAATGTGCCAAGGGAGTAACATGGACCATTGCGGCCATATGTGTTAATCTGACACCGCTGGCTCTGTTGAATCACCGTCGCTATAGACAGAGTGACAGCCCTGGATCGCAGCAGGAAGGAGTTTGCTTAGGCGGTGTCTAGCAGGGCTTCTATGAAGTCCAAAATGAGGTGACAGGCTGAGATGGGACTTTGGGTAGTTGATGACAAACCCTAGTGACTCCAACACCTGGATGGTCAAGCGCATTGCCCGAGCGGCCCCCGCCTGAGAAGTGCTCTTGACCAGCCAATTGTCCAGGTAATGGAAAACATGCACTCCCAGCTTACGGAGGTGCGCCCCCACCACAGCCAGGCATTTTGTGAAGACATGTGGGGCCAACGCTAGCCCGAATGGCAACACTCTGTACTGGAAGTGCTGTTTTCCCACAACAATTGGGAAGATCTCAATGTGAGTGTACACGTTCTTCAAATCGAGGGAGCATAGCCAGTGCCCTTTTTGCAAGAGGGGAATCAGGGAGCCCAAGGAAACCATCTTGAACTTTTCTCTTTTTAGAAACTTGTTCAAGGCCCTTCGGCGCAAAAAAACGAAATGAACCGGTGAAAGTTTTCCACGGCAAATTTCTCAGAAAAAGCCAAGAGCTCACTTAACCGCGAGGCGGAAGCTCCATGGAAAAAAGATTGAAGAGGGACCCTGCATGGATGTGTGGCATAGGGCATGCTAGGCATGCTCAGTGTACCTAGTCAAAGTTCCAGAAACGTTGACATAAGTTTTCTATGCCGGGCTCTATCCGATGAGGTCACTTATGTGTGAGGACTACCATCCTGCTTGTCCTAAGAAAATGGAATTATTTCCGACTACTCTGGCTGAGGATGTATATAGAGGTTAGGCCGTATGGATTCAGAGTTCTCACCCAGTCACAGACTAGTCTGAAGGCCACAGGCCAACCTCTAAGCGAGTTCATATTTACTGTTTTGCACTGTAAAATGCTTACGAACAGGCAAGAATCTGTTTATTGTAGTTATGCCAGTAATTCTATAGTGAGAAAGTATTTAACTGATACTAAAGCCTGAGAGAGTGAAGGCCACACAGCTGCGCCTGAATTTGATAAGGACTCAGAGGGAGGGAACATCGCTGTTTTTCCCATGCATTTAGAGTATAAGGAGAAATAAAAGCTAGAAAGAGAGAGAGAGAGCACTTCTGGATGTGATAGCACAGATTGATCCTATGGAAACATATAAAAGCTTTATACCGTATTTTTCGCTCCATAAGACGCACTTTTTCCCCCCCAAAAGTGTGTGTGTGCTGGGGGGGGGGGGGGGGAATGTCTGTGCGTCTTATGGAGCGAATATAGAAAAACAAAAAACAAAAAAACAAAAAACTAACTACAACCACCCACCCTCCTGACCCCCCCCCCCCCCCCCCCCAAGACCTGCCAAAAATCTCTGGTGGTCCAGCGGGGGTCCAGGAGCGATCTCCTGCACTTGGGCTGTCGGCTGCCAGTAATCAAAATGGCACCGCCGGCCCTTTTCCCTATGTCACAGGGGCCGACCAATGGCACCGGTAGCCCCTGTGACATAGTAAGGGCAAAGGGCCGTTGGAGCCATTTTGATTACTGGCAGCCAACGGCCCAAGAGCAGGAGATCGCTCCAGGACCCCCGCTGGACCACCAGGGACTTTTGGCAGGTCTTGGGGGGGGGGGGGGGTCAGGAGAGTGGGGGGTTGTAGTTAATTAAATTTAAAGAGTTGGGATGGGGTTTTTTTTTGGGGGGGGGGCGTTCCCCACAGAAAGAGAACGATAAAAGTTTTCTGATCTGGGGAGTGGCCTGAAATGGCCCTCCCCAGACCCAAAAACAAAATGGAGACAAAAAAATGTTATGCACTCCCCTAATTTGCTCCATAAGATGCACAGACACCCGGGAACAGAGCCGGTTTAGCACACCATTTTTTTTTTTCCTCTGAATCCTAGGTGCATCTTATGGAGCGAAAAATACGGTATATACGTAGCAATTACTATCTGCAACTAATTTTTCTGTCTGATCTGATTTTATTTGTTCTATCCTCCTATTGCTCAAATAAACTTTCTTTCCTAAATACCTGGAACCGTGATGTACTGAACCAATGTTTGTGTGTGACTATTTGTGCAGGGAATAAGCTCCTGGGTTCAAGTCCCCATGTGTAATCCCAGTAATTGTGTGTTTATACTGGGCAAGTTCCCGAGGCAGTCCTGTGTGCATGCAGGTGATAAGCCCCTGGGGTAGCCCCCAGTGTAGACCTCAGTGAGATTAGCCCCCCAGGTCAGAGCCCCTGGGAAGAATGCTATGTACACGGGCTGAACCCAGAACCTCTCGTACCCTTGTGAAGAATACACTGAAATCCTCAGCTCAGTGTGTGGCAGTGGTCAGAAATCACAAACAGAACATCAGGAACTATTTGGAAAGGAATCGAGAACAAAACTGAGACTATCATAATGCCTCTGTATCGATCCATACTGCGACTGCACCTTGAGTACTGTGTGCAGTTCTGGTCACCCCCATCTCAAAAAAGTTATAGTGGGCATAGAAAAGGTGCAGATGGCAGAGACAAAAATGATAAAGCAGCTGGAACGGCTCCCCTACGATGAGAGGCTATGCAGGCTACGCAAAAGAAAATGCTGAGATGGGACATGATAAAAGTTTTAAAACCATGAGTGGGTAAATAGGGGATGATTATTTACCCTTTTAAATAATATTAACACAAGTGGACATGCCATGAAACGAACACACTGCACATTTAAAACAAATCATAGAAAGTATTTTTTCACTCAGCGGACAATCAAGCTGCAGAAACTATAGCCAGAGGTCATGGTCAAGCCATGTGTCCTATAACTCGGTTTAAAAGAGGTTTATATAAGTTCCTGGAGGAAAAGTCCATAACACATTATTAGCTAGGTAGACTGGAAAGCTATTGCTTTATCCCTGCAGTTTTAGGATCTGCAGGGTACTTATGACATCCTGGCCACTGTGAGGGAGAGGCTGCTGGGCTCAGCGTACCTTGGTCTGACCCAGCACGGCACTTCTTATGTTCTTATGATGCTTGCACTGCTGCTGCCTGGGCTGTACCTGTTTTGTGACACTTCAAAATGAGGGAAGAGCTGACGTTCCTACCTGGGAGGAGACGCCTGAGTGCAGACGACTCCTGGATTTAAATCTCCGCTGCATCTTGCTTATCAGGTCCACCATTCTGGAGGTCTCAGGCACCAGCCGATACTACAGGAGGCTGACAGTCAAACAGAAGCCTAAGATGAGGAAGCTCCGAATGAGGAAGGAAGGCCCGCAGACTGACAGCAGCAGCAGTCACCGACCAATCAGGGCAGATACACAAGAAACAGCAGCCTGCCCTGGGATGGGACTCTAGCGCTACATACGTTTCCTGTCAGGGGAGCAAGTAAGGGAAACGTTACCGTGTCAACCAACGTTGACTTTCAACATATAGGAAGTGGTAGTTGTTGGCATTTTGTGTGTGTCAAGTTTGCAGTGAGGCAGAGGCAGCCGTTCCTCTCTAGACCCAGTATCTGAGACGGTTTCTTATCCGATGATTCGGAACTCCCAGCACCAGCCCCCGCACATCGTTCCATAACCCCCTGCTGTGCAATCTCTCCTTCCCCTGACCTCCCAGCAAGGCTCACAATTATGGCGAAAGCCTTCACGAGTTCGTCATTTTCTTCAAGGCTCAACTTGCAGGTGGCAATAGAGGTTAATGCTAAATGATGTTTAATGGACCTCAGAAGGAAGTCAGGAATCGTGTTTCACCAAGTGACTGAGGAATTCCTGCGGCATCTCTCATGGAAGTCCAGTCTGATGGTGGTTCCCGAAAGCTCTGGAGAAGCCAAAATCAAACGCAAATCAAGGGAATAAGGGTGAAAACGGATGAACCCAGTTGACAGTTTGGTCAACTGGAACCAGTATGGAGCAAAGACTGGTAAAAAAAAATCATCCAGGCAGATTCAGACAAACTCAATGGAGAACTCGGACAGCAGTGCCCCCTCAGCTACCAAAGTGTTTCTGGTGGAGTTGGGCAGCTTTTAATATCCCCGGGGAAGATTAGGCTGCTTACGTGTAAAGCAACGGCTTCGGAAATCTTGCCTAGCAAGATGGCGCAGAGCCTCCAAGGTTTGGAAGGAGCCATGTGTGGATGCCACAACAGTGAAAGGAATATGGTGCTGGGCTGGGAGGGAAACAATCTGGGCTTAGCCTCCAGGAAAGGCAGCGCATGTTAGACCTGATAGCAGCACAGACAAGGTACGAACAAGCCAAGTCTGCTATCCCCAGCCCAGGCTCTCCCCCTCCCCCCTGTTCTCATAGGCTCTGTGATGTCAGACTAAGAAATTATGTTTTCAGAATGCACAAGGCTTTATGAATTAATCTGAATGACAAGAGCATGAAATGTGCTTATCATTCAAAGCAAGGAGATCTACATACGTTACATTTACTTCCCAATCTACTCTCTTTCTTAATAATAAAAAAAAAGTTGCAAATATTGCATGTCTGGTTTCCTAGGCACTCGTCCATGGCAGGCCCTAGGAACGGTATCAGTATGCATCGTTACCCCCCTGACATTTCAGCTGAACTGGCCTTCTTCCCCTAGGCGTCCTGGGCATCAAGGGATCATGAAAGGTACGAGCCAGGGTTCACTGACTGTTCCATGATCTCTATTGCTCTACCATTATACTGGATGAATGGTTCAAAGAGTTATTAGGAAGGGGATGGCCAGACACACAGACATGATCTCTTAAGGCTAGACTGAAAAGGTAGGTCCAAACCCCTTTGCTGTCTTGCTTAAAGGCTCATTCCCTCTGCTTATAGACCTCATCCTTTGGTATTGCAGTCACCTGGCAACCAAGATCCTATCTACAGGCTCCTGGAGCTCAAAGGTTCACACAGCGCAATCATCTACAAACTGATCCACCAAACACTAAAAATCTCAATGCTAAACAGAGTGAAGTCTGGCACTCTACTGGGAAGAGCAGGCGAAGCGCCTGTGGTCAGCAGAGTCCTCTGGCTGGCCAGCAAACCAAAACTGTACTGCTTCCACACTCCCACAGGATCCCCTCCTCCCCAGATGTGAAGTCAGCAGCATGGAGAACACAACTGGAGTTCCAGTCACTCTTCTGCCCCTCTGCCACTGAATGATGGGCAGGAGGAGCCACAGAGTCCAGGAGCACTCGGGATTTGTGCTGACCTCTCAATTGCTTTACTGTGAGGGCCGATGAAAGTAAGATAAGAGGCACACATGGAGGACAGGAGCACCTTGTGGATGGGGAGAGAAGAGGTGGGATAGGGGAGATGAAGAGCAGCGCCATGGGGGAAGAATGGAAGAGAAAGAAGGAATGTCATTTTGTCATCCATGGTTCAGAGATGTTGAACTGTGGTCCTTAAGTCCTCCTGCAGGGTTGGATTTAAGGATTTTGCACAATAACTGTGAGATATATTCAAGTTCCAGGTGCATTTAATAATTTGGCTGTCCAGACTTCCTTGTGGCTTTCAAGGACCAAAGTCCCTGTCCCTGTCTGGCTCCTAAACATTACCTGTTGGCCATTGCTCCTTCTAAGCCCCATTCACCCTGACACAGGTGATCAGGTGAGGGTCAGGGGCTTTTTTTTCTTGCTCTGGCTGCGTGCCACTCGAAATAAGGCTGCAGAGAAATGTGAAACTATTTCAAACTAGTCTGAAAACCTGGCTCTTTAAACAAGCTTTTTATAAAGACAAAGAGGAGGAGGAACACAGTTGAAAGATAAGGACGCATCAAGTAATCGGTTTGTTCCTCTAATATCTCCAATTGCATATTAACGCTAGATTTGAACCGCTTGAGTTTTTCAACTGACATATAAGCCTTAACACACAGTCCTTTCTTATTAAAATGTTACCGTCCTATGTTGGCACATGTACAATTTGCAATCTATTCCAATTATAGTTTTTTTTTCTTATTGTGCCTTTCTGGAAACCGTTGTGATGGTTAATTAACTTAACGACGGTATAGAAGAGTTTTTAAATAAATACATTTCCTATAATTCCGCTGTTTTTACAGAGCATTTTCAAATACGAGGACAGTATAGAGTAGCCCGAGATCAGGTAGATGCTGCGCTATGGGAATAGGCAGATTAGGAGGGCTTTGCGGGCCCTTTCTCTCCTGCTTTTAGCTGAATGCATCCTGCCCAGGACAGCTATGCAGCACCCTTCAGAATGACTAATTCCCCAGGCATTGTTCCACATGTGTCAGCGGTGAAGAGAGCCATAAGAGACACACCTATCACTTCACCCAGGCATGCAGACTGATTCTCATGGTTGGTTCCTCACCTCTTAACAGCTTCTTTGTCCTTACACAACTGCTCCTCCTTGCCAAGTGTACGCTCTCTTTTTCACTCGGAAGCCACCACAGGAAGGATGTGCATTTTGCGTAACTGGTTGGTTCTGGAGCCAAATCCCAACACTGTTTACTGTAAGCTCTCAGACAACGCGCCTTGCATGGGCTAAAAGCACAAATACAATAAGCTCAAGTACCATCAAGCTTGCAGGCCCATGCTGCTGAAGGCCACAAGCCCAAACTCAAGGCTTCCCCACCACACAATGGTCCACCAGTACAAACATACAACAGAGCCGTTAAACAAGCACAGGCCCCAGCTCCACTGCTAGCCACACAACTAAATACCACAGACCCCACACCATAAGCCCAAACGTTACAGAGCCTGAGGGCATAAATAGCACAGAGCTGTTACAGGTCACAAGCAGAAGCGAAGGCAAAACTGGTAACAGATTTCAAAAGGACGTGGGAGAAGCACAGAGAATTGCTAATGGCTCACTAGAGCATGGGGTAACCTGCACAGAGCGGCAGTTACATCCCTAAACACCTTGCTGGGCAGACTAACTGGACCATTTTGATTTTCATCTGCTATCATTTGCTAGGTTCCTATGCCAAGAAGACAGCAATGGACATATTATGCCAAGTAAACACAGTGACTTGCTTAGTAAAGCAACAGATGACATAAACAACGATTTTTCCCAGAGAGCCATTTGCCCTAGAGACAGCTCTGCTTGGCAGTTTCTGCAGCCCCTCTTCCGGCAGATTGCCCAGGAGGTGGAAAGGGGGCACCATAACCTTGCAGGGGCACACCCTTAATGCCACTGGTGCAGCAGCCACCTTACCTCGCTCCCTGGCCCATGCATGCTGCAGACCTGTGCTTTTCAGTTTGCTTGATGCTCACAGCACAGTGAACCAAATCTCACACGTTCCTTACCCTGTGCTTTCTGAATTTACTATACAGGCTTCCTGTTTGTATTTAGCATCTGGAGGTTTTTTTTCTCCATTATTTTTGACTACTGGTGAACATCTCTCTCTGAGTGCATTTTGTCAATATTGTGTGGGTGCATTTTGATGGTAACAATATTTAACTGGCCATTCCAACATGGATGCAACATCACAACCAGTTGTGATCTAACTTTTGTCCATTAGCAGCCAAGATGGCATTTTAATAAAGATGTATATATACCTGGTGCTCTCCCAATCTCCACAGTACTTGTGTAACTTATGAATATTCACGATTACACATTTTTACTTATAGTTTTTATAGCCATTTGCTGTATAGGACCCCCAGGAATGCTTCCACCTGACCGGAAATTAGTGCATCCACTCAACGTCCTGACAGGTAATTTCATGACACAATTCTCCTATCTCCAGGATCGGCTGTACCAACTGGCTCTCATTAATGAGAGGAACTCCAGTGGGAGGCAAGGCGAAAAATGGCCTTCTCACCCAAAGCAAAGGTCTTTGTTGGCCAACAGCAAGAGCTGCCAAGCAGACAAGTCACTAATAAGGGGAAATTTGGGAGGGCGGAATAAATCGTTTTGATGAATTTTGCCTCCTCTTACTGATACATGCACCTGTTTCCTTAGGAGCACGTCACGCTCTTATAGTGACCAAAAATGGGGCCATCTTTCTGCTCTCGCATTCCCTCCTCACAGTTTTAAATATGCTTCTGCTACTATTAGGATTATTGGGTCAACTGCAGCCAGCCACACGACTACTACTGTGCTTTCAGTGAGATTACTGTGCACAACGGGGGATTCATATGAGTGAATTTGGATTCCCTACATCTCTACGCAGGGCTTTTAGGTGTATCATATGGTAGATATGCATCCTTGTTTACACTCCTGCACACCAGGTTCATATGTGAAAATATGGCACAAAGACCTCTTTTGGGACATTTTAAGGGATGGCACATAGAAATCTAGAATACAATTGCAGATAAAGACCATTTATTTCTCCCAATTGCAATACTGCAGTTCTCTTTACTTCCTAGCCATTAAGGCTCCTCCGTACTTAGCCCAGTGTTCTTGGATTCTCCCGCTGTTTCTCGCCTCTGTACCACCTCCTACTTCAGATCCTTCCTGGAACTCTAGAGGGGCTACACATAGTCACCCAGGAGCTTTGCTCCTGATCAGGGGATTTACTCATAGGAGAAATTAATTTCCATTCTCACTGGCTTTTTTTCCCTGCAGTGCAATTAGAGATAAGACCAGACCGTGTTTGCTTATATTTTATACTAGTTGTGAAATTGGTTGATGGAACTGTGTTATCTGTTCCTTATCAAGCACTGACCTTGACTTATCACATCAGGTTCTCGAGAGGTGATGGAAATGCAGCCACAGAAGGTTAACAACAGCAGATTACGAAAGACTAAGAAATTCCATTCGTTAATTGTATATGCAGCATTGACTCTGGCTTTATTGCTGGATTCCAAAGGCCTTATGGCTGCACACCCACCCTTTTCCATATCAGAAACTGTTTCATGGAGAAACTCTCAGGAGCTGATGGAAGAATCATGGTTGACTAGGTCAGTCCGCTTAAAAAAAAAACTGGCGATAACTGGTCTGTAAAATCCAAGCTCGAAATATTGAAAAATGAATCTAGACATTGAACGTTAAGGTGCTGCAACTTCCCCCTGATCTTCCAATGTAACTCAAGGGGAGATGTTTAAGAAATACTTATGGAGGTTTTAAAGATTGGGCAGGTATCATGCCTCCCACTGCCAAGATCTACTATCTACTTTGTAGGAAGGCTCCGTTTCCCAGACTGCCGAAACCCTAAAAGGGACAACTGTCTAAGGACAGTTCAAGGTATAGAAGGCTCTAGAACAGGGGTGACCAACTCCGGTCTTCGAGAGTCACAAAGAGGTCTGGTTTTCAGGATATCCACCATGAATTTGCATGAGTTGGATTGGCATACAATGGAGGCAGTGCACGCAAATCTCTCTCGCGCATTTTCAGATGGATATCCTGAAAACCAGGCCTGTTTGTGGCTCTCGAGGATCAGAATTGGCCATCCCCGAGATAGGCTGTAGGATCTTTCTTTGCAGTCATGCTTCCATGTTTCTTAAATGGACTAGACATGTTTCTTAACTAGACCCAGAGTAGTTTAAAAAAAAACAACCCACAGGGCCAGCTCACCAGCTCCCTTTGATGTGAAGTCAAGTGATCACCCAATGAGTTTAATGAAGAACCTCTTGCAAACTCAATACCATCACATCAGACTGGATAAAAGTATCTCAGACTGCAACAAATTCAGCTTTCTCTAGGACCAGAACTCAAGAGCAACTGAATTTTCAGAAAGATGACCTTGGGCAAATGGAGACTTTTTTGGCCATAAAAGAGGAAATTGCTTTTTACAACTCAGTCTCCTACTGATGCAAGGGTGGCCAACTCCAGTCCTCAAGAGCCACAAACAGGTCTGGTTTTCAGAATATCCACAATGAATATGCATGAGATAGATTTGCATGCAGATCTTGTGGCTCTTGAGGACACACCTGGACTATGAAAATACTGCAAGAAAACACGATGAGAGTTTTTTAGTTTTGGGGTTTTTTTTGTAAGAACCCTGCCCCAAGTAAAACTTTATTAAAATTTTTTGAAATCATCATTCAACCAGTCCTCTTACATGGAAGGTATGGCTGGTTTACTTCATGCTTATTGACTGAGCAAGTTGATGAACATGAAGTAATAGCAACTCATGTAAAATAGCAACTCATGTAAAAGGTTTCTTATAGGGGAAACAATGAGAACACAATCATCATACTGCCAAAGGTCTCCTGCAACTGTCAAGGGTGGGCAACTATGATCCTCAAGCACCACACACAGGCCTGGTTTTCAGGACATCCACAGTGAACGTGTGTGAGATAGATCTGTACTCAATGGAGGCAGTGCATGCAAATCTATCTTACGCATATTTAATGTGATTATCCTGCTTGTGGCACTCAAGGAGGACCGGAGTTGCCTAGCCTGGTTCTATTTCTTGTCCAGGCCACTTTAATTGCAGGGCAGTAATTACAGGCTAGCTTCTCACTGCCACGTGGCAGGCCATTTGCATGTAAGAACATAAGAAATTGCCATGCTGGGTCAGACCAAGGGTCCATCAAGCCCAGCATCCTGTTTCCCGCAGAAGCCAAACCAGGCCACAAGAACCTGGCAAGTACCCAAACACTAAGAAGATCCCATGCTACTGATGCAATAGCAGTGGCTATTCCCTAAATAAACTTGATTAATAGCAGGTAATGGACTACTCCTCCAAGAACTTATCCAATCCTTTTTTTGACTGCACTAACCACAACCTCTGGCAACAAATTCCAAACCTTAATTGTACGTCGAGTGAAAAAGAATTTTCTCTGATTAGTCTTAAATGTGCAACTTGCTAACTTCATGGAATGTCCCCTAGTCCTTTTATTATCCGAAAGTGTAAATAACTGATTCACATCTACTCATTCAAGACCTCTCATGATCTTAAAGACCTCTATCATATCCCCCCTCAGCCATCTCTTTTCCAAGCTGAACAGTCCTAACCTCTTTAGTCTTTCCTCATAGGGGAGCTGTTCCATCCCCTTTATCATTTTGGTTGTCCTTCTCTGTACCTTCTCCATCGCAATTATATCTTTTTTGAGATGCGGCGACCAGAATTGTACACAGTATTCAAGGTGCGGTCTCACCACGGAGCGACACAGAGGCATTATGACATTTTCTGTTTTATTAACCATTCCCTTCCTAATAATTCCTAACATTCTGTTTGCTTTTTTGACTGCTGCAGCACACTGAGCTGACGATTTTAAAGTATTATCCACTATGATGTCTAGATCTTTTTCCTGGGTGGTAGCTCCTAATATGGAACCTAACATCATGTAAATACAGCAAGGGTTATTTTTCCCTATATGCAACACCTTGCACTTGTCCACATTAAATTTCATCTGCCATTTGGATGCCCAATCTTCCAGTCTTGCAAGGTCCTCCAGTAATGTATCACAATCCGCTTGTGATTTAACTACTCTGAATAATTTTGTATCATCCGCAAATTTGATAACCTCACTCGTCGTATTCCTTTCCAGATCATTTATAAATATATTGAAAAGTACAGGTCCCAATACAGATCCCTGAGGCACTCCACTGTCCACTCCCTTCCACTGAGAAAATTGCCCATTTAATCCTACTCTCTGTTTCCTGTCTTTTAGCCAGTTTGCAATCCACGAAAGGACATCGCCACCTATCCCAGGACTTTTTAGTTTTCTTAGAAACCTTTTAGTTTTCTGGTTTATTTGAAGGGGCACCGATTCCTCAGAGTAGGAGCAAGGACAGATTTATTTATTTATTTAATGGTTTTATATACCGTTTTACCAACAATAAATGCCGACCAAAGTGGTTTACAATACTTCGAAGCAAAGTTAGAACCAAAAAAAATAAAAACTTCAGTAAAATCACATAGAAATAAAATAAAGCGGGAATAAAAATACAATAATAATATTATCAATAACATAAAAATAAGGTGACATGGGGTAAGGAGACTGGCTTATTTTAAAAAAAAACAAAAACTTAAAGAACAGAAAATAAAACAATAGTATCAGTATCACTGATCTACAATTAAGAGCTAGTCTAATACAACACAAGTCCAATTACTGGGTATAGAGCAAGGCCTAGAAAATTTCTAAGACTTCTGAAAGGGGGATACAACTAAAAAGTCTACATGCTATGGGGTATCCTCAATGTCCTTGAATGCTACTTGGAACAAGTGAGTTTTCAACGCTTTCTTAAACTCATTCCGATTAAATATATGCCTTAAAGAGTCAGGCAAGGCGTTCCACAATATAGGACCTACGACTGAAAAAGCTCTATTTCTGGTCAGATAACCCGACAGGTGTAAGTGACAGCAGGGATTAGCATGGGTATGCAGTGAGGTGGCGTGACAGAGTTACACAGAATGACTGGGCAGAGTGGAACGTAGCACTGGGGGTGCTGGGAGATGAAGAGATTTTGCCCAGGTTCACGCAGAGAGTCCGCAAGGGAGCTGAGATTTAGAACTCAGGAGCCCCAGATCCACTGCCTCCCCACCCATATCCTCAAAGTACAAACTGGCTGTGTGCGTAAAGTGGCTCGCACTAGTCACTCCCAGGAATCACTCCACATTCTCCTATAAATGCTGTGATTATATTCATCTGCACCTTATTCAAATGGTCCTTAAACTAGCAGCAGACTGCAGGATAAAAGGGCTATCCACAGGGGCGTGGGCCCAAACCACAGAGCTACACACCCTTGCGAGTAAACAAAATTAACACTCGATTGCTTTTCCAATCCTGAGGCTGAAGTGCCACTTTCGGCATCATGTGCCCTCGCTCTTTAACACTTTCTAGCATGCATACACCCAAGTCTCCTGCCAGCTGCCCTCCACCCACCTGTCACCAGAGCAGATCCCAACCACCTCCCCCATTCCTGAAATCCTCTCAACCTGCCCCGTCACAACTGGACCGAGGCAGCACCTTAAGGACCGGCAAATATCCCCACAGCTCCTGGAGACTGGGACTCGGAGGGCATCCAGAGCCCTGCACAGACTCCCAGGGTGCCCAGAATGACCATGGCTTGCCCTGTTACTCACGGTTGCCCTGGCAGGGATCTCCGTGCACCTGTGTCAGGCTGCAGTTCAGAAAGCAGTTCCTACAGGTTCCCCTCCTTGCCTGACACACACACATCCTGGATCAGGTAACAGCCAAGGCTCGCATTTGCATAGGGCCCGGCTCACTCCCTCGCTGTAACCCTCTCTCTGCCGCCTTGGGGTCAGTGCAGAGTGAGATTTCTCAGCGCGCCGTGGCAGCAGAGCGGTGGCTCCCAAATCCAGGTCTGGCTTTCACTGCCACCAAAATATGCAGATTAACCTGCCTTTCAGACCAGATGCCTGCCCGGAGTATCCTGAAAACCAAATCACAGGGGGGCTGGATTTCATCAGAACCACTGCCAAACAGCTCCAGATCACCGGGGACAGGCTGAGCTGGTCCTGGTTGGACTCCCATCGTATCGAATATCGTGGTCTTAAGGTTTTAAATTGGCCCCCCCTACTCCTCAAACAGTTCTGCTTTTCAGGTCAGCCTGGAAACAAAACCCTGAAAGCAGCGCATTGTTGCTTCAGTGCATCTCATGAATATTCCCAGAAGTGGGTTTGGGGATTGCTGCTCCCAGCAGACCAGGGGTTAAAGCAAGGGGTCAAGCCTGGCTTTATAACCACCCCTGAGATTCCAGCCTTAAACCAGAAGACCAGATTTGGGAACGCAGCCTGCCTCATTCCCGAGAATAATTTATTTCCCCGTCATTTTAAGTTATTATTATTCCCTTTAAGTTTTGCCTTATTAATATCTTACGTTGTTTTTTTTATGTACTATTTATACCTTGCTACTTTTATGTACTTTACCTTCTTGAGTTGTTTTATGTACTGGTTTTCAAGTACTACTATCTTGTTTTATGTATAACGCTGTGGCGTATGTTATTTTGTTCTCTGTACACCGACGTGATCTCTCTGATGAGCGGCAGTATATAAAACCCAATAAATAAATAAATATTGTATGGGGCTTGTCCCTGGCTTAAGGCTTTCGCAGCTCATGAGCTGAAAAGTTGGAGATCATATTCTCGGGAGTTTTAAAACTATGGACCTCCTCTTTTCCTGATCCTATGAGTGGAATCTACCGGGATCTTACTGGCAGGAATCAGATTAGCAGGCTAAAGCTTTCAGACAGGAAGTGAGAGGCTTTGTTTATTGTAAAATCTGCATACGAGTGTTTGATTAAAACTGAAGGTGGCACAGCCAACCCAGGAGAGGTGCTGCTCACTCTCAAGAGGAAGCACCCAGGTGTGAATCCTGGGCCAGTCTGGCTGCAGAGGCAGCACTCACAGAGGGAGAGAGTCCCAGCACTCGCACAATAGCGACACCAAGAGGCAGAATGTAGGGCACACGATTGGGAGGTTCCAAAGGGAGCTCGGGGGCCAAGCTTTGCCCTGCGATTACTGAGCTGGGAAGGGGGGCTCATGGCACCAGGCTCCCAACCCCAGGTAAAACAGATAGAAGCACAAAGGAGCAGGAAGGAACTGCCACGCCCCATAGCATGGGGACCTCTGAACTCCTTGCACTGCCACTGCTTCACTATCAGCCCCTCCTATCCCAGCCAGGATTCCTTCTTTCAGGTCCTCTCCCAGACCTCCCAGTATCCCCTTTGACAACTAACTTTCCCATCTCCCAGTCAGCATTTCCTCTCCTCCTTCCCTCAGCAGCTCCTCTACTCCATTTCCCAGTCCAGTCCCCTCTCCACTGCCTCTCAGGAAGCTTCCTCTGTCCTGCCCTGCTGATGCTGGCCGGTCTCCCTGCGGCCTGTTGCTCAGACATTTCACAGCCGGCTAATAAGCTGCCCTATTTCTTTTCTTTTAACTTTTTATATTCACAACAGTAGTACAGACTGCAGAGGGAGCCCCCATAACTTGGCCACAGCGTGCAGTAACTGCTCTGTCCCAAAGCGCGGGGCAGGGGCTGGGAGGCGGCAGCACGTCCTTCTGCTCCTCCCCTGTGGCCTGATCCAGGAGATGATGCAGGGGGTGCTCAAGTACCCACTGACTGGCTGCAGCCCCCCTCCGGGACAGGTTTAGAGAGCAGTTATAAAGGCTGGACATATGAAGCATTGCAATAAGGGAGGTTTGGTCCAGCCATGCATCATCTCTTTTCCTCTAGGATTGCATACGTGCACCTACTCTTGTGTTTCAGGGTTCTTGCAGCAGCTCCCTTTTGGTTTTTCTTTTTTTAATTCTTTATTTATCTGCTTTTCAGTTTACAAAAATTCATCATTTTTGCAATTCAGAAAATGGAACAACCAATTATGAGGAGGAGGAATGGCCTAGTGGTTAGAGCACTGGACTATGAACCAGGAGACCAGGGTCTGAGTCCTGCTGTCGCTCCGTGTGACCTTGGGCAAGTCACTTTACCCTCCATTGCCTCAGGTACAAAAACTTATTGTAAGCCCTCTGGGGATAGGGAAATACCTACAGTACCTGAATGTAAACCGATGTGATATCTCGATTGAGATCAAATGTCAGTATATATAAAAAAAAATAAAAATAATAATAATATTAGAAGGAAAACAAAAAAAAATAAAACTAGATGAAACTAAATCCTATCACATTACTTCACCATCTTTTGTTATCAAAATATTTCCATTTACCCAAAAATCAATATCATTAATGGGACAACTCCATGGAATTTTGAGAGAGAATTACAGGAAATAAAATATTCAAAAGGAAAATGGCCTTTACACGCTATGCAGCAAACAAACAAAAAAATCATACATTTGTGGGAGTCGATGTGGCTGGCTTTCTCAAATCAATAACTGTTCAGGAGAAAAAAGAATAAAGGTATCTACTCCTTTCTTGAGCACGCATTTACAGGGAAACTTTAACATAAAAGAAAAACCTAAGGCAATCACTTCCTGACGCAGGGCTAAAAAGCCTCTACGTCCCTTTTGGTTTTTCTTTTGTTGTTATTTTGGCTTCTTTCCTGCATGGTCCACGTTATTATTAAGGTTCATGCTCCCTATTTCTTTTAAATCTCCTCCTTAGCTGTCCATGCTTTATCAGTATGATACAGAGGCCTGGGGTCCCTGACACTGTCCTCTCCCTCTTATCCCTTCCAGGCTTCTCTCTCTCTCATACCTAGCCTCTCCCCCCTCCATGTTCCCTTCCCACCTCCTTGCCCAGATTATCTCCCTCCTCCACCACCTGACCCCTCCCCATCCTACCCTTTACCCCCAGATGGACTTCCCACCTCCTTTCCCTCCTACCCTTGCTCCCTTCATGGCCTCTTTCCTGGCTCCATCCTACACCACAGGGTTTCTTCTCAGCTCTTCCCCTCCCCCACATCTTTCCAGGTCCTCTCCAGTCCATACCTCACGTCACCTAACTGTGTGCACTCAAAGTCCGTGCAGCGGGCGGCCCTACCCTCTGCACAGGTTTCTTTCCAGGCAGGAAGCAGGAGGCGGAGCTCACAAGCACCATCCCCTCCCTACTGCCACCCTCTGAAAATCTCTGCTGGCAGTGGGCCAGACTGGGACTGGCAGGGCTGACCCTGGGAAGGGGAGTGCAGGGCCCCCTCCCCCACACTTTATCTCCACCATCACAATCTCCCACCCCCGCCCAGGAAGAGGCAATAACGTTGGAGGTAGTGCCAGAGCCACTGCATAGGAACCTGATTCACTGCCCCCCCAGGATGACTCTGGGGACCGGGGTGCGTTTCTTTCACCTCCAGGCAGATCTGCAGGGCTCCCTATGATGTGGAGGTACCGCACATCTGCCTTAGTTGCCCTGCGTAGGGCTCTTATGAATATCGCTGTCAGCTGCACCTGCTGTATGCCTTATATGTATAAGCGACGCTTTGCGGGGTTCTAGTGATTATCTGTTTCTCAGCTGTCCTTGCTGCATTCATCGTTATGTCTATACAGCAGGGAGGTGTTTCTGATGACAATCAGTACAGCAGCACCCCTGATTTACTTTGTTCACAGTGGTGGGAGTAGCTGAGCAGAAGGAACTTTCAGAGACTTTAAACCCTGTTGTTCCCCGAGAATAATACATCAGGAGAAAAAAAAAAGTGCTGGATGATTTAAACTGAATTATATCTGTGTGTGTGTGTGTGTATGTATGTGTGTGTATATATGTGTATATGTGTATGTATATGTATGTGTATGTATGTGTATATGTATGTATATATGTATGTATATATGTATGTATATATGTATATGTATGTATGTATGTATATGTGTGTCTGTGTGTCTGTCTGTGTGTCTTTGCCTCTTATCACCCTCCTCTGTTGGAAACAGGATGCTGGGCTTGATGGACCCTTGGTCTGACCCAGTATGGCATTTTCTTATGTTCTTATGTTCTCTCCCCCCACTCCTATCACACCTTTGAGCTAAATAAAGCACAGTGCTTTCCTTTTCTATTACAACACCCATGCAAGGTATGCTAAAGCCACACCCTCCCCTCCCCTGCCAAAGGAATCTGCAAATACGTCTTCTCAGCCATAAAGATTTATTTATAGTTTTATCTATGCTCTCACTGCATCATGCAAATGTTTCTTCACACACTGGGTTTTTTCCTGCACTGATTGATGGAGAGGGTGGAGTGTGCTCATCGGGAGGGGCAGAGTAAGGGGTCTGAAGATTTTCTTCAAGTTAATGGCTCCCAAATTTGGTCTTCAGGACCACCAGAACAAGTCTGCTTTTGGGGGGGGGGGGGGGGGGGGGGAGGGGGTTACCCCAATATAAAGAACATGCAAATGAACCTGGCTGTTAGGGTTTATGTGTAATTCCTGGTTAGGGATGTCACCTTACCCAGGTCAACTCGAAGAGGCCGATCAAGTCCTGGATTTGTCTCCAGTGCATGCATTCATTTGCACTTCTGACCACCCTTAGAAAAGCAGGAACTACATCTCCTTGCAAGAGCCAGGGGAAAACCAGGCCTAGATCAGCCTCTCTGGGTTCACCTGGGTGAAGTGAGAACCAGAGTTGCCAGGGTGAAATAGTTCAAGGAGAGGGACGTTTAGCCAGTACTGGTTCTTGAACTTATAGCATAATGCACTCCGGTATTTGCTGTCACAGCTTCTACCGTTTGAAACTGGTGCAGCAGGTATCAATTGTCAGAAATTGAAGACGGACCAAAAATCTCCCTCCACAGGCTGGACCACGTGGCATCTCTAGGCAACCCTATTCATGCCGAATATCTTGAAATCCACAACTGTTGGCAGAGGCTCGCCAAAGTCAGGCTTTTGGAAACCAGCAATGTGCGCAGATAAATATGGTCACCATAGGCCATGCTTAGAAGGGGAGCTGCAGGTCCTGCCTGTTAACAGAACCAGGCACCATCTCCTCCTCCTCCGCTACCCTTTGCTTTGCGATTAACACTAGCTGGGCACCATCCTGTTCCTGGAGGGCCAGGCAAAGCAGGCCTAGCTTTCTGGCTATCCAAAGCAAATAGGCATTGGTGATATTTACATACATTTGGTTTAAAAGCAGGGCCAGCTTTAGGATGCGTGCGACTTGTGTGGTCGGACAGGATGCTGTGCGGCGGCAGCTTTGAAGGTGCAGCATGTCTGGTGGGTGGGATCTCCCCAGCTATGAAAAGAAAGTCACCGCCATGACGATGAAATCCCCAGCACGGGGGGGGGGGGGGGGGGGGGGGGGCGCAGCATCTCTTGTTCCCTCACAGGATGCCACCCACATTAAAGCTGGTCCTGTAAGAGCCAGGTTAGCTTGGCTGACTGCAAAGACCCTCAAGGACCAGGGTCATGAACATCGGAGTTAAGCCAATGAACTCTTCGGGTCAGGACATCTTCATTGAGATGAGAGCAGAAACCCTGATTCTGGGCTCAGCTGTAAAACCAGGACTGGCTCAGCCTGTCCCCTCTGACCTGTAACTATAGGGTCCCCAGTGACCCCAAAGCCAGTCAAGTTTACAAGATAGTCATAACACTGGTCTACATTTGGAAAAAGGTTTTCTGCTGACCTAATTATTTTTGCTGATTTTACCCAAATGAAAGGTGCTGATTCCAAACATGAAGTCAAAAATTATGCAATACGTCAAATTTTTTCACAAATGAGAAATGTTTGATTAAAGATTATAAAGTCAAAGATCAAGGGTAAGAAGAAGTTCTGAAGAAGCGATAGCATGTAATATATTTGTTTCATGCAAAAAACGAGTCTATCGTCTAACCAAGGGAGCAATAGTTGTGTAAATTTTAATTTCCAGGGAGAAAATTTCTCTTTTTGGATGCTCTGTCTCAGGTTTTCAACTCATGCCCTGCACTTTATGTGGTGCCCAAGGTTTGTCCTGGTCACCCAGTTTAACCCTGAAACATGCATAAGCTTTTCGTACAAAGTCAGATATTTTTGTCCTTTACTTGGGTGTTGTAAAACAACCACAAATGTAACAGAATATATCAGGATCATTCCGGCACCGTCCACGAACTATTCAAGTGTTGGATGACATTCAACAAAAACAGATTTAACAGAGTTAAAATTTCCTGTGACTTCAAAGCCTCTAGAACGACTGAATGCTGCCGGTTTTCACGCTGCTTATATAGCCGTAAAATGCTGACGTCAGCAGTTTTAAACTGTTTAATAAGCAGTCTTCCTATTGGTTATACCGATTGCATATTCAGCATTTCTGAATAATAATGTTACGTTATTGCTATAAGAGTTTATGAGTAGACAGCGTTTTGCGGAAAAACCGGACATGACTGGAGGAAATGGACGTAATTTTTGGATTCAGCACACTAAAATACATAAAGATCAAATGCTATCTTGTAGTCAGCAAAATTGATGTAGACCAGTGTAACGAATGTGCATATACTGAGCCTCTGGTGTGTGCAGATTTATCTCAGAAGAAACATAAGAAGTTGCCATACTGGGTCAGAAAAAGGGTCCATCAAGGCCAGCATCCTGTTTCCAACAGTGATGGTCACAAGTACCTGGCAGCAAGCACCCAAAAATTAAATAGATCCCATGCTACTAATGCCAGTAATAAGCAGTGGCTATTTCCTAAGTCAACTTGACTAACCTCAGTTTTGGACTCTTCCTCCAGGCACTTTTCCAAACCTTTTTTAAGCCCAGCAGTACTAACTGCCCTAACCTCATCCTCTGGCATTTAATTCTAGAGCTTAATTGTACATTGAGTGACAAATAATTTTCTCTGTTTGAAATGTGCTACTTGCTATCTTCATGGACTGCCCCTAGTCTGTTAGCAGAAAGAATAACCAATTCACATGTCCAATCACAGCTGGGTGAGCCACTTCAAATAAACCTGCACGAGGAATCAAGCTGTTTCTGCTGTATGAAATGAATTTGAAGCAAAAGTCAAAATATGCTGAACAAGGAGCTGCTGGAAGAACTCAGGGATAACGTTATTGAAAGGTTCTGCCTGGGGGAAGGCTATAAGAAAATGTCAGTGTCCGATGGCACTGTCAGGTCCATCACTATAAAGTGGAAACTTGGACCATAAGAACAAAAGAAGTTGCCATACTGGGTCAGACAGAGGGTCCATCGAGCCCAGCATCCTGTTTCCAACAGTGGCCAATCCAGGATACAAGTACCTGGCAAGTATCCAAACATTAAATAAATCCCATGCTACTGATGCCAGTAATAGTAGTGACCATTCCCTAAGTCAACTTGATTAATAGCAGTTTATGGATTTCTCCTCCAAGAACGTATCCAAAACTTTTTAAAACCCAGCTACATTAACTGCACTAACCACATCCTCTGGCAATGAATTCCAGAGCTTAATTATGCAGAGTGAAAAAAATTTCTTCAATTTGTTTTAAATGTTCTGCTTCCTAACTTATGGCATACTCACAAGTCCTTCTGTTACCTGAAAGAGTAAATAACAGATTCACATTTACCCGTTCTAATCTTCTCATGATCTTAAACACCTCTATCATGTCCCCCCTCAGCCGTCTTTTCTCCAAGCTGAACAGCCCGAACCTCTTTAGCCTTTCCTCTTAGGGGGAGCCATTCTACCCCCCTTTATCATTTTGGTCGCCCTTCTCTGTACCTTCTCCATCGCAACTATATCTTTTTTGAGATGCGGCGACCAGAATTGTACACAGTATTCAAGGTGGGGTCTCACCATGGAGAGATACAGAGGTATTTATGAAGTTCTCCATTTTATTCACCATTCCCTTCCTAATAATTCCTAACATTCTGTTTGCTTTTTTGACTGCTGCAGCACACTGAGCCGATTTCAATGTGTTATGCACTATGATGCCTAGATCTTTTTCCTGGGTGTTAATAACTAATGTGGAACCTATCATCATGTAACCACAGCAAGGGTTATTTTTCCCTATGTGCATCACCTTGCACTTCTCCACATTAAATTTCATCTGCCATTTGGATGTCCAATCTTCCAGTCTTGCAAGATCCTCCTGCAATTTATTACCATGAGCTTGTGATTTAAATACTCTAGATAATTTTGAGTCATCTGAAAATCTGATCACCTCACTTGTCATTCCCTTTCCAAATCATTTATAAATATATTAAAAAGTATTGGTCCAAGTACAGATCCCTGAGGCACTCCACTCTTTACCTCTCTCCACTGAGAAAACCGACCATTTAATCCTGCTCACTGTTTCCTGTCTTTTACCAGTTTGCAATCCACAAAAGAACATTGTCTATCCAGGGCCAGTGAAACCACCACCGATCAGGGTGTGGCACTGGCAAGGTCTCTCCTCCTTCCTGCCCGCGCAGCTGGAAGAGAAAGCACCACGGTGAGGTCCTGCGCAGGCAGGAAGGAGGAGAGACCATGGTGATGCCAACATAGACAGGGAAGAAGAAGAAGAGTGCATCCTCTCCGCAAGAAGAAATGGTGCTGGCTCGGGCCCCGCTGCAATGAATATTAGGAAGAGCAGCAGCAGCCAAGCAGCGTAGCCATGCCCACTTAGGAAGCCGTAACGTCGGCCCCGGTCCCTGCTCAGCTGTGGGAAGCATCAGCCCATGCAGCACCTTGGGCTGCGGGGGCTGAAGGACGAGGCTGTTGGCCTTGTGCTGCCAGGGGAGGAGCAGTGAGGGACAGAGCATGTGTGTGTGGGCATGTCTGTGAGTGTGCATGTATGAGAGAGCAAGCATGTGTGCATATATATGAGAGAGAGAGAGAAAAGTTTATGAGCAGAGAATACATATTCATATCCTTCAGTCTATCTTCATAGATTTTCTGATACTGACCCCACACCATTTTGGTAGCCCTTCTCTGTACTGCCTCCATCCCTTTTGAGATAAGGGCTCCAGCACTGAACAGAGTTCTCCAGGTGAGGCCTCACCAAGGACCTTTACAAGGGCATCACCTTGTCACATTAATTTGCCATCTTCACATTGCCAGACACTATCACCCCAAGATCATGCTCTTGCTTCGTGCATATCAACCTTTCCCCCCATTACACACAGCTCTTTTGGTTTACCACATCCCAGATGCATGACTCTGCACTTTTTGGCATTGAATCCCAGCTGCCAAATCTTCGATCACTCTTCAAGCTTTTATAAATCATTTTTCATTCTCTCTACTCCTTCAGGCATATCCACTCTGGTTGCAGATATTGGGATCATCTGCAAACAGACAGACTTTACCTTTTATCCCTTCCGCAATGTCGCTCACAAAGATACTGAACAGAACTGGTCCCAATACCTATCCCTGGGGCACTCCACTCTCTTCAGAGTAGGTTCTATTTATCATTACATGCTGTTTCCTACCAATAAATCAGTTTTTAAATCACGCCACCACCTTGGCTCTCACTCCCAAACTTCTCATTTTGTTCACAAGCCTCCTATGCAGGATGGTATCAAAAGGTTTGCTAAAATCCAATTAGATGACATTGAGCACTCTTCCTTCATCAGATTCTCTAGTCACCCAATCAAAAAAATCAATCAGATTTGTCTGACAGGACTTTCCCTCTGGTGAATCCATGCTGCCTTGAGTCTAGCAACTTACCGTATTGTAGATAGTTGTGGGAAATTATTTTAAGGAGCTATTTAGTTTATGTGAAGAACTTTGTACCCCAAGAAAATTAATGAAGCAAAGAACCACTGATATTACTAGTGTAATTATTTGATATAAGGCCTATAAGTTCTGAGAATACATATGTCATTTTTCTATGCCTGCTTGTAACAAGAAACAAATCATGAGATCAGATATATTAAAGAGCAGTTACTCAGAACGCTAACTCTGCAGATAGAGGAAAACAAGTCAGTAGTCACTTGGCCACACCGGTTTGCTGATGTGATAAGGACAGACAGTTGGGGCCTCAAGAATACATGGAAGTAGCCCAGAGAAGAAACTAGAGCAAAGGTCAGAGGAATTAACTTAAAAAGAGCAACATGAGATAAATTGTTTGAAATCAGAGAAAGAACAGATCAGAGGAAAAGCTTTTGAACATTACAGGGGTTAATGAAGTACCTGATGAACTGTTCTGGTTTCCCGGTGCTATGTTTCTATCTTTACAAAGATATATCAGACGTATATTAGAAACTATGAGGGGAAGTATTTTTGTATATACTCTTTAATGCAAACTCTAATCTTGTATAATTTCATTGCTTATACTCAGACTTATATGTAAACTTCTGTACTTGTAAATAAGTGTGTTGTGTATTCTGTGACATATAACCTGCCAGTCAGCCACCTTTTACAATAGTTCAGTATCCTTTCTTTCAGCAGGGTCTCCATTAAATTTTCCCACCACCAAAGTGAGGCTAACTGGTCTGTAGTTTCCAGCTTCCTCTCTGCTATCATTCTTATGAAGCGGGACCACAACCGCTCTTCTCCAATCTTGCAACACCACACCTGTTTCCAGGAATCTGTTTAACAGGTCATTTAGCAGACTTGCCAGGACATTTCTTAGTATCCTGGGATGTACCTCATCTGGCCCCATGGACTTGTCCACATTCAGTTTTCCTAGCTCTTCCTATATATACTCTTCTGTAAAAGGAGTTGTCTCTAGCCCATTCCCTTCTACGGTCTTGTTAACCAGCAATGGTCCTTCTCCAGGGTCTTTAATGAACTCTGAACTGAAGTATTTGTTTAATATTTCCACCATTTCCTTGTCTGTCTCGAGACAGTGCTCCTCATCACCTTTCAATTTCACTCCCACTTCAGGCTTTCCTTCTTTCTTTTATATATCTGAAAAATATTTTGTCACCTCTCTTTATCTTCTGCTTGTCCTTTTGCTTTTCTGATTTCTTTCTTCATCTTCCTCAGTTTCACCAGGTATTGTTCTCTGTGTTCCTCTTTTTTGGGATCCTTTATACCTCTTGAAAGCTGATATTTTTACGTTTATTTTTGCAGCCACTCCTTTGAGAACCAAACTGGTTTCTTGTATTTTTGTTTACTTTTCTAACCTCGATTTGTTGCCTTTGTAATTGCTCATTTTAATTTAGTCCACTGTTGTTCCACCTCATTCATTTTCTCCCAGTCTTCTAGTTCTTCCTCCAGGTACATTCCCGTTTTGTCAAAGTCCATATTTTTGAAATTCAAAACTCGGGTCTTTAAGTAACTTCTTTGTATCTTATTCACAATATCAAGCCATACTGTCTGATGATCACTTGTACTCAGGTGGGCACTGTCCAGACAGAGACATTATCCTCATTTGTGGATAATGTCTCTGTCCAGGATTATACCAGCCCTCATGGGATCCATTACCATTTGTTTGATCATAGCCCCTGGGAGTGCACCCACTATCTCTCTAGTTTTCGCAGGAGGGATACTCCAGTCTACATCCAGCAGATTAAAGTCTCCAACGAGCAACACTTGTCCCTTATTCCCCATCAGTTTTGTGTCCAGGTCTTGCGACTGGATCGGAGGCCAGCAGACCACACCAATGTAAATGGAAGCACCATCATCTTTTATTAGGACAGCCCATAATGCTTCTTCCCCACCCCGTATCCCTTGCATTTCAATTGCTTGGATATTGTTTCTGACAAAGCGCTACTCTTCCCCCTTTCCTGTCCTCACTTAATAAGTTATAGCCTGGCATGGCCAAATCCCAGTCACGTGACTCTGTGAGCCATGTCTCTGCAAAGGCAACGATGTCCAGGTCCCCTTCCACCATTAGGGCCTGCAGGTCTGGGATTTTATTGCCCAGACAACGAGCACTTGTGCTCATAGCTTTCCAGCTTCTCTCCTTCAGGTTACTGCTCTTCTTTTCTGCCTTATTCAACTGACTTTTGTCATTTTCTTCACCCATTTCTTGGAAATGTAAGGGGTGACATTCCAATGTCCTTCTGCCACCCGCATCCTCTAGTTTAAATGCCTTAGAGCATGGGATTTGAATTGATCACTTAGGATCTTTATTCCTGCCACAGATAGATGTAAGCCATCTTTGACAGAGACGTTTACTGTTCCATACACGGCCCCAGCCCTCAATATATACAAATCTTTCTTCCTTACACCAGGTTTTGAGCCATGCATTGAAGTTATCCATGTGGCTTAGCCTCTCCTTCCCCTTTCTATGAACAGGTAAGACTTCTGAAAAGGCAATAATCTTTACCATGTGACTAATCTGCTTCACCAGAGTCTGGACATCTCTCTGTTCCACTTGGATGTTTCCCAGATAGATGATGATAATATCAAGTTCAAGGTCCTTACTTTCTTCATTGATTGTATTGACTATCCGATTAGCATTTCTACCAGCCAATGATCCCAGAAGGCTTTTATTTCTTTATTAAATTTGCAATAATCAAAGAAAGAAAATATTCTTTGTAACAGAAACACAGAATTCTACATTGATTTCAAAGAAGAAAAAAAACAACTAAATAAAGGAAATAGTATACAATACACTCTTCTACTTCCAACAGTAAATAAATGCTGGAGAAGGCAAAAGAAATTAAAGGGAGCTTATACTTAAAGCAATATGAAAGAAAGGGCTTAATGTAGTTATAATCAGCATTTATGATTGTATTACTACTGAGGCACAGGGGAAGAGGTTACCAATCTTCAAGCCTCTAAAAAGGATTTCAGCTGCTCAGGTTGGAAAAATAAAACACCGGTTACCTCTCAACAACGCATTTACACGGATAGCGAAGTATAAAGGAAAAACCTAAGGTTACAACAACTTGTCTTAAGGCAAGAAAGCCCTGCCTCTTAACTTGAGTAGCTTGAGCAAGGTCTGGAAATACCTCAACATTTTGACGATAAAAGGCCACAGAAAACTGACCGGAAGGCTTTTAACTCTAGTGTTCCCCCTTGAAAAGAGTTCCCAAATTAGTGCCTCCGATGACTGAGTCTCCCAGCACAAAGAGCTTTTTCTTATGGCTTTTGGTTGTATTATGGATTTTGTGTATGCATTGGGTTTCTTCTTTCCTTTCAGATACCACTTCAATCTCCAGCGCTAGAGCTTCGTCATCATCTAATACAGAGAAGGCATTTTGTATTTATGTTACTTGAGAGAGAGAGAGAGTGAGTGAGTCTCTGGCTCTCCGCATCACAGGTCTTATCCTACCCGAGTCCACTGTAATCCATTTGTTCTTGGGTTTCTGAATTTTCTGTGGGAATGGGGAAACAATTCCTGAATGCTGTAAAGTGGGTGAGGATTCCTTGGTGGTTATTACTAATACTTTGTTTTTATTGCAGCTAATTCAGCTTTAAGGTGAGCCAATTCATTTTTTATGGAAGAGAGTTCTGAACAAATGGGGCAAACCCCTAAGTTTCCAGATGGTTTGGCTCCACAATTCTTACATTGAATAATTGTAATTTTGTTCATTTGATTTGATAGAAAACACCTATAATGTAATGAAGAATTACCAAATTATCTTGTTAACAATTATGTACCCCAGCCAGATTATATTAGAAGAGCAAGCCCTGGGGAGGGTGGGTAGAGAGGGAGGGAATTAAACAGTTGATATTATTAACTACTATAATTTTAGTTTACATTGAGTTATAGGGACCTTGTCAGACACTTTATATATTTTATTTTTTTTATTTATTTTTTTTAAATCCTCTTTTAGCATTGCTAAAATATATAATTGTCCATACTTTTTCCCCTTCAATGCTACAATCTGAGCAATCCCCTCAATGACACACCAACAATGCAAATATACAAAACATTTTTTTTGCTATATTTCAGAGATTTAAGGCAATAATATACACTTAATATATTAATATAAGCACAACTACATCACACAAGCTAACCCACGCGTGTGTACACGTGCAAAGCAGTGCTACCATCAAACACCCACACATAACTACAACCTACAGTACACCCCTGCATCCCAGTGCTGCACATGGATCGTGTGCATGCACCCACACATTTCAGTGCCTTCACCTGAAGGCCCCATTCCTTCTTCCCTCCAGCGAGAACATTTAGAGTGTCTTAAACCTTTCTAAATGCATAGAACGGGACTGTAAGTTTTAGTGGTTAGAGAGCAACCACAGTAATAAGTTAGGGATGGTTAGTAGCTCAGAAGCTGCTGTCCAGTTTAGTGAGGGCTGGCATAATTTTGGACTTGTGTCATCACCCTGGAGCAGTAAGGCAAGGCTGTGGGCAAAAGAAAATGCCAGGGCTGCCTATGCCTCTAATGGCCTAAACCTTGCAGCGGGTGTGCCGGTGAGATAAAGCAGGCTGCATCCTCCGTTATCAACCTGTGGAGAATGGGAGGAACCAGGCGCAGTGAACTGACAGCACAGGGAAGTCTCCCAGCCAGACAGCTGCCAGCCAGCACACAATGCAGAGAGGAAATGGCTGGGTCCCAGCGTGCAGGGAAGCAGCTGACAGCTGGGTTTCTACTGTGAGCCATAATTAGGCATTCACGATATGCACAGGCCACCAACCCATGCTGTCTGATGACACAGACCACAGATAATACAGAAGAGATGAATGGGGCTAAGCCCATCACAGCTGGAAGCCAGGATGTTCCTGCTAGTTGGATAGTCAGGGCTCAGATGGAGTGCTGCTGTAGTATCACTCACAGTCCCTGAGGGAAACAGGAGTCGCAGGCTTCTCTTACAGGCCAGAGTTCAACCACGCAGAATTGCAATTTGCTCTTTAGAGAGCAGCAACCTGCTGTCTTGTTTTCATAAAGGTGCTACAAAATAAGGGTGATACATGGGAAGCTGTGTGGGAGAAAATGGATACCTTGGGGGTCCTATGCCACCAATTTGGTACATTTTATCCATGTCCAAATGTTGTCACTGAATCTATATATAACCTTTGGTTAGGTTGGGATTTTTCTAGAACAGAAGAATGTGTCATGGTTCTTAGCTGGCTCTTTAAGGAAGTATTTATAGTGGACCTCTAGGGGGAAGATGCCCTGTGTTCATTATAACCCAGTGCGCCTAGTGGAAGAGTGCCTTTTACCCCCTCCCCCATTTTTTTAAACTTTGAGTAAGACAAGTGAGATTGCATCTGTATTTAGCAGAGGTTCCTGGTGGGTCTGCTGGTTTACCCAGCCCATGAAGGCCATACCATTATGGAAACTGTGGTATCATCTCTAGACTCCTAGGTAGTGTCCAGGAGGCTAGGTAGTGACCTAGGGTGACCCTTGGATCACATCTATCTTATAGGAATTTCTAAGGACTTTAACTGCCAAACTGTGTCAGACCAAAGTTCATTCCCCTCTCCCTCACCCCTAGAAGTCTTATCTCAGACTCAGACAACTCAGCGCTGTACCATTTCTACTTACAATAAATCTAATACCATATGGGTTCCAAGTGACTTTGTTGCAGGGTTTTCTTGTTGGCACTACAGTAATGCATGCAAATATAATATACATGCTGGAAATATTTTCCCTCAGAAGGCTATACTTTGAATGTCCTTTTCATGTAAAATCTTATTATAAATGCATAACCTTTTATTGTGTGTGAGAAGAGCTAGGGGAGCGCAAGGCTGTAAGGTTCTCCCAGGACACCTAATACCTTTGCACCAGCCCTGTATTGCACAGGATCTCCAGGCTGCCATTATGGTTTGTCTGTCATAGTACTTGTTAGCTTTCTTACACTTCTAGTCTAGGTAGTCGGTGACTCTTAGTCCTGTGGGAATTCTGCGCTACTGCAGATCGCAGAATTCCCACAGAGCTCCCCTCCTGCATAGCTGCACAGAATCTGGGCCTGCTTCTTTTTCACTGTGAGCGAGATGGCCTCTGCTCGCAGCGAAGATGGAACAGGCCCTGGTGAGAGTGAGTCTCTGTGTATGTGTGTGTCCGTGTGAAAGACTGCGAGCTTGGGGGCTGAGAGAGAGCATGTGTGAGGAGATTGTGAAGGAGTGTGTATGTGTGTGAGAGATTGGAAGCGTGAAAAAGGAATTGTGTGTATGTGAGGGTGCTTGTTTGTGAGACAGGGAGCCTCTGTGAGGGTGCTTGTTTATTTGTGAGAGAGGGAGCCTGTGTGAGTGTTTATGCAAGACAGAGAGGGAGCTTTTATGAGGGTGTGTGTGTGTGTTTGTGAAAGAGAGAGAGGAAGCCTGTATGAGGGTGTGTGTGTGCATGCGAGAGTGCATGAGAGAGAGAGAGGAAGCTTGTACGAGGATGTCTGTGCATGAGAGAGAGGGTTCAAGGGAGCCTATGTGAGGGACAGTACTGTGAGAGGGGTCAAACTCCAGGAGTGAAGATAGTGGAAGGGATTGAGCATAGAGGTGGAGGGGGAGAGAGAGTGGCAGGTGGAGGAGTTGGGCCTGAGAAGGCAAAGTGAAAGGAGACTGGCCAGGGGAGTAGGGAGAGAGGGTGGACGAGAGACTCTTACAGCGAACTTCTAGGGAAATTCTGCTCAAAATATTTAACACACTCTGCATCTTTAAGTAATAACTTTCTTCTGTATTGCATTTTAAATTAATTACTAAAAGACATGTATATTATGTTATTTTGACCAATATAACGTTTTTGTGTGCAGAATTCCCCCAGGAGTAGACTCTTTCCATCACTTCCTGATTTTAGTAGTTGAATAGCCATTGACATTAAGGTGTGTGGACACCTGGACATTGGGCACTGGAGTGGACTGCATGTCATGCCCTCAGCTGGAATGTTTTGCCATTCCAGGATAGCTTGCTACATGTTTTCTTTGTAGCTTTCATTAAGAGAGCTGTTTGATTCGGCTTTGCCATTGGATTGATTGTTGTACGGAGAGGCTGCGATATGCCAAAACTCCCATTCTTTGGCAAATTGTGCAAATTCCTTGCTTGTGACCCATGATCCATTATCTGAGACCACACAGTCTGGAATGCCATGTCTGCTGAAGTGCTGCGCTGTTTTCTCAATTACTGTGGCTGCCAGCCATTAGGGGGCAGCAAAGAGCATCCATGTGGTGCCGCGAGCAAAGCCCATCCTACTCACTGTCAAGAGGAGTAGAGACTTGGCGGGCTGCAAGCAGCGCCTAAAGGGACTGCTAAAAAAACCCCGTTCAGCTGTGGCAGGTGTGCAGATGGAGCATCCTGAGCCCCGCCCCTGGTGACGTCATCTGACTGTGACTCTAGAGCAGTTAAAGCCCAGGAGGGCTGCGGTGTGCAACCATCAATGCGCGCCTTGTCGTGTTCATCATGCTTGCAGATTAGCTCTGTATGAAAGCTCCACGGGCAGGAAAAGGAAAATTAAGGTATTAACCTCAGCGTCAACTGCAACGATAGGACCACCCTTGGACACACACCTTATACGAACAATGAGTCATATACCCAGAATCCCACACTGGATGTTTCTTTTTCTTCGGGGTCTATTCAGAGTCCAGGCCTACATTCATCGCCTCACACTCAGGAGTCTATTGAAGATAATCTGCCAAATGTTTTAGATTTGTCATCCCCGTTAGTGGATATTCCCCAACACGACAAGAAGCAAATGGGTGACGCAACAGTAGCTTGTGGAGAGCCTGAAAATCCCCCAATAGTAAGTCCGTCTATGTCAGAATGTTCTAATTTAGAGATTCCTGACTTTAAGAATGTGACTTGTCGACATATGGAGGGCAGTCACCAACATGGAGAAACTTTTAACACAATCTATGGCTCAATTTGGGACTTTTACCACTGAAACTAAGAACACTCTTCAGGACTATGGAGTTTGTTTATACAATTTAGAAACTAATTCTTCTTCTGTAACTTCTCAAATTGCCTCATTACAGTCAGTGAATACTTCTTTTATTAAAGACAGCCTGGCAGTGCAGAAACAACTTGAAAATTTAGAAAATGAGATGAGATCTAAGAATCTTTGTCTCTTAAATTTTCCCGTCACTGGGTTGTTATCTGCAACAGAATTATTTAGAAAATATTTAGGAGAAGAAGTGCTGCATATTTCCTCAAGCAAAGATATGTTAATTTCTAAGATTATATTATATTCCTATGTCTAGAATTAGTTCTGTGGGTCAGGAAGAATTAGATGTGATACAAGGAATTAGTCCTAACTTGACCTCCTTTTTGGAGGCATCAATTGATGATATTCCTACTAGGACTACTCTTTTAGTAACCTTTTGTAGTGAACAAGAAATGGCGTCGTGAGGGTGGACACTTTGGCTCAAGCTCCAGTCTTACCTCTTTTTTTTTTTTTCCTACTTTCCTCTCGGTTTTGCCGCACACTAAAAGAAAAGGCCAACTGAGGGTTGTAACCTCAACTCCCCCTCAGCCAGCAATGATTCAAACAAGGATAGAGGGCTTCTGCTCTGCTGCAGGACTTGCTCCGGACGTTGGCTCCGCTGTCTGCGCAGGAGGAGAGCAAACTCCTGCGCCATTGGAGGAAACATCTTTAAGCCCCAGAGCTCCAGTGACTCCATCGCCACCTTCACACGATGCGGCTGGGAGACCAGGCGGTCAGTTGGGACGGAAGACGCCCGAAGAAGAGATCGCCATCAAGGCAGGCCCTCCAGCTATATTTGTGTCCTGTGATACCAGCGTTGGAATGCGGACATCTACCCCGCTGGTTGCAGAAACAACTATAGGCTCAGCGGCAGGACAGTTGGGATTCCCCGTCAAAATGCCAGCCCTAGAAGGGAGAGAGCTCTTGGAAGACCCCCAGAACAGCAATGGAAATCCTCAATCTCCCATGGTAACATTTTCCTAAAAACTATTTTTGGTTAAACCTTCAGTTGTGACTTTAGATTTGTTATGGAAGGCTATATCTATGTTAGAAAGCTCTATTGTTTAACAACGGCTTTGAAAGACTCAAAACCAATTTACCTCTTTAAAACCTGAGGTCACAACACACTCATCTAAAATAGAAGACCTGGAATTTAAAGTGTCTCAAATTCAAAATACCCTGACTGCTCTAATACAGGGAGAATCTATAATATTTAAGAGAGTGGAGAACTTGGAAAATTCAACTAAATATCTGAACTTCAGAGTATTAAATTTTCCTAAATGTCAATTAATTTCTCCTAGAGAGCAATTTAAAAAGTATTTGCAAGAGATATTGCATTTTTCACTGGACATGATACCACCTATGTCAAAGGTTTTATTTCCTTCAAAACAGTATGAAACAGGGAGAAATTCTTGATTCTATGCCAGCTTTGTCATGGAATGTAAATCCTCCATCACCCGTGAACATCTCTGAATTTTTGGAAACATCTACTGAAGCTCAGGTTGAAAATAGAGGAATTCTTTTAGCTAAATTTGTTTTTTCTACTGATCGGGACAATGTTCTCAAGATATTTCTTCGAAATAGAGAATCCTTGTATTTAGGCCAGAGGATTTGGATTTACCCAGACAACTCCAGTGTAACACAGTTACATTGGGAAAAATTCTTGAGTTTATGCCCTCTGGCGTGATTGCTGGGTGCTCAAATAACTATACGTTATCCATGGAAGTGTGTAATGAAAATTGAAAAGAATAGTTATGTATTTTTTGAACCTTCCCAATTGGATTATTTTTTTGGATTCCCATCAACAATCTGGTGAAGACAACCAAGTAGCTACCGGTGAATGAATAATCCTGCACGTCCCCTCTTTAATTACTTATTTTTTGTGCTGTTTAGTATTGCTCTATTTTGTATTGATTCTCCCCAATTACATTGTAATTCAATAAATGGTTTAAATTAGAATTGCTAATTTTTCTTTTGATGATTATTTGCCAATCTTGTGTTTCCCATGACGATATTGATGTCTATATAAGTGAAAACTAAATAAAAAAAAATTATAAGAACTTAGTCCTACAAAGACACTTAAAAGATAAGAATGTTCTTTTTTGTGCTACAAAAATTCAGATATTCCCTGATGTTGCTCAAAGTACCCAACTGAGGAGAAAGCAATTTTTGGTATTAAAAGCCAGGGGCATTATTTTCCCTTAAATTTCCATGTAAGTGTTGTAGTACATATCGTAAGAACAGATGTATTTTTTATGACCCCTCTCATCTTGAGACTTTTCTTTTAGACAAAGAATCTATAATTTGACTGCCTTTTGAGGTTTAGATGGTACATATTAGTTTTTTCTAGGGGTGTGCATTCGTTTTGACCGCATATGTAAAAAACGCAACTTTTTTTTTTTAACTTAAAAAAGTGATGAGGCGAAAAAAGTGATGAGGCGAAAACGATCGGATTTCCAACTTATTCAACCCCCAACTTATTCAACCCCCCCAAGCTGGCCAAAAGTTCCGGTTGGGTCCAACGAGGGTCCCGGAGCGAACGCGCGGTGAATCACGTGACGTCCGCGTCACTCCGACATGACGCCGTCACGTGCTCCTTGCAACGGAATACAGGAATGGCGTCCTGACTCTCCGCTGGACCACCAGGGAGTTTTGGTAAGTCTTGGGGGGGATTAAGGAGGGTGAGGGGTTTAAATTTTTATTTAGGGAATAGGTGCACGTATGGACAGACTCAACTTATGGAATTCTCCATATGTCCATATTGACCGAAATTGACCCCCCCCCCCCCTTTCGACTTATGGACTTATGAACAAACTTTTTGTCTGCACATCCCTAGTTTTTTCTTTCTTCAAGAAATCATTACCTGTGTAAGTACTCCCCTAGTTAATCATTATGGGGACTTTAACCAAGGTGTAATTGTTGATATTAATTATCTATATCTGTATTGTAGGGCATTTCTTCTTGTTACCCTTGTTTTTGCTTATGATATTAATATAAATGTTAATAATTCAATAAAGTATTAATTGAAAAAAAAAAAAAAGAAAAGGGGCCTGTCTGAGTGAACGAGGTTGGGGCTGGAGCCAGGACCTGGGCTGGGTGGGTGTGCGCAAGGCAGAAGGTTCCTTGAGGTGCAGTTCTTCACTTTGGTTTTACTCTCTGGCTCTAAAGGTTTCCAACAATTGTTGTCAAGATCTGTTGCTGCTTTTCCCATGGTGTCTGCTATGACTCGGATTCCTTCGAGGCCCGTCAGTATCTCTTGCTAGCGACACTGATATTCCTCTGTGGCAGGTATCATTCTGAAGAGCGTTCGCAGCCATCTGTGTCGCTCTTCTGTCTGCACCCAACTGAACTTGCCATCTTTAGCATTCACAACTGAAAATACTTTTGCTTTGGCCAAGTTTGACAGAATTTCTCTGTTCTGGGCATCTGGAAATGAACCCTCAGCAGTGCCTTCTTTGAATGTCTCGGGTCTATCCAGATGTGGCGCTCTCCTGGTTTCTCCCTGGCTTCCATGCTGCCTACCCATTCTGTGCTAATGCCGCCATCCTTTTCCATTTGCTTTACAGCTCTCAGTGTTTTCTCTTTCAGGACTGGGATCCGGCGTGGCAGATGTTGCCCGGGTTGAGCAGACCTGTCTATCTGGAGGTGCAACGTGCCTGAGAGACTCCCCAGGCCTTCAGCTAGAATGGGGCGACATGGCTAGTCCTCCTTGCTGGGTGCGCTATTGTGCACCACGGTGTGAGTTTATTGTGTGTAGTTCTGGTATAAAAGATTTCATTTTACAAGATGCACGAGCTCCCTAGTGTTAACTGATAGATGTGGTTTCTGTTTAGCATGTACAACCTGAAATTCTCGCTCATGGACTCTCCCTTGCTGTTCTGCTTATAGCACACATTGTCCTAGTGGTGGGAGGATTATGTAATTACATAGTTTCAGTTTGGATTGACTTGGGTATAATTTTGTTCTCCCAGTTTGCATAATGCCGAGGAAGTCTTTACAACCCTCACGTTACACCTGCTGCACCACTGTCTATTTGGCAGTCAAGCTCAGGTGCTCATCTGTGATTTCCTTTTGCATGGCAAGGTGAATGCAAGTTTTACGAGTCGTTTTGAATGCTGTCCCTGTATTGTACCGATGGGATTTGTGGGCCGACTCTCACTGTCGGGGTTTGCTGTTGAGGCCATTGTCGTCCGTCTCAATTATGTGATGTGTCATTGCCCTTTGCTGTTTAGGTGATCCTTCTTATCACAGTATTTACATGCTGTGCCACAGGCTGGGCACGTGCCAGCTTCGTGTCGTGTCCCTCGGTAGCCACAGCTTTCTGTTCCTGGGGTGCTGCTCTGCTGCTTTCTACATTTCTTACGGAGACCCCTGCGATTGTTTCGGGCTCTGACCTGCTCAGTATCCGAGTTGGAGAGAGTCCCGCTTGTTCACTCACTGTGGGGGCGATCCCGAGCATTCCCTGTTCATACAAAATGTTGTGCCTGCTGCTGGCACATGCAGATACCGCTGCAGCACCTGACAGGTCCACACAGCTAGCAAGGTCACACACCTTATTCTCTTATCTTTTTCATTCAGCCCTGTTGCTATTTTATAATTCTCCCACTGTGCTCTGAAAAACACCCACTCAGAGCAGATATCACCTGCCATTACCATTGGCCCAGGGATGGGTATCGGTCTTGCAGCCATGGCTAAGGAGTGCGTTTCTTGGATTATACTGATTCTTTGTTTGCCAGGGCATTCAGCCTTCTGACATTAAGTTTGTGTGGTAGAATCCAGACAGAATCATAGGTTTTATAATAAAATTTGACTCAGAAAGACCGAGAGTACTTATAGGCCTGCTATTACAGCTGCTTCCTAGAACACAATTGCCATGCTGGGTCAGACCAAGGTCCACTGAGCCCAGCATTGTCTCTCCAATCCAGATCACATGTACCTGGCAGATCCCATAAAGCAGATCTTATTCCTGTTACTGCCAGGGATAGCGGTGGCTTTCTTTAGTCTGCCTGGCTGATAATGTGTTATGGACTTTTCCTCCAGGAACTTATCCAAACCTCTTTTAAACCCCGCTATGCTGTCACCTTGACCGCATCCTCTGGCAACAGATTCCAGAGCTTGATAGTGCAACGAGTGGAAAAGCACTTTCTAGGATCTGTTCTGAATCTGCTGGCTGTTAGTGTCATGGAGGGTCCCCTTGTTTTAGTATCATTTAAAAGGCTAAATAGAAATCCTTTATTTACCCGTTCCACCCCTCTCATGATTTTATAAACTTCTATCCTGTCCCCTCTCAGCCGTCTCTTCTCCAGGCTGAAGAGCCCTGGCCTGCGCAGCCTCTCATCATAGGGGAGATGCTCCATCCCTTTTATCATTTTGGTCGCCCTCCTCTGCACCTGCTCTAGTTCTGCTCTGTCTTGAGATGGGGCGAGCAGAGCTGCACACAGTGCTCCAGGTGCGGTCGTGCCGTGGCTTGATAGAGGCGATGTTTTATTCTCCGTTCCTTTTTGGATCATTCCTAACATTCTGTTTGCTTTTTTGATCACCACCACACACTGAGCTGAGGATTTGAAGGTATTAAGTCCTTTTCCTGCCTAGTGACTCCCAATAGAGAACCTGTAGTTGGGATTATTTTTCCTTATGCACATCACTTTGCAGTTTTCCACATTAAATTCCATTTATCATTCAGTTGCCCAGCTTCCCAGTCTCCTACAAGATCATTCTGCACTTCCTCACAATCTGCTGCTGTTTTAACTTTGAATAATTTTGTGTCATCTGTAAATCTGATCTTTTCACTCATTGTTCCCTTTTCCAGATGATTTATTCATGTTAAATAGCACAGGTCCCTGTACCAATTTCTGTGCTACTCTATTAACACCTTTTCTCCATTTGGAAAACTGACCATTTAGTCCTGCCTTCTATTTCCGGCCTTTTAATCAATTACCAATCCACAGTAGGACACTGCCTCCTATCCCATGACGTTTGTAAGTTCCTGAGGAGTCTCTCATGGGGGACTGTGTCAAATGCCTTCCGAAAGACCAAATACACTACAGCAACCGGCTCAGCTTTATCTACGTTTATTTCCAATATTTTATAATTTTTGGAAGGTGTAAAGGCAAGACTTCCCCTTGCTAAAACCATGTTAATGCCACACCTCTCTATATGGCCAGTGACTTCTACCATTTTGCCCCACACCAACACCAGCTTCACAGTCTATAATTCCAATTTTAAAAACCACCTTCACATTGGCCACCTTCCAGTCTCCATGCATTGTGGCTGTTTTCAATGATAAGGTTACAGATTATTAGTAACGGGCTAGTGATTTCATGTTTTTATTCCTTTCAGAACGCTGGGGTGGCTGCCAGGCTGACATTCGCCAGAGGGTAAGTCACAGAGAGCACTGTCTGCCTCCCGTGGCCCACCCTCTGTAGGAGGATTGTTGTAGAGGATGTGACATTGCTCCGTTCTCTTCATGGTTGTTGCTGTGTCCCCACCAATTTGGGGACCGATTGTCACAACAATCTAGACTTTATCAAGGCATTAGGGCACAGCGAGGTCAATATTTAAAGGGCTTCCCAGCTAACTGGCAGGTTTTCATTACCCTCCCCCTCTCCCAACTCGTTACATGCACAACATTTACGTGCACGAAAAGGGGCAGGGCTGGAGGCGTTGCCAGGGAGCAATAAAACTTCGACCAGTGGATGCAGATATTCGGTGCACACAGGATAAAGTGTCTGCTAGGAAAAAAAAAACCTCTCAAAGTTATCTGGATAAATATTTAGCAGCAGACTTTCGTGCATCAGTCCTGCTGAATATCCCGATAAAGTTGCATGCATAATTGTAGCTGGATAATTTATCCGCTCGCCACCTGAATATTGACCTCAGTGCTGGTAAAGAAACTCGTATGACTGGGGAGCAAGAACAGGTTAATGGGGAAGAACATTAGAAGCTGCTATACTGGGTCAGACCAAGGGTCCATCAAGCCCAGCATCCTGTTTCCAACAGTGGCCAAACCAAGTCACAGGTATCTGGCAGGATCCCAAACATTAAATAGATCCCATTCTACTAATGCCAGCAATAAGCAGTGGCTATTTCCTAAGTCAGCTTGATTAATAGTTTCTCGACGTCTCCTCCAGGAACTTATCCAAACCTTTTTTAAACCTAGCTAAGCTAACTGCCTTAACCACAACCTCAGGCAATTAATTCCAGAACTTAACCATGAGTTAAATGAAAAAAAATGTATTTACAGCAATTTCTAATCTGCCCAATTACCAGACCTCTGTTCTGTGCAGTTTCCAACATAACATACACACATTTGTTTTAAATGTTCTACTTGCTAACTTCATGGAGTGCCCCCGAATCTTTCTATTATCAGAAAGAGTAAATAACCAATTCACATTTACCCATCCTAGTCCTCTTATGATTAGAGCATAAGAAAATAAGACTTGCCATACTGGGTCAGACCAAAGGTCCATCAAGCCCAGTATCCTGTTTCTAACAGTGACCAATCCAAGTCACAAGTACCTGGCAGAATCCCAAGGGGGTAGACAGATTCCAAGCTGCTTATCCCAAGAATAAGCAGTGGATTTCTGCAACTCCACCTTAATAATGTTTTATGGACTTTTCCTCCAGGAAATTGTCCAAACCTTTTAGTACAACTGCATTTTAAACAGCTTTCACTGTATCCTCTGGCAATAAATTCCAGAGCTTAATTACGCATTGAGTAAACAAAACTTTCTCTTATTAGTTTTAGATGTATTACCCAGTAACTTCATTGTGTGTTCCCTGGTCTTTGTACTTTTCAAAAGAGTAAACAACTGATTAACTTTACTCGTTCCTTTCCACTCATTATTTTATAGACCTCTATCAAATCCCCCCTCAGCTGTCTCTGCTCCAAGCTGAAAAGCCCTAACCTCTTTAGCCTTTCTTCAGAGGGGAATCGTTCCATCCCCTTTAGCATTTTGGTCGCTCTTCTCTTTAAAAACTTTTCTAATTCTGTTATACCTTTCTTGAGATGCGGCGGCCAGAATTGTACACAGTATTCAAGGTGCAGTCTCACCATGGAGCGATACAGAGGCATCAAGATATTCTCCGTTGTATTCACCATTCCCTTCCTAATAATTCCCAACATTCTGCTCGCTTCTCTAGATTTTTTTGGACCTGTATTTAGTTAGCCCCTTTGCATGAAAAAGCTGTGATGCAATGCAGTCATAGAGAGAGAGAGACACAGCCGGGGAGTCTCACAAAGTTCAAAGATTCAAAAGTTCATCCACAATTAACAGGTAATTCTGGAAGAACCAGACCCCACCACCTGTGGGCGTGGAGTGACAGGGAAGGGCTTGCAAACAGAGAAAGAGAGTTAATGTGGAACTTCCAGTCCTCAAGGGACAGACGCTGGTCAGGTTTCCTGGATATCAATACACTATAGGAAGTGCATGCAACTCTATCACATGCATATTCATGGTGGATATCCTGAAAACACCATCCTACAGTGGCCAAAGAAGGAGAGGGCCGTCACAGATCTCATCCCACAGTGAATAAAGAGGGGGGAGGGGGGGTCTGACAGTGCCTGAATCCGTGTTGTGCCGTGTTGCAGGGGATTAGCCTGTGTGTGTAATGTGTGGAAACCTGAGAGGCTTTGCAGACAGAGCATATTAGTGAAAAGTACCCAGGCATTTTCAAAAGCAAACAAAAGTGGAAAAGCCAAATATTCTTTTAAGGTATCAACAAATTAAGAGAAGAGTGTGTGTGTGTGTGTGAGAGAGGGTGAGAGTGAGAGAGAATGCTTGTGTGTGTGTGAGGGCCTGAGTTACAGGGCTTTGCAGACAAAGCATATTATTTTTATACAGTGCTCCTGCCACTGTTCAGGGCGCCACTTGGTGGCTACAGACAGACAACAGTGTGATAGACACATAATCAGGCCGATTCTGTATTGTGCGCGGGGACTAAACGGGTGCTCAGTGTTGAGCACCTGCTCTCACAACGTGCGCCCAGCCACCTCTCCTGGGTGCACGATCTTGTATTTAATTGAGGGGGGGGGGGGGGGTGTCGCACTAAAAAGGAGGCGCTAGGGATAATAGCGCGTCCCTAGCGCCTCCTTAGCAGTGGAAGCCCAGGAGAGGCGGCTGTCAGCGGGTTCAGAAAACCAAACGCTCAATTTTATGAGCGTCCATTCTCCAAACCCGCTGACAGCCACGGGGACTAGGAAAATGGACGCTCGTAAAACTAAGCATTTGTTTTACTATCCTGACCCGTTGGCACTTTTTTTTGCATGTAATGAGCGCTATTAGTTTCGGTGGGGGTTGGACACGCGTTTGACGCGCTAAACCCCTTACAGTATAAGGGGTAGTGGGCGCGAGTCGAAGACGTGCATCCAACAGCAGGTTAAACAGTGCGCTCAGCCGAGCGCCCCTTACAGCATCGGCCTGATAGATTGAGGTCCTGCACCATGGGAGCTCGTGGAGATGAATGGGCACCGTGACCAGCAGTTTATTTCCACCTGCATGGGCTGGAGGGGGGCAATAATCAGAACGGGATTTTATGAGAGCAAACACAGCCAATTATTGCTTTAATTAATGGATAGTAGGAGTGTGCATTCATTTTCAAACATAAAAAATCCAACAAAACATTCTGTTATGTTACGTCATGAAAACAAAACAAACAAAAAAATTCATTGGGATTTTCTTTTCACAATGTAGCACTGGGCCCCCAAATTTGGTCCTCCTGTTGCTGCTGCCAAATTCCCCCCACCCCCACCAGCACTCCCAAAATAAAACAATTAACCTCCCCCCCAGGCCTTCCCTATCCCCAACTGCTGCAGCTTTACCCCTCTGCCTGCGGGGGCTCCAGCAGTCCACATGGGGCAGGAGCAAGCCCACCCCCCCCCCCCCCACCCCCAAATCCCAATTTAAAAACTGCGCTGGCCAACTCCGAAGAGCAGGAGTAAGCTGGATCAGACGGGAAGGGGGCCTTTCTTTTCTTTTGTTGTTTTCCATGTTGGTGTTTATTTCAGTTCAAATAAACAAAACAAAAAATGGATTAAAACTACAAAATGAAAACTATTTATGCGCCCGCCCCCTAATATTTAGATTTATTTTTTTCCTATGTGCATCATATTAAATGTCATCTGCCATTTAGATGCCGACTCTCACAAGGTCCTTCTGTACTCTCTCGCAATCTGCTGCTGGTTTTAATACTGAATAATTTTGCATTATCTGCAGATTTAATCCTCTCACTCCTTGCTCCCTGCTCCAGATCCTTAGTGAATAAGTTAAAACAGTGAGCATCTGAAGAATGGACCCCAGATACTTAGACTCAAAAGCTCGTGCACAGCATCGTTTTTGGCTAATTCTTACGTTGGTTCCATAAAAGGTAACACAGGAAGCCAGAAACCCTGATTTTCTTCAGGACCAATCTGTTTATGAAAGCGCAGCACCAGGATGCTTTGGGGAAATGAGCTTCTTTGCGGCGCCATCTACTGGGTAATTAAGAGAAGCTCAGGGCGGAAGATGTGTGTCCCTAATTGGTTCACCAGAGGAAAACAAATGTTCACGTGGGGGTTTGTAATTAATGAAGCAGGGGAGGTTATTTTTGTTAATCTATTCCAGGTGGACAGTAATATAGATTAGCTTTCAAGGTCCCAAAGATTCTTTATGTGCACTGAGCCCTGAGCTATTGTATAACAGCCATTTACGGGCAGAAAACCATTATTTCTGTGTGTGTAAATGGCTTCGGAAATTGGGCCTAGAGTGGATGATTTAAAAAGCCGTTTATGCAAGTAAATAGCGACTCTCATATGTAAATCAGCTGTCTGATAGCCACGCATTGTTAGCCACATTCAGAGGCAGTGAGCCCAGAGGCGTAACGCAACGGCGCAGGTTGCACATTCAATCCGGCGCACGTTGTTTTCTGTGGAGAAAGCGGATGCAAATTTGCCAAGTTTCATAATGAAAGAACATACGTCCTCTCACTTTCAAAACTGGTGCAGAGCTCACTTTGTCCCAAGGGAGTTTGAAAGCTGCTTCTCAGCCCTATAATCCATTCATGTCAGATCTGTATCACCATAGCTATTAACACTTCTCATGCCCGGGAAGTCTGCCCAATTATTCCTGTCCACACTGCCTGCCATGGAGTGTGATTGTCTGTACGACAGATTTTGTCAGCTTCTTCCCTTTCACTCCTCCCTAAGAATGCAAGATCCCCCCACCCTTTACACCAAGCATCCCTGCTCTCATTTCCCACCACAAGATGCCACAATGATCCAAACAGCCACCCACATCACTATCCACACACTGCATTAGAAGATGATGCCACCATCAGACTATGCATATTTTCAGGATCTTTCCTACACATGTGGCAGTGGTAATGTACGTACCTGAGCTGCATCTCCGACATCTCCGCCTGACCCCGCCAGTGGTTTGTGCTCCTTCACATCCCGGATCGTCTCGTAGAGGTTCTCACTTCTCCTCCCCGTGGGAAGACAGCCCCAGGTGCCCATGCTTGCCTCAGGCACACAGGACCCCACGCTGCGAGAACTAAACCCAGTCCTGAGCGGCAGCCTGGCCAGGTCATCCAAGGACTGTGTGGAGCGGATGGCAGGCGGGGCTGGGTGCGCAGGGGCCATGCTGGTCCTCTGCCTCCCCTGCAGTCTCTCTGGGTTGCCAAATGTGCTGAACGCACTCCCGGGACTGTTCTTTCCTCTCCCGACGCACAGCGTGCTCCGCCCACTGGGATCCACGTCTTCCTCTGTCGTCACCAGCATACGGGCCCCCGAGATATTGCAGTCAGACAGCGATATGATAATATCGGGCTGGGAGGTGGTCCCCATCTGCGACGCTGTGCTTGCAGTTCTCCGTGGCTCGGCGCTCACGAACCTGTACTCATATTTCTGCACGCCGGGACACAAGCTGCCATTGCTCTCTGTCTTTGTACCGAGAGACCGGAAGCTGCTGGCAGGCAGTCCCTCGGGCCCCAGCTCCTTGACATACTTGGCAGGGATGTAAAAAGGCTTGGTGTTCTTGCTGTGTTGCACGTGCCACCAGTGGTCATTGGTGCGCTTCAGCAGAAGGTATCGCTCGTTGGGTTTGATGGAGATGAGTCTCCCGTCTTTGGCTGTATACGTAAACTCGTACTCCACTAGGACATACACGCTGCCTGGGGCCCCAGGGGTCTGCATGGTGGGAGGCCCGGGCGCTGGCCTGCCTCTACGCTTGGATCCCCACCTGGAACACAGATAAAGAAAATGCTGATCATGCATTGCATTTGATGGCTACAAGTGCATCTTAAGACAACAACAAGAGAACCTCATGAACAGATCATATTGGTCATCAATCAGTTTGTTGGATATCTTGAATCCTCTCGTGATTTTGACAGTTCTCTTAAACCCCTTCATCTCTGATCATCCTAGACGGGTTGACCTCAGCTCTAATCATGAGGAATTCAACTTGGAAGCTCAGTCATTCTACTACTGCTAGTAATTTCCATAGCGCTATCATTACCAGGAAGGGTAATTTTAGAACTGTATGGGGAAGGGTAAACTCTGCACAACTCAGCAGTACAGGAGTAACCTAGTGGTTAGAGCAGGAGGCTGAGAACCGGGGAAGCCAGGGTTCAAACCCCACTGCTGTTCTTTGTGACCTTGGGCGAGTCACTTCACGCGTCATCGCCTCAGGTACAAACTTAGGGGCCGATGCAATAAACCTGCATAGAAAGAGGGCGCTGAACAGTCAGCGCCCGCTCTCTTAATGCGCCCCAGTCGCTTGGGCGCCATGCAATATTTAAATGAGGGGGGGCGCGTTAGCAAGGATGTGCTAGGATCGCTTGCGCGACCCTAGCACATCCTTGCTAACACGAACCCAATCAGTTTTTGTGACTCCCATACGCCGAAAAACCAATGCAGAGTTTATCGGCGTCGGTTTTCATGGCTGTCTGCTGGTAAGGTAAATTGACGCCGATAAACTCGGCGTCGGTTTTTGTGATGGGTCCGACTATCAATTTTTTTGTTTGTTTTAGTTCTTTTATTTTTCATCTTTTTTTGATGCGCACAGCTATTAACACCTGCTCCTGGCAGGCGTTAATAGAAGACAGTTAAATGTGCGTCCGAGACACACATTTTTTTTTTTTTGCATCAGGAGTGAATGCCCAAGAGCCTCATTCACACGCATTTGCACGTGATGAGCGCTATTAGATTCACTCCACGTTGGACACGCGTTGAATATGCACTAATCCCCTTATTGCATTAGGGGATTGATTAGCGCCTATCCTACCCACGGCCGACTGCAGGTTAAGAGTGCGCTCGGCTCAGCCCCCTTAGGGCCTGACTTACTGAGACTTTTCTCCCATGCAGTGTCCTCTGGGGCAGGGAAACCCCTACCTACAGCCCCTGAATGCAACTTGCCCTCAGTTACCAATGAAAAGGTGTGAGCTAAATGAATAAAGTCTTCTCAGAAAAGACTTCTGCAGGACTACACTGACCACCTAACTCCAAGCAATAAGGATGGTTCTGGGTTTATAGAGAAGAGTTCCAGTAACCCTCGCTGGAGAAAACTGGAATTCAGATGAAGACGAGACCTGCCTAGTTTTGAATGCTTACATACTACTACATCTTTTTTTGCTGGTCCAATAAAAAGATTATCACTACCTAAGTTCACTACCTGGTTAATAGCCACCTCTTACAATGTTATTGATACATATATATAACTATCTGATCTTCATTTCCCTTCTCATTCCAAGTTATTGTTTTCCTTGTTATATGTAACTGCTTTTCTGCACTATTGTTTAAATGGTAAAGTTTTTTATAATTACACCCCTGTTTCTTGTGAACCAGCATGATGGGACCACAGTCTTGAATGTTGGTATATAAAAAAGTTAAATAAATAAAAAATAAATAAATATTTCTAAGTTTTATGGACAGTTTATGTATTTATTTCAAGTATTTAATGTTCCCACATACCCAGCACTGGACGGCTCACAGCCATACATTCATAAAATCGTAACATATACAAAATAAAACACCAACCTACAGAGACAAACAGTAGCTCCTGACAGTAAGTATATTAAGTTCAGAGAGGTGACTATAATCAAATGCATTGAAAACGCTTCAGCTGTGGAACAGCTCCTCCTCTTAGCACTCAAACACCTCGACAGAGGAGTCGTCAGCATTTTTCCGAAAGATTTTGTGCATTCTGCAATCCTCATCTCATAAGGAAGCGAGTTCCATAACACGGGCCCTGATACCCAAAAACTCGCTTTCACACCAGTCTGCCAGACTTATTAGGCAGGCCTCCTGCGTATTTCTGCCACAGACGTACGCGTGCATATTTGAATGCAGGCGCACACACTCTCTCTACTCTTTTTATAAAAATGCGCATGTAATAATAACAACCCAGGGGTAAACGCGGAAGCAGGGAATTACTTGTGTGTGTTCTTGGAATTGCCAGTTTCCCAGATACCGCCACCAGTTCCTCCCGCCCTCCCGCCCAAAAATATCAGCGAAAAGACAAACACAATTTCAGTTGTGTAAGTCAGTGAGTCCGCAGGTGTAAGAGAGTTCGGACAAGTTCGGCAATGCACGCATGTGTACTTCTTACATAAAAGCAACGTGTGCGGGTCCAACTTCCAAACCCTGCCCTCGAACCCTGCTAAACTGCCCCCTCTTTTTCCCTCTTCACATTTATGTACAATGCTTCAAGTGCACGTGGTTGCTCAAGGTTTTTAAAATAGTAAGTATGCGGGTACACGCTACGTACAAACTCATCCTTTGCGTGCAATCGCCATATAACTCTGAAAATAATTGCCTTTGGGAATGCCACGAAGTCTTTTTTGGATGCACACCCAAGGGCTTCAGTGCTCCTCCCTGGGAATGAAAGCAGTCAGCCCACACCATGCACATAACTCTTCTGACCAACGAGGAATGACGTTGCTAACATCAAAGGATGAGATTTCCCGAGGTGTCGGCTGAGTAGCTGTCTGTACATTCATGCACAGGAAAGGTGAGGAGTGAGAGAGAGCACGGTTAAGCCAGCTGTGACTTACAGCTTGTTCGCCCCATCACATGCATTGTCAAACAGCAGACAAGCAATAGTAGGAGCCCTGCCACAGGTACCTCACAATAGGGTCAGTAACAGTGAAAGTGTTAGCCTCTCTGGTGCACTCCTGCACTGCTCTGTGCTGTGAGGACCAGACACACTAAATCTAAATAGTGTCAGAGATAGAGCCATTTCTATTGCTGGGCCCCAACTATGGAACTCTATACCAAAGGAACTACGATTGGAACCGGACATCAAATTATTTAAAAAGGGCATCAAAACCTGGCTTTTCAAACAAGCCTTCCAAGAATTATTAAATTAATGTTTTAAGAATACTGGACATATATCAAGGTCATGTATACTTTTAAATGTATTATCTCTGCACTCACTATCCTGCCTCTCTACTAACTCAAACTTTATTAACAATTAGTTTAATATACTAATTAGTTAGTATTTTAGTCTAATTATATTATGAAATCATGTATTTACTTCCCTTTCTTTTTGGAAATGCAAATATTATTAAATGAATATTTGTTACTTACTGTAAACCGGTTTGATATGTTCACATGAAAAATTTGGTATATAAAGAATTATAAATAATTTATTTATTTATTTTAAGTTTTTCTATACCGGCATTCACAATATATATCGCATCATGTTGGTTTACAATTAACAAGTGTAGAACAAGAGGTTATAAATAACATTAAATAACATAGATAATAATGGTGATAGTGAATAGTAAACATTAAACAAGTGAAAGTTAAGTGTTGCAGTTACAATAAAACAAGGGAGTAATATAACTTGGAACAGAAGGAAGAAGCTGGGGTTTAAATAGAGAGAACATAAATGCCTATCAGTGCAATAGAGTCAATAATGAATTGCCCTGATACTGTGGAGTTAATTGCCATGTTAATGGCAGAGTCTAAGTGACTAGTCAAAGACGGATTAAGGTTCAGTTTAGGTCGGGGAATGCTTTCATGAATAGCCACGTTTTGAGTCTTTTCCTAAATGTGGGGAGGCAGGGTTCCTGTCGCAAATCTGGAGGGACGGTGTTCCACAGTGTTGGTCCTGCGGTGGAAAAAGCCCTGTCTCTGGTGGTTATGTGCCGCATGGTTTTGGAATGTGGTACTTGTAGGGATTCTCTGTAGGACTCTCTGATTGGTCTGTTGGAAGTGAATTTTTTGAGAGGAATTTGAAGGTTGAGCTGAGAGTGTTGATGTATGGTTTTGTAAATAATGGTTATGGACTTATATAAGATTCTGTAGTGAATTGGTAGCCAGTGCAGGTCTTTGAGGATTGGTGATATGTGGTCTCTTCTCCGAGTGTTTGTTAATATTCTTGCAGCCGTGTTTTGAACCATCTGAAGGGGTTTAGTGTGAGAAGAGGGAAGACCTAATAGTAAAGAGTTGCAGTAATCTAGTTTAGCAAAGATTATTGATTGAAGAATTGATCTGTAGTCTTGAAAGTGAAACAGTGGTCTTATTCTTCTTAAGACTTGGAGTTTATAGAAGCAGTCCTTAGTAGTTTGATTTATGAATGATTTTAGGTTTAGCCTGTTATCAAAGATAGCTCCCAGGTTTCTTACTTGTGGAGTTTGTAGGTTGGGTGGTGGATTTGTGTAGATGCTACTGTTTTCAGAGGAGATTAGGAGGAGTTCGCTTTTTGAAGCGTTTAGTATTAGATTTAGGTTGGAGAGGAGTCCGTCAATTTTTTGAAGACAAGATTCCCAGAATTCAAGAGTTTTAGTATAGGATTCTTTGATGGGGATGACTATCTGGACGTCATCGGCATATAGATAGTGTTTAAGGTTTAACTTGTTTAGAAGTTGGCAAAGCGGGAGCAGGTAGATATTAAAGAGCGTTGGTGAGAGGGAGGAGCCCTGTGGAACTCCTGAAGAGGAAGAGTAGTGCTGAGATTCTTTGTTGTGTAGTTTAACTTTGTATTTTCTGTTCCCTAAGAATGATTTGAACCGCGAAAGTGCTGTTCCTGTTATTCCAATATTTGCTAATTGAGTTAGTAAGATGGAGTGGTTAACCGTATCAAAGGCAGCTGAGAGGTCCAGGAGGATCAGTAAGTAGGCCTGAATAATAATAAATAAACTGGGATATGAGCTTGTTACTGACATCCAGTGGGCTGAGTCCCCAAATGACATTAAGGCAAATAAAAAAACAAATTCTTATGTCTGATTTATCCAGGTTTTTCTTCCCATCCTCTGAATGTTGGAAAGTCTGTCAAAAGAACATAATTGCCATGCTGGGTCAGACCAAGGTCCACTGAGCCCAGCATTGTCTCTCCAATCCAGATCACATGTACCTGGCAGATCCCATAACGTTGATCTAATTCCTGTTACTCCCAGGGATAGCGGTGGCTTTAAGTCTCCCTGGCTAATAATGTGTTATAGACTTTTCCTCCAGGAACTTATCCAAACCTCTTTTAAACCCCGCTGAGCTCATTGCCTTGATCAAATCCTCTGGCAACAGATTGCACAGCTTGATAGTGCAACGCGTGGAAAAGCACTTTCTGTGATCTGTTCTGAATCTGTTGCTCGCTAGTTTCATGGTGCGTCCCCTTGTTTTAGTATCATTTGAAAGGGTAAATAGCCGTGCTTTATTTACCTGTTCCACCCCTCTCATGATTTTATAAACTTCTATCCTGTCCCCTCTCAGCCATGTCTCTTCTCCAGGCTGAAGAGCCCTGGCCTGCGCAGCCTCTCATCATAGGGGAGATGCTCCATCCCCTTTATCATTTTCGTCGTTGTCCTCCTCTGCACCTTTCTCTAGTTCTGCTCTGTCTTTCTTGAGATGGGGTAACCAGAACTGCACACAGTGCTCTAGGTACAGTCGTGCCGTGGCTTGATACAGAGCAGATATGATATTCTCTGTTTTATTCTCCGTTCCTTCGTGGATCATTCCTAACATTCTGTGTTTGCTTTTGTGACCGCCGCCACGCACTGAGCCGAGGATTCCAATGACTCCAAGATCCTTTTCCTGAGTCATGAATCCCAATACAGAACCCAGCATCTTGTACCTGTAGCTGGGATTAATTTTCTCTATGTGCATCATTTTGCACTTTTTCTCATTAAAATTTCACCTGCCATTCACTTATCCAGTCCTAGTCTGCAGGTCCTTACAATCTGCTGCCGTTTTAACAACTTTGAATAATTTTGTCACCTGAAAAGTTGCTCACCTCACTTGTTGCTCCCTTTTCCAGATCCTTTATGAATATGTTAAACAGCACTCCACTAATGACCCTTCTCCATTTGGAAAACTGATCATTTTCTCGTTCTGTTTCCAGCTTTATTTTTTATTAAGATATCACATGCAACAGAATGATAAATCCTAAAGCCACCAATGGCAAAAACATCAAGAATAGAACCTAACCAATTCTGCTCATTATAACCCCTCCCAGCTCCTGGTTCTTCAGAAAACAAAGAACATCAAATAAAGCTAAGCTAGGTGATACTAAATACTATAAGAGTAATACTGATCGACTCTATAGAAAATAAAAAGGGGAAAACAACTAAAATGTCCATAATTACTTTAACTGCTGATACCAACGAAGAAAAGACTCCCATACCTGCACTTGGAAGCCACCTCGTCTTTCCCAATGGCTGATAAGTAGCTCATATAGGGGTAGGTTTTATAATGTGTGCGTGCGCTTCCCGGTGCGTACAGATGGACGTGCCGATTTTATAACATGTGCGCATATAATCTGCGTGCGTATGTGCGGACAGCACTCTCCCGGGGGGGGGGGGGGGACGTTAGCAATTTCCGTGTGGAGACACATTCCGGCCTTCCCCAGTTCCAGTCCGCTCCAATTAAGCTGAAGTAAGTTGCGTGTGCTGGCAGCCAGGTCTTCGGGACAGCAATCAATGGTGCTGACCCGGCCCACCACCCTGGCCTGCCCATAACACGCCCGCCCCTTGGAAGAAGCCCAGCACTTGTGCGCGTACCGGGCTTTTAAAAATTGGGCTATAGTGTATAGTCCAGGTCCTCTGAAGAAAAGAAGTTTGTGCTAGGAGGTCTTCCCTCTTCCAGCGAGCTGCCTCCTCTTTCCGGGCTGCACACAACATGTGATTCACCAAAGCTCTTGCCGCATAGGTCCAATCGCTCGGATACAAGGAACGAAGATAGATCCCAGAATGCAAAGGAACAGTCACAGAAATCATTGCCTTAATCACTGTCTCAATCCACATCCAAAAAAATTCTCAACTCTGGACAGGACCACTAGGTATATGATAAAACGATCCCACCAGCCCATATTGTCTCCAGCATTGGTCGGAGTAGCTGGGACAAATCTTTGCATATTTGCAGAAATCAAACTTTTTGCTATTGCCTCCCAGTTTTTATCAGATCAATATCCCCCCCCCCCCCCCCCCCAATCTGTTTCCCCATCCTAAAACATATCTAAATGGAAGATCCTGCTTAGGGTACAACATCATATCACGTCTAGAATTATACCCTTTTCTGTAGATTGCTGATAACACATAGCTTCAAAATCAGGGAAGGCACGAGCTACCTGGCCCTTAATAGGATCGCGAGAAAAACAAATGTGACAATTGTATGTATCTATAATACTCAGACTCAGATAAGCCAAAATGCAATTTTAGAACCTCAAATTCCAACAATTCCGAATTAACAAACAATAACCCATGCTATAGTTACACAATGTTAGGTTCCATATTAGGTGCTACAACCCAAGAAAGAGATCTAGGTGTCATAGTGGATAACACATTGAAATCGTTGGTTCAGTGTGCTGCGGCAGTCAAAAAAGCAAACAGAATGTTGGGAATTATTAGAAAGGGAATGGTTAATAAAACGAAAAATGTCATAATGCCTCTGTATCGCTCCATGGTGAGACCGCACCTTGAATACTGTGTACAATTCTGGTCGCCGCATCTCAAAATAGATATAATTGCGATGGAGAAGGTACAGAGAAGGGCGACCAAAATATGGGGAATGGAACCACGGCTGAGGGGGGATAGATAGAGGTGTTTAAAATCATGAGAGGTCTAGAACGGGTTAATGTGAATCAGTTATTTACTCTTTCGGATAATAGGACTAGGGGGCACTCCATGAAGTTAGCATGTGACACATTTAAAACTAATCGGAGAAAGTTCTTTTTCACTCAACGCACAATTAAACTCTGGAATTTGTTGCCAGAGGATGTGATTAGTGCAGTTAGTATAGCTGTGTTTAAAAAAGCATTGGATAAGTTCTTGGAGAAGAAGTCCATTACCTGCTATTAAGTTCACTTAGAAATCAGCCACTGCTATTACTAGCAACAGTAACATGGAATAGACTTAGTTTCTGGGTACTTGCCAGGTTCTTATGGCCTGGATTGCCCACTGTTGGAAACAGGATGCTGGGCTTGATGGATCCTTGGTCTGACCCAGTAGGGCATTTTCTCATGTTCTTAATTGCCTGCAACACCAAACCCCCATCTGATTCCCCCAGCAAAAATCACCCATGGAGCCAGGTATACACTGTCCCCCTCCCCCCTAAAAAAGACCCAGTGGCCTCACTGGAGAACAAAGATTGTGGCCCGTCAGCTGATTCCTCCATTTACGCCAAATCTCAATTGTCCAAGCCATAAAAGGATTCACCCTTCTATGATAACCACCCGCCTCCTACAAGCCCCATATTCTGGAATAAAGTGATCCACACGATAGATTCGCCTGTTCAACTGCTTTAAGTTGGATTTAGAAGACCAAAAATAAATAACCCTCAATTGAGCAGCTAAATAGTATTTCTCAAAATCAGGAATGGCCAGACCATCTCTAATCTCATTCCGAAAAGCACCTTTCTTGCCATCCTTGGGCAAAGGTAATGAAAACTTTCTTGTGAAGTAATTTCAAGAAAGCAAGCGCAATCTCAGTAGGGAGTGTGTGAAAAGGACAGATCCATCTAGATAATATCGTCATTTTAAAAGCTGCAATCCACCCTAACCATGAGAAATTATATGGGGACCACAGAGCCAAGTCTCCGTTTGCTCCATTAAAGGAATACAATTCATTTCAAACAAGCCTCCAGTCCACCCCCAACTGAATTCCCAAATATCAAATGCCCATTCAAAAGGAAATTTCTCCTTTATTTGACCTATGAGTTTCATCTAGGGATATATTTAGCAATTCTGACTTGCTCATATTAACTTTAAACCTCGAAACTTTGCCAAGCTTATCTAGTTCTTTAACTAACACAGTAGAGGACAAGAGGGGATTAGCTACAGCAAATAAAATATTGTCCGCAAACAGGGATATTTTAAATTGAGCATTAGTAATAGGAATATCCCTAATGTCCCCATTTTGTCTAATAATCCCCGCTAAAGCTTCCATGACCAAGGCCCCTTTCCCAACTCTAAAATATCCGAGTAAGTGCCTTTTACCTTAATACGTGCCTTCGGAGCGGAGTATATTGCCTTCAACCACTGTTTCCAGCTTTTTAACCACTCACCAATCAACTGCTTCCTATCCCAGGACTTTGCAATCTCCATAAATCTTGCTCATAAAGCTGGAATCTAGAATTGTATTTTATTTATATATCAATACATTTCTCTGCTGGCAGAAGACAATCCCATACCGCTCAAAAAAATCTGAAACATAAAATCGAGACTCACTTATTTGTGCCACCTCTAAAGTGATCTATAGCACCTAATGTATATGTTATATGCACTCAGAACACAGTGCACACTGCTACAGCTTCAGAACGACAGCCACTGATACCAAAAGTGGGAGAGCACCAGGCCGTTCCAGGATGCAGCACAAAAGATGCGAGGGGACATCATATTACAGGACATTTGAGTTCAAAGCACAAAAGACGGAAAATGCAACAGCAGATAAACACCGCAGATCTACCTGCTCTACTTATTTTTCCTTCCTATGGCCCTTTGTTCTTATACTGAACTGCATTATCTGGTGAAATGTGAACCCCGCACAAGTGACCATTTCTGGAACGTTAGAAACGCTTTCTCCAGTTGTCAGCGTCGGATCCATTGTTAATCCCATATGTCACACGTGGGTTCCGTTAATAATTACCTGAGAAGTGCCCCCTGCCAAGAGAGTCCGGTGGCTGCGGTCAGCACTCCCCAAATGACATCACCATCATCAGCTGTATCAACCTGTTTCCTGTCTTCCGGGTGGCTTCAGTGAAATCTCTAGCCTTATGCAGGTGAATTTCTATTAACATTACATTAAGGGGTCCTTTGTTAACAGCCACATAAATTAGATAGCCAATACATGTCCAAGTCACACCAAATTTCAAAGCCAATTTACACACCAAAATAATGTGCACAAAATTTCACCTGCTGTTATATCCACAGATATGTTTTGTGAAATTTTACACACAGATTTTTGAAAATGCAAACCTTACCTAACACCTACTTTTATGAGAGAGAGAGAGAGAGAAAGCGAGAGCGAGCGAGAGAGAGACTATCTTTATAAGACTCTCATATAAGTAAACTATTATACCACAGTAAGAGGGGACATTTTGAACTCGTGGTGAGGTATTGGTGATGTGCTAGATTTTGGGGGGCAGTTTTACATGCACAGTAGACATCAGTGAAGATTTGAAAGGTACACAAAAATGAGATTTATACATTGTACTCTCGATCTAGCTTGATAGCAGCTAGGTAGAGTGCATTTGATAAATGACCCGGTTAGTCAGATAAACGCTGATATACAGCATTATCCAGCTAAGTTAGCCAGCTAACTTTAGGCCCGCACAAAAGCGGAACAGACAACAGCTGGATAAACGTATCCGGCCAACTTCAAAATAGCCGTGGATATTCAGCAGCACGGCCATCCCACTGAATATTCAAGAAAAGTCAGCTGGATACATTTATCCAGTAAACTTTGCGATCTGGCCAGAAGCTGAATATGGAGCTCCATAATTTTAATCTTTAAAATATGTCGCACATAGCTCTGATCTGTGCAGTGAAGCATCTGTTTGGCATCTAGCAGGACCCCCCATCCCTTCAATAATGCTGGGTCCCTTCACTTCCCTCTGTCAAGATTGCTTATTCCCGCTACAAAAGGGGATACCGAAATTGTTTTTCACACTCCCAAGCAGGCAATGTCAGATATAGCCCGGTATAACACCACCTATAACCCTCTCTTGTTTCCAGTCTTATGGCTGATTTTCTTCCGGTGTTTGCTGTAGTTGGCAATGGAACAGGAAAAATATTTATTGGGGAGAAGGTTCTCTCCCCCCCCCGAGAGGTACGAAAACCTTTGCTGCCCTGCCCCACATCCTCTTGGTTGTTAGGTATCCATGTGGATTAACAAGGCACTCTCACTACTGTTTTAGAAAAACCTAATTTTCTATTTCAGATTCTGAATCAGCAGCTTTCAAGCTCCTCCTTCCCAATATCAGATTACAATCAGTTTGGTTAGAGAAAAATTACATTCAAACATTTTGGAGGGGCCAATCCTCTCCCCCCCCAACCCATTCTCCTCCGAACTTAAACATGTTTATAAGACTTTTCTCGGTTGTTTCAATACTTGGATTATTAGTGGGCAAAATATCTTCTTCCCTCCTGCTCTAGAAATTAGTCTGGAGCTATGGGGGCCGTTTTTGAACTGTTTGACTTGGGGGGGAAAAAAAAAAGTCATCGGGTCCTTTCGCTTTAACTGGCTTTTTCTGCAAGGAAAATGACACATGTAGAACTGAAAATGTATTTATTTCAATCTATTACCCACTTTTTTGAATATGAAATTCACTCAAAGCAGTTTACAGTCCAATCTGAGTAGCAGCCGAAGACCACAAAGCCCTTTGCAGCTTTACAACACTTAGTGTCAACAATTCAAAATGGCAGCAATTTAAATAGCACCCATTTGGCCACTTCAATTTGGCATTCAAAAGATGCTTAACAAATACTGACCAAGTTTCTAAATATAGTGGAAATACTGCCTTGAACCACTTTTAGTGGATGGTGCAGGACAAAAATGATGAGTAAATAAACAAAATAAATAAATATGCAGCAGCGTGCTTAAGCAGCACATCCAAGACATTAGAGGTGAAGTCAGGTAACGTCTCGTAATCCTTCAGTGTCTTTCTGCTTCGGGTTTGGCTTCGAAGGCCTGACAGAAAAGCCCGGCTTTTACTTGTTTCCTGAAGTGACAGTAATTGTGTATTTCTCGGGCCCCATTGGAAGGGAATTTGAAAGAGCTAGTGCTGCTCCTGAGAAGGATCTGTTTCTGGTCTCTATCTTTTTGGATTTTGAGGGTGGAATGGACCACGGATCCAAGTGAGGATCTTAGTGGTCTAGATGGAAAGTAAGTGAATACACATGGATGTAGAGACCCATCTCCTGTTAGTGCTTCGAACATCAAGGACAATGTTTTGAATTTTGTTCTGTATGCTATTGATAAGCAGCGCAGTATTTGTAGGATAGGCGGGATGTGGTCGTGATTTTGCATTCTTCTATCTATGTGGTGGAGTTTTGAATTAACTGGAGTTTGTGGAGGGCCTTATCTGTTAGACCTTTGTTCAGTGCATTTCAGTAGGCAAGTTCCCTGGTTACTGTGGCATGGACCACTGTGAGAAGGGTTTATCTTCTTGATAAGCAGAAGCAGCTTTTGTAAATTTCTTAGTTGAAGATGGTAGCCCTGGTCTCGTGTCTGTATTTCCAAGAGCATGGTAAGCTCCGAGTCCAGTAGGTCTTCAAGGCTTTTGTCCTGTATTTTTAGCAGGAGCTCATAGGTTTTAAATGGCGTTTTCAGGTCCAGAACTTGTTTGTTTTAGACCCAGAGGATCTGATTTTATTGGGATTTACGTGGAGTTTGTTGAGATTTGTCCATTCTATATGGCTGCCCGACATTTGTTAAGCTTCTTTATAGCTGATTGCAGGTCTGGGTCCACTGGTAGCATGAGCTGGACATCATTCATGTAACTGTAGTCTTTTATGTTAAAGTTACATATCAGCTATGTTAGTGGCTTGAGATAAATGCTGAATGGTACTGGAAACGCCCAAAGTCTAAATATCCATGCTGTTTATGTGTGGTTTACGAAATGTAGTTTGCTCTCTGACAGAAAGATCTTGAACCAAATGAAGACCTTACCACAGTCTGGCTTATTCAAATCAAGATAACATGTTATCATGATCTAGTGTCAAATACTGCAGACAAATCTAATATCCCATCGCTTCAGCCTGGCTTCTAATCACAATATCTCAGGAGATCATCCAGCAAGGCGACAAGGACTGTCTCTGTTCCATGCCCTTTCCTGAATCTGGATTGATGATACGGGTCCAGCCAGTATTTTTTATCCAACCAATCATTCGGTTCAGCTCTTACTGACTGTTCTACTAATTTCCCTAAAAAAGGGATGTTAGACGCAGAGTGGTAGTTTTCTGGTTTGTTTGGATCCAGGTTTGATTTTCTTTTAATGAGTGGCCACACTACAGCTTTTTTTTTTTTTTTAAAGATCTGTGAGACGTACGCTCTCAGCGAGGAAGGGATTTATAATTTTGGTCACCAGGCTGAGGCCTTCACTTGTTAGCTCTATTAGCTTTGATGGACATGGATCAAGGGTGCAGATTGTTGGACACAGAGCAGATAGCGTCTTTCTGAGATCATCTTGTGATTGGGGTGAAAGAATCCCATCTCTCTGATGCATTTTGCATCACCAAACTTATCTCTGACTCCAGGAGGGAGGATGTCTTCATGGCATTGACGAAGGACCTCGATTTCATTTTCAAAGAAGGTAGCTATTTCGTTTGCTGTTAGTTTCGGCTTGGCTGTGAGTTTGTCATGGTGATGGTTTTTGTCAGGAGATTTACAATTGCAAATAATTTCTTGGTTGTTTGGGGCTTGCGTATTAGAATGGAGGGAGTGGGGGACTATGAAGATTTTGCTATCTTCCTTCCTTGACCAAAACTCAGTTCCAGAAATGTTCTCTTTCAAAGCAGATAAAGAATGCCGTACGTTCTTTTATCCACATTGAGGAAGAGAGATTTTCAGATGACCTTTTACATGGGTAGAACTTTTTTTTATCTGCATCAGTGGCTTTGAAATTTGCCCTCTCTCTTTCTGTATGACATAGATGGTTTCACAGTCTCTTCTCTTCTTGCCTGTAGAAGGAACTGCATCCTCATTTATATGCACGGTCTGAAGAAGGCACTTCAGTAGAAGCTCACGCCTTAAGACTTTTCTCAGCCTAATAAGGTATCTCATCTCTCTCGACTGCTTTGCAGGCTTAACAGTTTTGAGGCAGAAAGCAGGAAGACTGTGCACTACAGAGGATGTAGTACATCTGATACTCTGCAGCTGTATCATCCTTCCTTCCTGCATGCTTTCCGCTAACCCAGAGAGAGAAATCACGGAGCATAAGGCAGACAATCAGAGGGGATCTTACTTTACTTCCTTTGACCTGATATTTGGTGTGGACATACTAAAACAAATAAGTAACTTCTCAACCTTTAGATAAAACAGATGATATAAGGACACCTGATTCTTTGTATGGCTGGAGAAAACTCTTGAGCTGTGCTAGAAGAACTGCTGTGCTGTCTGCTGTTATGTGGCTTTCAGCAAGTGCCAGTCCCACCACAAACAAACACACACATGCATGCATACTTGCTCCCCCCACCCAGGTGTTTCCTGTCACTGCCTCTAGTGCAGCAAGGCCAGCATTCATGAATTTTCAGTGCCAGAGGGAGCAGAGCCTTTGCTCAACACAGCACAGTTCTGCTCTGGTTTTGTCCTGGTCCAGACTGTTCTTATAGCTGCACAGCCAGGAATGAGGAAAAAATCCTATTGCTCGGCTGTCAGCCAAAATGGCCAACTTTCCACCACAGAAACTTCAGCAGCTATCTTGAAAATCCAACTGCCCAAGTACAGTCCAGAAACGGCATGCTCTTTGTTCATTTTCCTCACGTGCTCTTGAGGTAGTTTCACAGCTTTGTTTGGAGCCCCTGAGCACTCTGTCGAAGTATTTTTGTGCCATTCTATATTTCCTTTAAGTCATGCTATCCTAATCCAGTCGCTATATGTCCTCCTCGTGAGGCATATATGCCTAGTAAGGAACCAATGGGTCCTCAGCAACCCTTTGCTGCCTATCTGCTTTCTCCAATTTCTCTTAAAAAAACTCCCTCTAGAATGAACCATTCAACACACACTCTGGGGGTGCACAGCATACAATACCATCCCATTGCTTACTAAATCCAGTCGCACTACGTCCTCCTCGTGAGGCACATGCACCTAGTAAGGAACCAATGGGTCCTTAAATAAATAGAATTAACATTTATTAATTTCAGTCTAGTTCCTAATGAGGTATTAAACCTGAAAGGTGCGTCAGAAAATGAACCATCCTAGCTCCTTTTGCAGAAGACGCAACAGCTGTAATGCTCTCCTCAGCAATGCAGAAAATAGAGGCCCCAGACTCTGCTGTCTGATTCAGTGCCTGGCTTCTGATCCTCTAGTGATTTTCTAAAGGCTGATTTATTAGGGATCCTTTACCTTCGAAACTTACATTGTTTGATAAGCTATGGATCTCTGCTTTCCAGAGTTGGGCACTATTGGCTTCTGTGGCGCACGAAATGGGATGGTATTGTATGCTGTGCACCCCCAGAGGGTGTGTTGAATGGTTCATTCTAGAGGGAGTTTTTGAGAGAAATTGGCGAAAGCAGATAGGGTTTGCTGTGTGTTGAGCAAGAGCCGCAGACCCAAAGTTGATGGGTTTGTAGAGTCTGCTCCCTTTCTTGGAAAATAAGGAGTTGAGAAGGAGTCAGAAGCATCTAGTTCCTATTTTCCACCTGGTTTTTGCTTTTTGTACTTTTGCTGGTGTAGATTTGCCATCTCAAGGTCTGGAAGCTGCATTAGAACTGTTATCGAATTTTTCCAAGAGAGAAGAAATTGAATACAAAAAACTAATCCACAGTTCATGCAGCAGATGCCCTGCAGGTGCCAGAAACCTTTTTGGGAGTTTGAAGAGTTTGTGACTTTCAGGAGTCAAGAGGTGGATAGTGCTCTTTAAGCCTAACCACAGAGCAGAGCAAAGATGAAACAAAATCTCCATCTCTGGAGGACAGGTCTCAGTGGACAGGAGAACCCTAGGAGCACGCACTTAGAGAGAGTTCATTCCAACTTACCCTGGGAAAGGATTCTAACGGGGTTTAAGGTGACTATCATTTATTTATTTATCGAGTTTTATATACCGTCATTCAGTTTCGCCATCATAACGGTTTACAAAAATACAAAGGTTAAGGAGAATAAATGTAATCAAGTAACAAAATGAGGATATATCATCCATAAGAATTCATCTTCCTGAACGTATAAATTGTAACAGATTGTCATTGTTTCCGCTGTTTAATTCAGTAAGCTTTAATTTTCTGGTTAAGACACCAAATCGCTGCGTGTGAGAATGGATATTTGAGACTATTACTAAGGGGCCAGAAGAGAGCTCTTCCCCAGTGAACCCAATGAGCTGCACTGTGGTGCATCAGGTCCCACAACCTCCACCCTGACCCTCTTTTTGGCACAGGGACATGGGAGGGGGCTGCATTAAATATACTGAAAACATTTCCACTAAATCCTAGGAACTGTTATTATAGGCCACTTAGGGTAATACCCTGCCTTATAGCCCAGATTATTATCTCTTTTTACCAAAGGCAAATATTTCTGGTATTTACACTGACTAAGTGGAATAGCACACGCCTGGGGGTGTAAACCAAAACAGGGCTCAAGGTGTGGGGAAGGTAATTAGCAAACGGCCCGCACAGGGTAAAGTCTGTCCATACTTTCACCCCCAGACGTTTCCCAAAGTTTCAAAGCAGATTTACACGCACACATCCACGTTGAACATTTGTGGGTATACGTGGGAACTCTCCGCTTTCCTCAATCCTCAGCCAAGAAATTGGTATTTCAGGTTTACGTGTCCGCGTCTCTGTGCCAGCTCTTGTCATCACTCTGTCTTGCTCAGGCACAGTTTAATTCCGCCGTAGGAGGCTTTGAGTGTGGTGGAGGCTAAGGGAGCGGTTTTAAAGGGTCGGGGTGGGTTTTTTGTTTATCGGCCGACAGCCCGAGCACGAGAGAACGCTCCCGGGACCCCCGCTGGACCACCAGGTAATTTTAAAACGTTTTTTTTTGGGGGGGGGGGGGGGGGGGTCAGGAGGGTGGTGGAGGCTAAGGGAGCGGTTTTAAAGGGTGGGGGTGGGTTTTTAGGTTGTGTCCTAGCTCCCGTTAGCGCGCACTAACCCGATTAACGATTTTTTCACGATAAATTGGTAGAATTTCTATGGTATCACACTCTAACAATTAATGACGATTTAAAAAATATCGGACGATATTTTAAATAGTCAAAAAACGATTCACATCCCTAATGCAGGTTACCCGCCATGCATCCTTTTCTTCATTTCCAACCTCTAACCTTTTGAGATCCACAGTGTTTATCCCATGCCCTCTTGAATTCGTTTACTGTTTTCATCCTCACCACCTCTCCAGAAGATCATTCAGGCATCCACCACCATCTCTGTGAAGAAATATTTCCTGACGTTGAATCTGAGTCATATTGAAAATGAGTGGATAACATCAAGGACATATTGAATCAACATCAAATAGACTTTGTAGACATATGTGCCAGCTCTACAGGATGCTTGAACAACCCCAATATCAAACAAACACCTTGTTTGAGTCTAGCAAGGGGTAATTTGTGTTAAAGTTTAGCACCTCCAATCATTTTGAAAAGTTGGCTCTTATTTGTAGAAGCAACATCAAGAATTTACAACCATTCTTTGCACTTGCCCTCAACACCCAATGGGTAATAGATGATGGGAGAAGAAGGAAATTTACTGACTGTTGGCTCCCTGAGCTCTACCAAACTGAGGCTTACCAAGCTGTCCGATTACCCAATTTCTGGAAGGTTTAAGTTCTTATCCCTGCCCTGGATAACTCAGGAGCAGCGCCTTATTCCCTTTGTGAAGATGGTTTGGTTGGTTGGTTGGTTCCTCCCCCCCAGAATTTAGCTTATTTTGGGCTTTTATTATCCTATCTTTACCAAAGTGGTTTGCATCAGGTATATAAAAGGATTTAAAATAAATACAATCCCATAAAAAAATAAATAAAATCCTTACATTAATAGTAATAAACTTAACCTTACAAGTATATACAAAACCAGTAAACATACATGAATCAGTAAAACCTAGGGAAATGAAGATGCTTGTTTATGCTTTGCAGCGTCAGCAGGTAGTGGAGGGACCCATGTTGCTAACTTGTCTGGCAGGTTTTCCTTCTTGCTACCAGCGCTGAGCTTCAGGATCACAAACAGCAATTAGAAATCTGCCAAAACAGCTGGATTCCAGGGAAGCAGTAGCCACAACCCAAGAGGTGCCCCAGCAGCACTTTCAGCTTTCTCTGAACACTAATCTAAGCCCCGGATACTGCCAGGCCCAGCTCATCCAGAAGGGCTCGTCCCAGATATCTGAATCTAGTGAAAGTCTTCAGGAGCTTCCCTCCCTCCCGGGGACTCCCTGGAGCAGCTTGGCTTATTCTGGGGTTGCTGTGAACTCGACCTGGGACTCCAGCTGTATCCCAGGTGGCAGAAAGAGCTCAGGTCTAGTCTTAGACTAATGTAGTTTTATAGAGTGCACAGATGCTAATGACAATAAAATGAAAAAAACCAAACTTACAACTCAGCAGCAAAATCCAACACCTTATTCCCAGTGTGGTTGACTTAACCTCTGTACAGTAACTCTAGTGGTGCAGGCACAGTCGCCAGCTTAGTAGCTTAGGAGGGTATTCCTTCCTCCGGCCTTCCCTGACTGCAGAGAATTGAGCTCAGCACCTCCCCATGCCATGGCTCCCCCTTTTATATCACCTACAATAATTGAAACCACCTGAATTTTAGAAGTGTGGACTCCTGCCAAGGCTCCCTCCTCCCTCCCCCTGCCAGGGAGCCTTTACAAGCTGCCTGCTTTCACATTATAGAGGTAGCTGCTTTCCCCCTGGAATTATTTTCCTTCCCTTAACTACTCGCTCCCTAGTTCCCTCAACTTCAGGGAAAAGGTTTTCCTAGCGGACATCTCTGGGGACTCTGCCACAATGGCCATGTCCCTTTACATTATCTGCCCGGTCTCACAGGCTAATCAGATAAGCAAAGGGACAGCTCAGGATTGACAATTAAACAAGGGCAAAAGGAGATGGAAATGAAACAAAAATCTGGGTAGAATCAAGTGGATTCTGTGAAGGGGAAAATGAAATGAAAGGAGAACCTCACAGATCCTAAAGGGGCAGGAAAACAGAAAGCAAGGGCTTGGCTGACGCATGGGCAGAGAGGGTGGAAGGCGATCAGAAGGGGTCTGGCGGAGGAGGTAAGGGTAAGAAGGTGGATGCAATAATCATCATAGCATGAACAACTAATACAAAGATTTTGGATGTTCATTGTGAAAAAACGAGATTACAAGGTGATACAATGGCATTGTATAGACATAGATACGTAGAATATGACTGCAGATCAAGACAGCAAGGACAATCTCATCTATCCATTTTCCTTTTTTGTTTCAACACCACAAAATCTACTCCATCTCCAGCTTTCTCCTCCTTCACCTTCCCACCAGTGAGGATTCTCTCTGTTTGTCCCAGACTTTCATAAATTCTGTTACTCCACCACCTCCACTAGGGAGTTGTAACTTGGGGAGGGGGAGGAGGGAGTGTGTATTGGGTTGCATAAGGGTTTTTTGTGTGTGCATAGATCTAAATTGGATGAATCTCTACTGGGCAGACTGGATGCGCCATTTTGTGTGCCACTATTTATTAGGTTACTGTGTTAACCTTTTGATAAAAAAAAATATATTTTCTAATATTAGTCCTGCATCTACCCCCTTTGAGCCTCATATCATAATTTCTGGATCTAGAATTTCCTTTTCATCTCCTTATGCCTGCTTATACCTTTCCACTAGCGTATACATATTTAGGTCTTTATGTCTTATTTCATAGGGCTTTAGGTACAGAGCTTTCTGAAAACACTTAATAGAACTGGGCCCAAGACTGATCCTGGGTAGGAACTGCACTTGTAACCTTCTTTCCTTAGAGTGAGCTCCATATACCGCAACCCTCCTTTGACTATCATTCAACCAGTTTCTAACTCAATTTACCACCTCAGCATTATACACAATTAGCACTAATGGCTATAATGCTCCTAAATATTCTATGCTTTGTGTGGTAAAGAGGACTATGCCTTTAAATCCTTGCAGTTCGATCCTGGAGACCTTGGCGTAGAAATAAATGATAAAATGTACTTGCTTCTAGAGGTTTTCTGTTCAGAAGTCTGGAATTAGAAAGGCAAAGTTTGTTGGGCTCTTGAGAGGGAGTTCTTTTTGGTTAACTCCAACAACTACTAGAAGGATAATGCAGAGCCAACCTAAGAGAATGTTCCCTGACCAGCAGAGATGTTTTCCCCTGTAGGAAGAAGAGCAGTGAGAACTTAGTTATAGAATTTGTATATCGAGTTCCAGAGTATAGGAAAGTTATCCTGATCCTTGAACTCTGTTGTTATTGCTGGCGGTTATTCTTTCAATTGGTCGTGCTCTTCTGATATTTTTCTGGGCAGAGCTATTTAGTTGCTGTAGTCCATATTTGTTTTCTTCAATGGACTGTATTTACCTTACTATGAATTCTTGGGGGAAGTGGATTTTATGAATGCTGTTGACTCTGAGAATAACCAGACTGTATGAGAATCACCAGTACAGTTGCCAGTTTGAGTACGTTAACTGGAAGAGACCCTCGGGTCCTTCAGCAGTCTGCCTGGTTTATCGAAACCCAGCTGGGCTGTTCTTGAAGTTATTCCATCACAGAGGGTCTTGGTTACCTCTATCCAACAAGGTCACACCCCGAGCTGGTCCACTACAGCACCTGTTTAACCACAAGCACCCAAGAACCCTAGAAACCACAGAGGGGGTTAGAACCCATTTACTGGATGCACATAGATGTATGCAAACAACTGTCAAAGATAGGTGGGCCTGGAAGAATCAGAGGTTAGCAAGATCAAAAATAAATGTACTTTAAAAAGGAGGGGAACCATATTTTAGCAGTGCTTACAAGCAAGCAGCTCTAGTAGATGCATTTAAAGAGAAATTAGACACACCTGGAGCTACTAATAATAGCACTGACTACAAGGATGTGGAAAGACAGAATGACATATGGAGCAACCAAATGGGAGACTCAGAGGAAGACAGAACTGGCATCTTATTCAGTCTGAAAAGTATGTAACTTGGAATGAAATACTCGTTAATCTCCCTGCATGAACACACACACACGTCATTGGCTTACGTCACTGATATCCTGTGAGTAATCAGGAAGGACCCGGCTTGGACAGCTGCTATTTCTGCCACTCTCAGAGGAAGGATCAGATCTGGGCTCTGAGATGACAATAACTCAAATTATAGGATTTCCCCCTTCTTCCCCCCCCCCCCCCCCCCCAGTTCCTGTGAGGACTGAAACAAACAGGACACATATATAGGGATTTGTAGGCAGTGTTTTCTGGTGTGACAGTCACATGATTTTTTTCCCATGCTTGGCTTGGGAATAATCTTAGCTGTCACACACTCTCACCTACTCCTCCAAAGTCTTAAAATCTCATCTACATTTTTCCTCTGGCTCTGGAACAAACAGTCTGATTGCAGATCTCATGACTCTTAGTGTATATTGTTTTGAGTTGCTTGCATTGCCTTTTCTGTTCTTGATTATGGATGTATAAATATTGCACTCCGCCATGAACTAGAAGTAATGTGTGGAATATAACATTTTAATAAGTGAAATGGAAAAAAATGTATCACCTGGGGGGAAAGGCTGACCTGCCCTTTTCAAGGCCCTCTTGAATAATCGCTTATGAAAACATTCAATAGGGTTGGCCCCAGGACGGACCCTGAGACTCTCCCTGGACACCCCTACTACATAACTTGATCAGATTTGAACATAAGAATATAAGATATGTCATACTGGGTCAGACCAAGAGTCCATCAAGCCCAATATCCTGTGTCCAACAATGGCCAATCCAAGTCATAAGTATCTGGCAAGTACCCAAACATTAACAGATCCCATGCTACTAATGCTAGTAACAAGCAGTGGCTATTCTCTATTGATTAATATCAGTTTATGGACTTCTCATCCAGGAACATATTCAAAACATTTTTAAACTCAACTTCCTTAACCACATCCTCTGGCAATCAATTCCAGAGCTTAATTGTGCATTGAGTAAAAAATAATTTTCTCTGATTTGTTTTAAATGTGCTATCTCCTAGTCCTTGTATTATCTGAAAGAGAAAATAACTGATTCACATCTACCCACTCAAGTCCTTTCATGATTTTGTAGGCCTCTGTCATATTCCCTCTCAGCCTTCTCTTCTCCAAGCTGAACAACCCTAACCTCTTTAGCCTTTCCTCATAGGGGAGCCATTCCATACCCTTTATAATTTTGGTCGTCCTTCTCTGTACCTTCTCCAATGCAACTATATCTTTTTTCAGATGCAGCGACAAGAACTGTACACGGTATTCAAGGTGCAATCTCATCATGGTGCGATACAAAGGCATTATGACATCCACCATTTTGTCATTCCCTTCCTAATAATTTGCGTTGATGTGACTACTTCATTGTGAATCCATGCTAATCTGGATCCTACAATCCACTGAATTCAAGATATGCTACAGTCCTTTCCTTTGGTAACACACACATAGCCAGTTTAAGCTGAAAGTCGACCAGACCAAGAGTCCAGAAAACTGGGTCTCTGTGGGCTGTGGTAGGTGTTTATAGGACTGACAAGAATTACCCCCAGAAGATGATGAATATGAGCTTTCCCTGATGACCTGGAGACGTCTGGTAACTCTGTTTAATGGCCACACAGGGCCCTTGGACAAGAATTTTTTTTGTGTGGGGTTGAGTGAAAAAAAAAAAAAGGAAGGGTTATTGATTTGACTTTGCAAATTACAAACAATACTTCTGATATCTGAAGTCACTGAATATGTTTTACTTCCCAATTTAACAGTAGGTAAACCCCTGGCTCCCATGGTGGTCATCTGGCATCTACTGAGAGACAGTATCTTGTTTTATTAAACAAACAAAACGTTTATTGCTGTTTATTTGTCTACACAAAAAAGCAACCCAGGCTAAGCCCCATAGATAAGCTGTAGGCCTGCAAGCTGCTAAGTGGGCCTGGATTTGATCTCTGGGTCAGGACTTTACCAAGGCAGTTTAGTACCCCTAGAGCAATAAGCCTCGGCCATTGCATGATGGTGACACCTACTGGCTGAAGTCAGAGCCCACAATTTGGAGGGCACTGCTGTCCATGGCCCCCTGCCTGTTACAGCTGAGCTGGAAGTAGAATGGAACAGAAAGAAACTACCGGAGCAAACGCCCCCCACGTCTACCCCCTCCCCAGGTCCAATGCTTGGTAATTAGGCTTCATGTCATGCCCTTCATTCTCATATGTCAGTGAAAAGGACAGCGATGACTGCTGCTATAATCTAAAGCAATAACATCACTGTTCAGGTGACACCTATCTTGCATTTTCTACATCTTTAAATATCACCCATTCCTGGCTTCCTGTACATTGTAAATAGCACAGACATGCCCGGTAGAGAAAAAAGGAAGCTAAAATGCAGCCACCTCACCAAGCTTATGCTGAAGTGAGACACTGATTGCATCTCTGCTAAGCAAGATAGCCCCCCTCCTTGTTAACTGGATCTGTAAACTTCGGAAAAGGGGGAAATCACTTTAGTCTGCTGTTATTGCTTGCCAAAATGATTCCTATCTGAGTAGGCTCTCTTTATTTTAAATAATTTGTTTTGTTTTTTTTGACATGGTTGGCTACGGATACTAATTACTGCCAGAAAAGCAGACATTTTTTCCAATGTTCCTGTAGGCCAGGGCTGGGGGATGCGGAAGGGAAGCGCAATCTGTGCCTCCTGACTGAGTCCAGTCACTGCATGGGCAGAGGGGCACACGAGGCAAAAGCCCTGGGAGCCTGTGAATGAAACCTTGCTGTGCCCGAGAGCCAGATGCCTAACATTCAGCTGCACAAAGCTGCCAGGCCGTAAAATAGATTAAATTTAAAAAATAAAAGAAATATTTCATGTTTCAGAAAATAGTCAATAAAACAGCTATCTACAGTCAAATGTCCTTTTGGCTCTTGTAACAAACTTTATCTTGAATGCACGTTTATGGATGATAAAGTCCTGCGCTCTCTGGGCATTGCGCACAAAGGGACATGAAGTTGATTAGGTTTAGTTCACTTGCAGGCTGACCTGAGATTTAAGGGACGTCTTAATGAGGTGAACATCCTGCACTTTCCACAGGCTGCTCAATGCGTTACCATTTTTAGCAAGAGCAAATCACAGGAAACTCTTTGTCCTTGCCCATATAGAAAGCATAAGTTCCTTTTTAAGACACAAAGGATTTACTTACCCCCTTGGTTACCTTACCATAGATGCCATCGTCACCAAGCTGAGGAGGAACTAAATCAGAAGCAAATCAGTAACGGATAAGGAGTCGCTTTTCCACCGCACGTCTTGAAGGCTGACCTTGCTGGTGCCTTTTGCAGCGACGGACAGGGTGGTGGAGCGCTAAGTTAATGAGTAGGCCGGGAACAAGGGAACTCACACCCTGATCTGATCCTCCAGCTCAGAGCTGACCTGACCTGCTCATGGTTCCACGAAATGTTCCCCTGCTTTATATGGAGTTGTAATGCCCTGATAAAAGCTTTGTGGTCTCTGGGATGGTCTTGAATTTCTGTGTACTTTTCAAAATGTATATGAACAACAATGATTTTTTTTAAATTGAATAAAAAGGAAGAAAAATGTGCTTTCCTGTGGATCTGACCTTCAGTTGACCAGGACTAACCCAGCAGTAACTGGTTCTGACCATTGCCGACTCACCGATAATCCTGGGCATTCACAGGGTGGAAGATCAAATTCTTTTACTGCAGAAAGTGAAAGTTGGGGACCCTTCCCCAGTGACGACCCCTTGAATCCAGGAGAGGTGGTCCCTGGATTCCAGGTGGACAGGCTTACCCCCATCCCTAACGAGCTTGCCACATTTTTTTCAGCTGCGGCTCTCTCAGATCTCCGGATCCAGTGCAAGAGCTAAAGCAGGTTTTAGGGGCTGTGTGAGCCCCTAAAACCTCTCTCATCCGGACCCACAACAATCTCTAGATACAGACGCTTCATTCCTTAAAGCTTTGCAGTCACATCTGGTGTGATCTCAAAAGTTCACCTACTACAACATCTTTGTCAGTCCAACAAAAGCCATCACTGCCTACAAAGATTCCAGCTTTCTCTGGGTCCAGTGAAGCTCTACACTGACACAAATAAGACAAAGTGTCTAACCGTTAAGACCCCTCTGCCCAGAGAACTCTCCAGGACAATCTCAGGAATCAAAGAAGGGGGAAAAGCTCCCCCAATCTGAAAGCGTACACAAACTCAACATCCCTCTCCGTGCCCGCACGACGCACAAACGCAAAGCCCTGGTGGGGTCTCATGAGAGGTTACCTGGGTAGTGGGGGACTCCGTCACTCCTCCGAGCAGCTCTCCAGAGGCAGCATTGCTCCTCCTGTAAGGTCCCAGAAAGCGAGAAGCATGCTAGGAACAAGACTGGGGAGGGAAAGCAGTGTCAGGAATCAGGAAGCCTGCTATCCTGCTGGAGGCAAGCGCTGGGACGCTTAGCCTGTCTCTGCCTGTGCGCTCTGATGACAGGCTCCGGTCTGAACTTGCCTGGCAGTCTCTCCCTCATTTCCTGTTCAAACAATTTTGAGAGCAAGTTGAGAGAGAGAGAGAGAGAGAGAGAGAGAGAGAGAGAACAGAAATCTGTGCTCACTTCACCACAGCGCAGGGAAATGCAAGTTATAGATCAGAGAACAATAGCTGGGCAACAGGAACTTATAAAGAGGGAAATGCACACAAGTTAAATGCGCCTGTCATATTGCTTTTGCCACACAAAACACAAACACGCATACAAAATGTCAGGTAAGGCAAACACAAAGCCAAGGAATATTATATTATAGCACAACAGGGAAAATGGAGACACTGTAGTGATAAAGGCACAATCATTCAAAATGAGGGGGATAATCACATTAATAAATCATCTTCATTCTAATAATCACCTGTCCCTATTTTTATTTGCAGGATTTGGTCTTCTATAATGTGTAAAATAGTCTTGCATAAAGGACGAAAGATCCAATCATTAGAGTCATATTGAATCTAAGAATTCAACAAAATTTGTCTTAACAGTATTCAAAGAATCAAATATTGCATCCAATTACACATTCACTACAGTGCCATGAACTAAGGTGATTCCCAGTCACTTGGGTTTTCAGGATATCTGCAACGAATATGCAGGAGATAAGTTTGCATGCAATGCAACCACTGATTTAGGCCACTTAACCAGTTACTGCCAAGACAAGGTCTCCAGTTATTTTACTTACTGACTCGTCTACAAGGAGCATTACAAGTCGTTAAAGAATTGCATTCCCTGGCGCAGGTGGCAGCCACAAGATCCACCATGTCGGTGGTTTTTGGCCTGCATGAACGATCATTCTGGAGACAGTCTTGGAAATCATTGGGTTGCATCCTGGCAGACAGTGATTTATTTATTTATTTATTTAAAATGTTTCTATACCGACATTCATAGGAATATCACATCGGTTTACAGTGAACAGGGGAAACAGTTAACTTTTGGAAAAGGAATTAGAAAGTTACATGGAACAAGGGAGAACTGGAACTTGGGTGTATGAGGAATAGAAGAGTCGAGTAACAGAATCGTGAATTTACAATTAGAGGTATATATTTAAGGAAATCGAGAATTTACAATTAGATGTATATACTTAAGGAAAATTGGAAGGGGATTATGTAGAGGGGGATGGGGGGAAATTAAGCAAGAGGAAGGGGTGTGGCAGGGGGATGAGGTGGACCTGATCGTAGCATGGCCACTTTAGTTGGGGGTGGGGGGAGTGGGTAAGAGTCATGATACAAAGTGAGGGGTGGCAGAGGATTAGATGAGGAGAGGTTATGAAAAGTGATGGACAGAATGATTGCTCTGGGAAGTACATTTCTTCACTAGTTTTTCACTATTGCAATTATGTAACTGGGTGCAATTCTTTCAGTATTTTATTCTTGGATTAAATATGCACTTTAATGTTTGGATGTACAGCATCTCATAAAAGAATGCATGTTACATATCACAAAAGATTGAATTGTACACATAAAAACAGGAAGAGACGATTATATGGATAATATCGTAAGATGCGCTATGTTGGGTCAGACCAAAGGTCCACTGAGCCCAGCAACCTGTATCCAACACTGGCCAGTCCAGATCTCCAGGAAGTATCCGGAAGATTCCAAAAAGTAGATTAATTCCTTGTTGCTCACTCCCAGCGATAAGTGGTAGCTTTCCTGGAGTCCAGCTGGCTAATAATTGTTTATGGACTTTGCATCTAGAACACTTTTAAACCCAGCTATGCTAGAGGTCTTCACCACATCCTTTGGCAACAAATTCTTCAGCTTGATTGTGCATGGAGTGACGACTTTCTCTAATTTGTTTTAAATCTGCTACTTGTTAGTTTCATGGCATGTCCTCTAGTTTTTGTACTGATTTAAAGGGCATTTACCTGTTCCACCCCACTCAGCTACAGGGCCTTGTAAAAGGCTTCATGCCCTTGTTTTTATTTCTAAACATTCTGTTGTCTAAAAAAAAAAAAAAAATCAAATCAGTTTGATTCACTCTCATCTACCCTACACTTTCATTATGAAGGAACAATTATGGAGATATTCCAAAAGTAATTAGAATAAAAAACCATAAAAGTCTTGACTGCATAAGTCTTTGCATTCTTTGTTATAGCAAACCTCAGTTAACTCTGGTTTAAAAAAAAACTGCCTTAACAAGATGCGCAACAGGTTAAATAGAGCTCACCTATGTCCAATCACAGCTGGGTGAGCTGCTTCGAATAAACCTGCACGAGGAATCAAGCTGTTTCTGCTGTATGAAGTGAATTTGAAGCAAAAGTCACAACCTGCTGAACAAGGAGCTGCTGGAAGAACTCAGGGATAACGTTATTGAAAGGTTCTGCCTGGGGGAAGGCTATAAGAAAATGTCAGTGTCCGATGGCACTGTCAGGTCCATCACTGTAAAGTGGAAACTTGGACCATAAGAACAAAAGAAGTTGAATCTTCTTGATTTGGCAAAGTCTCTATTATTAGCTTTGTATAACATGACATGGTTTCTATGAAATCTGATTTAAGAAGTGTATTATTTATGTTTTGTTTTATTATTATTATTATGTATGTTTTTATGTATATCGCCTAGGCCTTGCAGTGTTAGGCGATTAATAAATCTATTAAAATGAAAAAAAAAATGAAATGACATACTGGGTCAGACAGAGGGTCCATCGAGCCCAGCATCCTGTTTCCAACAGTGGCCAATCCAGGATACAAGCACCTGGCAAGTACCCAAACATTAGATAGATCCCATGCTACTGATGCCAGTAATAGCAGTGACTATTCCCTAAAGGGTAGATTTGTAAACCCACGCGCAGGCCTCCATGTGCGCACCAATTTTGTAACATGCATGCATCGACGCACACATTATAAAATCCGCTATCTGCTCGCCCAATTTTATATCAGTGCGCGTATCTGCGCACGCAAGGGGGGAGGGCAATTTTACAGCATACGTGCGGCAATGGACTAGGTCTTTTCCCAGTTCCCTCCCAGTCCGCTCCAATAAAGCAGCGGACTGGGAAGGAACTCCCTAAACCCTCTAGCTAACCTGCCTCCCTTTTCCCCTCTCTGCTCTGACCCCTAAAACCCTGCTACCTAACCTAATTTTCTTTTGTTTTCAGACTTATCTGCTCTCCGCAGCAGTATCATATTGCACGTGCTGGCATGGTCCCGGCCCACCCCCGCCCCGTCCTGCTCCTCCCCCAGTCCACCCCTTTTTTCGAATCCGGTTCTTCTGCGCATACTGGGAGATGTGCGCATGGCCGCGGGCATTCAAAAATTCCCACGGTGTGCACGAGGCCCAGCCATGTGCATATCTCCCCGTTTTCGTGCGTGCCAGGTTTTAAAAATCAGGCCTTAAGTCAACTCGATTAATAGCAGTTTATGGACTTCTCCTCCAGAACTTATCCAAAACTTTTTTAAACCCACTACACTAACTTCCCTAATCACTTCCTCTGGCAATGAATTCCAGAGCTTAATTATGCATTGAGTGAAAAAAGTTTCTCCAATTTGTTTTAAATGTGCTACTTGCTAACTTCATGGCATGCCCATGAGTCCCTTCTGTTACCTGACATAATAACAGATTCACATTTATCCATTCTAGTTCTCTCAAGATTTTATAGACCTCTACCATATCCCCACTCAACCATCTTTTCTCCAAGCTGAACAACCTGAACCTCTTTAACCTTTCCTCATAGGGGAGCCGTTCCATCCCCTTTATCATTTTGGTCATCTTTCTCTATACCTTCTCTAGTACAACTATATATTTTTTTTCAGATGAGGTGACCAGAACTGCATACATTACTAAGCTACAGCCTCATCATGGAGCGATAGAGACATTATGACATTTTCTGTTTTAACAAGGAGGCATCTTTGGTATGGCAGAGGTGATGAGCAAACTGCAATTCAGCCTGGTGAGGCTCCCTCTTTCTTTTAGTTAATTGTGCAATTTTAAAATTTGTCTGTTTTTTGTACACAATATAAGCAAACTATTTGAATGTAATATAAGGTCAACTATATTAGTATGCCCCTTTGTGCCACCCCTTTGAGCTGCCCCCCCCTCTTCTATCTGTACTCCGAGATTCTCAAAGCCTACAACCCCCCCAGGCACCTTCCTATGCAGATACCCTTTCCCAATACCCACCCTACACACTACTACATACTAACCCACATAACTCGCCCTCACCCTCCCAAAACCATCCAGTCACAGCCTCAGATTCCTGCCACGCCATGCACTCCCTCCTCATCCCACCACCACCCCTCTGCACCTGCCTCCCCCGCAAAAGACCCCCCCCTCGCACCCCAAACGCCTCACCACCATTACTACCACTCACAAATTCCATCCCACCTCACTCCCCTTAACTCTACTTCTCATCAACGCACAATCCATCTCCAAAAAAATTCCCATTATCCACGACCTTCTGATAGACAATCACCCAGACATCCTATGCATCACCGAAACATGGCTCAAATCTACTGACACCGCCCTAATCAACCAACTTCCCCATACCTCCTACAACATTTTCCCGCTCCATAGACCAAAGAAAAAAGGAGGTGGTCTCCTCATCACACGAAAAGAGCTCAACCTCAAATACATCCCTCTCTCCCCCACTCCCCCCCTCGAATTAGGGCTCTTTAAATCCAAAAACCTCCAAATCCTCCTCCTATATGCCCCCCCCCCCAACTACCTAGGTCAAAACCCCTCCACCCTCATCGAAACCATCTCATCACAAATTGACCTGGATCTTCCAGCAATAATACTAGGAGACTTCAACCTCCACATCGATGCCTCCCCTCTGCAACCACAATGCAAACTCTTCCTAGATACCATGCATGCGATGGACTTCAAGCAAATAATCCACTCTCCAACGCAAAAATCAGGACACACCCTCGATCTGATTTTTATCAACAGCAAAATCTCTACATCCAACAGTCCTACAACCACCACCTCCATCCCCTGGTCCGACCACAAACTCATCCAGACCACCCTCCACCTCACAAACCACCACCCCACTCCAAACAACTCCAAAAAATACATCAGTTTCCAAAAGCCGTGCCCCAGTGACATCCTTGCCGAAGACCTCTCTAATGCTCTCACCACACTGGAACTCAAAGACCCAAACACGGCCATCAACTCCTGGATTGACATCAACCACAAACTCGCCGAATCAAAATGCCCATCCATCACCAAGGCAATTCCCAACAACAACTCCCACAACACCCCATGGTACACCCCCGCTCTGAAAAACACCAAAAGACTACTACGTCAAGCCGAAAAAACCTGGAGAAAACAGCCCACCTCCTCGCACCTTGATAGATACAGGACGCTCCTCTATATCTACAGAACCGACACTGACAAAGCCAAACGTGAATTCTTTGGAAAAAAAATCCATCAACATCAACACAACCCAAGAACCCTCTTCAACTTCGTCTCCAAACTGACGCAACCCCCCCCCTCGCCACATCCACAAACAATACAAAGACCTGTGAAGATCTTACCCGATTCTTCTCTGATAAAGTCAGCAATCTCATAAATCCTAACCTTCACTCATCAGAAGAAACTCCTTCTCCGAACAATGAAGCTCCATCTACCTGGTCCAACTTTGACCTCATCGCATCTACTGAAGTAAAAAAGACCATCCAGAAAATCAACCCAGCCCGTCACCCCTTTGACTCCATCCCAGTCAAGTCACTCAAGATCATCCCCGACACCATCACCCCGGATGATGTGATGTATAAAGATTGACATTAAAGCTAAGTACCGGTTATTTTTGGCTCCTGGCTAGGGGCAAACCTACTGCTTTACAAAGGTCTCCCTGCCCCGTGGACTTTTCAAGTAAAATTTGAAACAAACATATATAAAAAAAATGAGGTTTGACTCCGAGTGAGCACAATAATGAAATTATAATAAAGTTGGACCAGAGGTGGATACAGCTTGGTGCGATTGGCAAGCTGAAGTCATGAAGGTCCTACAGATTACCTGTTAAAAATTAAAAAAGTACACTATTGGGGTTTTTTGTGATATAGGTGTATTGGTTAAATATTTCCTCAGGTTTACGAGGTTTGTTGGGCTTTGTTTTGGAGTTTTTGAACCCTCATCTCCCACATCTAGACAATAGTGCCTTGCAAAAGTATGTAGTGACTTCCAAGTTGCTGATCTGCAAATCTCCTATGGAGAAACAAGCTGAGCCTCCACCCACGAGGCTGCCTGAGAAAGCATAGAATGAGCATGCAATACCTCCGGAACTGGACAACCACGGATAATGTAAGTGAAACCAATAGCAGCCTTAGAAACCTTGAAGCCTCTCTTTGGACCGCTCCACAGAACGAAGAGGTGATCTGACCTCCTGAAGTCATTCGTTACCTTGTTACCTCAAAGCAGCTCTTTGCACATCTAATAACTTGTGCTCCCTCACATGAGGAGTGGACGCAACCACTGTAGGAAAGGCTGGAAGCTCCACTGTCTGATTCACATGAAATGCAGATACCACTTTTGGCAAAAAAGAAGGTACTGTCCTCGATGAAACCCCCTAATTCAAAATCTGAAGGAATGGGTCAAGACAAGACAGAGCCTGCAACTCAGAAATCCTCCTAGCCGAACATATGGCCACCAGAAAAACAACCTTAAGAGTCAAGTGCTTCAGTGGCACCCTATGGAGTGGTTCAAAAGGAGCCTCACACAAACCTCTGAGGACAAGATTAAGATTCCAGGACGAACAAACCCGCCAAAGTGAAGGACGCAAATTCTTTGTCTACCTAAGGAACTGAATAACATCTGGATGTGCAGAAATAGAGGAACTATCTATCTTGCCACAAAGACAACCCAGAACTGCCACCTAAACTTTAAGCAAGCTGAGGGACAAGCCTTTGGCAAAACCTTCTTGCAGAAAGGTCAAAATGTCAGGGACTGAAGACCTGAGAGGGCAAACGCCTTCAGTGGAGCACTAGGACTCAAAAACCTTCCATACCCGTATGTAGGAAATATTAGTAGACTTTCTTGGCTTGCAACAATGTAGCAATGACTGTCTCTGGATAACCCCTATGTCTCAAACACTGCTTCTCAAAAGCCATGCCTCTAGATAAAAGTGAGCAGCTTGGTCTGAAAATATGGGTCCCTGACTAAGATAACCCACCAGATAACCGAAGTGAATCGGCATGTCCACAGCCAAGTTGACCAGATCCACGAACCACGGATGCCGTGACCACTCTGGAGCCACCAAGACCACTTCTCCCTGATGCTTTTCTTTGCGATGCAACACCTTGCCCATGAGCGGCCAGGGAGGAAAGACAAAGTAGAACTTCCCGTGGCCAAGGCAGTACCAGAGCATCAACGCTCTCGGCCCCGTGCGACTGACTGAAAAATCAAAAGGGCATGGCATTCAGATGAGTTGCCATTATAATTCCACATGAGGGGAGCCCCACCGCTCATGAATGAGCTGCATCGTGGACTCTGTCTACTCCCATTCGCCTGGATCTAACACTGTCCGATTCAAGTAATCTGCTTGAACGTTTTTGACCCTGGCTATGTGGGATGTCACTTTTCGCTCCAGGTGCTGCTCTTCCCAAAGAACTAACTTTTGTGCCTCCCGGGCTACTTCTCGACTCTTGGTTCTGCCCTGTCGATTAATATAAGCCACCGTTGGAGACTAAGATGGCCGACCTGTAGGACGCCACGAAAGAGCTCTCCACATAAGCTTTGTTCCTTTTGGTGATCTACAGCATATTTTAGTGTCTGAGGGATGCCGCATACCATGCATAAAGCGAAGCTTAAAAATGTTTTACCAGAAAAAGAAGACGGCACCCAACAGGCTAAAATAGAGAGCTTTGTCGCTTTGACTCCCAAACCACCGAAAGCGAGAGCCGCTGAGGGAGAGACCTTGGAGCTCGGGTCTTTCCCACTGGCCGAGATGATATCGCTGAGCCCGGGGGCCCCAACGACGCCATCCCCGCCCTGAGGACAGAGAGAAATGGAAGGAGAAAAACTGCCGAGTCCCGTAAGGGAAAGAAGGAGAAGGACGGCGCTTACTGATCCGGGCGGTGAAAATGGGGAGAGGACGTCGGAAATAGGTGAGAGAACTCCCGCTGGAGAATTAACTCTCTCTCCTAGGACCCCCATTAAGGCTCCACCGGAATTAAACATCGAAAACACACAAACACAAGAGGTAAATATTATTCCTGGAATGGTTTTTGCTTTAAGAAAGCCTCCTGTCATGAAACTGTCTGGAATGCCTTAACATCTATTGAGACTGCGATAACATCTTTAACTAAGGCATTCCTAGAACTGAGTAAAAAAGAAATGAATATTGAGAAGATTACTTAACAGCAAGGAAGGATTGAGACGGTAGAAGCTAAAGTAATATCCTTGGAAAAAATTCAAACTAATTTAATCAGGTCTGAAAACTTGATGGAAAAAAAGTTTGAGTTTGTTGAAAATTTCCTAAGATTTTTGAATTTAAGAGTAGTAAATTTTCCTGTTTTGGAAAAAATCTCACCTGTTGAATCATTTAAAGATTATCTACTGGAAGCTCTTAAATTTCCAAAGGAACTGATGCCAGTAATCACTAAAGCTTTTTTCATCTCACGAAAATCTTTGAATATCAGAGACTTGGATGTAGGGGAACAACAGCCCTTGAATATCACTGAAATTATTGAACTATCCTCTCAAACAGAGATTAAAACAAGAGGAACTATCCGGAAATCCTTTGCTTTTGAGCATGATAGGAATATGGTTTTTAAATTCTTTTTTAGAAATAGAATGATTAAGTATTTGACAGAATATTTGGATCTTTCCTAATATTGTAAGACCCACTCAAGAGCGCAGGAAAGCCTTTTTGCAAATGAGAAGGGAAGTGATAAATTGGGGGGCAACTATGATTTTGAAATATCCCTGTAGATGTGTTTTGAAGTATCAGAAAGAGACATATATATTTCTAGAGCCGGGACAATTAAGGGGCTTTCTGGATGGGAAAACTGGAAGTGTGTAAAAGAAAAGGAAGTTTCATCTTACAGCGAAGTTATTTCTTAAGTTGTTTGTAATATTGTTGAGCTCCACATTTACCTTTAAATCTTGGTCTCCAAAATTATCTTAGTTAATGAGAGATTTATGTTATATTTGTTACAAAACATTATGTATAGCT